>NC_081769.1:10577109-11177109 GCF_963082965.1 Carassius carassius
CCACTTACCATATAAATTGTGTTTTTGAGACCTTTCTACTGTTATAGCGCCACCTATGGTCTGATCTCCATGAAACTTTGCGTGCTTGTTCAGAGTAACCTGTCACATGTTTTCAACAAGTTTTGTAAAGTTTTCAGTTTTCGTCTAGGTTTTATAGGCCTTTGGGTATTTTGGCCGCACCCCTTTTCTAAATTACCCTGTCAATGGTAACCGAAAGAAAAATTTATATTTTTTCTTGATAATTATTGATCTGGAGAGTCCAGAGAATATTACTGCAGTGGTTTGATTCCAATCAGGCTAAAAACCTAGGACTAGTTCGCAAAAGTAGGTTTTTAACATGTTCTTGAATAATTAATGAACGATTTGATTGACATCTTCGCTCCCTCAGGCAAAGTTGGACCGATCTACATAAAACTTTGCATACTTGTTAAGAGTCATCGGTCACATGTTTATTCCAAGTTTCAGAATATTTAGATTTTTTGTTTTGGTTTTATAGGCTTTTGAGTGTTTGGCCACACCCCTTTTCTAAATTACCCCTTTAAAGCTTACCAAAGTACAAAATTCAACATTTTTTTTGATAATTATTGATCTAGAGAGTCCACAGAATATTACTGCAGTGGTTTGGTTCCGATCGGACAAAAAACCTAGGACTAGTTCGCAAAAGTAGCTTTTTAACATATTTGTGAATAACAATTGAACGATTTGATTGACAGCAATGGTTCTTGAGGCAAAGTTGTGCATTATGAGGAGATCTATCAAATGAAATGCATATTGTAAATAGAAAACGATTCAACCCGGCGCTCCGGTGAGATAAGAACTCGTAGTAGGTGCTCTGGGAATGGGGAAGCAATATAGAATGAAAAAAAATACTCCAAACCACTCCCATCATCAATAAGCAATTAGTGGACTAATTAAGTTCAATATCAACATACGGGTAATCAGATGTATGAGATCAGGAACCTAAAAAGTAACAGACAAAAAAGGGAAAATAAAAAAAGAACAAAAAATATAATATTAACATATATATATATATATATATATATATATATATATATATATATATATATATATATATATATATATATATATATATATATATACACACACACACACACACACACACACATATACATGCAAACAAATAAATACCTACATATAGTAATATTAAAGTAACACAAAACAAAGCAATGATAAATGTAGTAAATACAATTTAAATGTATACCCCAGACTATATCATAAAAAACATTTGAACTCTATATCCTCATTCAAACCTGGGTAATTAAGTGCATCCAAACGATGGATCCAAAATGACTCACGTTGGCTCAATTTGCGAATCCTATCACCACCTCTATTTAAAGGTCTAACATGTTCTAAAACCTCAATTTTTAGTAGAGAATCATTTTTGTTATGTTTATGTAAGAAATGTGTGGCCATATGGTAGTCTGGATTATTGGTACGAATAGCATACTTATGTTCAGCTAATCGATCACGCAAACGTCTCTTGGTTCTGCCTACATAAAATACATTCTTACATGGGCAAGATAAACGATATATAATGAAGGTGGTGTTGCCGTTAATAAAATCTCTGATTTTGTATACTTTATTGGATTTAAAATCCACAAAGTTTTTTGATGGGATAATGTTACTGCAATGAGGACAATTCATACATCGATATAAACCAATGGGTCTCTTGAGCCAATTTTCTTTTTTCTCAGGAGGAAGATAACTATGAACCAATTTATCACGAAGTGTCGGAGCTCTACGATACGACACCAAAGGAGGTTGCGGAAAAATCTGTTGAAGTACAGGATCAGACTTGATAATGGCCCAGTTATCTAAAATAATATGTTTGATATGTCTAGCCTCCATACTATATTGTGTGACAAAAAAAGGGTGAGATTGGGTGTCTGTTTTGTGTACCTTCTTAATAAGGGTGTCGGCACATTCTAATGATTGGGCTCTAGAACGTGCACGAGCAACAGTGTCTGATTTGTAAGCTCTTTTTATGAACCGTTCTGACATAATGTCCGCCTGTCTCTCAAAATCAACATTATCATCACAAATACGGCGTAAACGTTGGAATTGGCCAAATGGTATGTTCTCAATAAGATGTGGAGGATGAAACGAATCAGCTCTAAGAATAGTATTTTTAGAGGTCTTTTTCCTAAAGATCGTGGTGTGTAACATACCATCTACATCAATAGAGATGGCCAAATCTAAAAAGTCAATTTTGTGTTTAGAATATTCAATAGATAATTTGATATTACCATTAATAGAGTTAAGGTATTGGTGAAATTTCAATACCTGAGTCTCAGTTCCATTGAAAATGAAGAGTAAATCATCTATATAACGACCATACCAGATAATACAATGATGAAAAGGATTAATCGGATTGAGTACATGTAATTTCTCCCATAATCCCAAATAAAGACAAGCATAATTTGGTGAAAAACAGCAACCCATGGGTACTAATTTTTTGTCTGTACAATTTATCAGTTAATTTAAATACATTGTTGTGAATAATAAATTCAGTAAGTTGTACAATAAAATGAGATGGCGGTTTTGTATCAGTTCTCTCAGATATGAAGTGTCTTAAAGCATGCAGACCCTCCTCATGATCAATATTGGTATATAGCAATTCCACATCCATAGTAATTAAGTATTGAGAACCCACATTACCCAACTTAGACAGACTGTTTAGGACATCAACAGTATCCTCAATAAAAGAGGGGAGAGTCTTAACAAAGGGTTTGATGAAAAAATCAACAAATTTAGACGCTGGTTCAGTAAGTGTACCATTTCCCGAAATAATGGGTCACCCAGGAGGATTATCAAAAGGAGGTTTATGTACTTAATTACTATAAAATGTAGCCAAAGCAGGGTATTCAACAGTCATATACCTCATTTCACTTTCAGTAATCCAATTAAAGTTATTGGCATGAGTTAAAAATGTTATCAAAAGCATTAGTTAACTCAGACAAGGGATTAGTACAAATTCTTTCATAATGCTTGGTATCTAATTGTCCAGTTGCCTCTTGGATATACATCTCTTTGGATAAAACCACTACTGCCCCTCCTTTATCTGCCGGGCGGATAATTATATCGTTCATATTCGTGAGTTCTTTAAGAGCATTAAATTCTGTAATAGACAGATTGGATTTTTGTATTGGTTTAGATCTCGTATCAAAACAATTTTGTACATCAAAATCAACTTTTTTACAAAAGGCAATCAGAGAAGGATTGGATCCCATAGGTGTAAATAGGGATTTGGGTCTAAATAAAGACTGAGTATCCGTACTGATAGTATTGTCAGCAGCCATCAACTGTTCAGGTGTATAATCACAAGAAATCACAGGATTAAATCCCGTAGTCCCATTGTCAAAATTATGTCCTGACTTGTGATAGAACAACTTTAAATGTAAATTACGATAGAATTGGAACAAATCAACTCTAGTATTAAGCTAGAGGTATGAGTGGGTGAAAAAGACGTACCCTTGGACAGTACAGACCGTTGTGCATGAGATAAAGGCTTGTCAGAAAGGTTGATCACCGAGGATATCTCTTCCTCGATATCGGTCGTAGTGATGGTGGTCGAAGTCGTTCCTCTCCCCCGGTGGCCGCGGCGCGTCTTCTTGAACCTCGAAGGGAAGACTGAAGTCGCGGCCACTTGTCCTCCAAAAAATGGTCAGATTCGGAACCCTGAGATCGGGACTCATCTTCACTAGATGTAAGGTTGAAGGACACGTTCTGTGGGAGGGGCAGATGGTCTGATTGTTTTTGAGGATGACGGTGATCTCGAAACCGCCGTTTTGGTGCCAATGATAAACTTGGCCTCTCTGATGATCCTCGATATCCCGTTTAAACTTCCGTACCTTCATTTCCTTAATGGTCGTCTCAAGTTTAAGTATTTCCTCTTTGATGGTTAGTAGAGCTTGTGGTTCCAAAACGTGTGTGTGTTTTTTTCATTCTGATATGCATATTGTGTTGATATGTGAAACACCCCGTGATTACAGAGACATAAAACTCGTTAGCGCCAACTAGTGGCCGATTTCTTTCAAAATTCGTACAGACCTTAGAAGGTTCATGAGTCGAACGTGCCCAGCGAGTTTTGTTCCGATCAACTTCCGTTAACCCTTTCAAATAGGTGCTTAAAATTGTTTGGCCAATGGCAGCCATGTTTTTTTGAGATATGCAAATGTCCTCATGGGTACTTGTGCCCCTTCAGACAAAGACACTGCATACCAATTATCAAGCCGATCGAGCCAACGGTTGCCTAGTTATAACCATTTATGTGTTTTTTCTATTTTCTATTTTCAATTTTTTTTATTTGACCAAAGATTGAGCTCATACATATGTGTACCTAGTTTGGTGAAGATATCTAATTGATTTCTGGAGTTATAGCCATTTTAGTAAAATGGGCTCCTCCCACAACGTTAATTTTGCGCCCCCTAGCGACCATGAATGGAAATTTCAACTTTTTTTCGATAATTATTGATGATCAGACTCCATAGAACATTTCTGCACTGGTTTGGTTCCGATCGGGCAAAAAAACACAGACTAGTTCGCAAAAGTAGGTTTTAAGCAAAATTCAAAATGGCGGAAAAATTTGCATACCGCAAATGAAATCGGAGATATACATTTTGATCGTCAGATGTTCAGCTTTCCATTGATATAAGACTCTTGAGCCTACGACACACGGTCTAGGAGTTATGACCAGTTTCGCGCTTTTGGTTGCTATAGCACCACCTATGGGCCAACCGGGGTCATACTCTCTGAACCTCTCCTCGATTTTTGTACTACCATCTGGCAAAGTTTCAAGGTTCCAGCACTTACGGTTTGGGCTGCACAACACGTTTTAGCGGATCTTGTTGACCCCAAAATGTATAAACCATGTCTAAAAAAGCCATCATAGTTAAGAAATGAGTGAAAAAGAAACTGTTGCTTCCTGCTCCATTCTAAGCCATTTATTTAGAAGAGTTCACTCCCTATCCAAAGGCCCAGATTTCTATGAATATTAATGAGAGGAAACTTATTTGCAGTGACAGTCATTAACACTCTCAGATATGTGAGCTCAAAGGAAGAGCAGCATCGCTTGGGAAATGCAGTGAGTGTTTAGCTGGCTGCTGACCCAGATAGCTTACGAACATCTTAATCTTTGGCAGGCCAACTTCCTTATCATCAGCTCAGCTTGTTAGAGATATATCTAATTTCCAATTTTGCCCTTCTTCCACCTCTGCACTTCAAAGAAAGTGTAATGGAAGTGGGTTTGCAGTAACAATATGAAGCAATCATATTACCCTAGCAATGATATATGAGACATCATATTCTGTATTAGACAAAAACCGAAGCTAGTTAAACACAAATTGGCATGGTTGGCTATGATAAGTAGGCCATGGTGTTCTAAAGGCTAGTTGGAGTTTCTTAAGATTAGCCATTGCCCTATTTTACTAATGCTTGAGTGGCACAGATGTTGTTGTTCCAGCCAAATATAAGTGCGTTGATTTGGCCTGCAGGTGGAAGAGATCGTCGTGGAGGTCCAGTCCTTACATTTCCAGCCAGGAGTAACCACGACAGAATACGACAGGAGGACCTCAGACGACTTATTGGGTACCTTGCAAGCATTCCCAGGTAAGCATTGTGTGTGTGTGTGTGTGTGTGTGTGTGTGTGTGTGTGTGTGTGTGTGTGTGTGTGTGTGTGTGTGTGTGTGCACATGTGTTTGTCTGCGTGTCAATGTGAACACTATTATGCAACTAAATTTGTAGTCATAAAAGATCAGGTTCAGGCAGTTGAAACGTTGAGGGACTGATCCCATGGCAGCACAGGTGTGGAAGTCAGCCTGCTGCTTGAATTGTAAAGATACCGTTCACTCATCATTGTGTTCATCCTAGCTGATCAAGGAAAGATAGACTAGCAGTTGATCTATTTTTGGCCATTTCATACAAAATTAGCCATTCAATAAAGGTGCAGTCACGATTTTCTTTTCACTGTCGTGCCTAACAAAATCAGCAAAACCATTAGAATCATTAAAAATCCATGTGATCGGAATAAGGAAACCCAAATGTGTTTTATTTTATTTTTTATTTAGTGTGCACAGTATATTTTTTGTGCCGATCCTAAACTTCTGGGGGACCTAGAATAAAAGGTCTTTTTTTTCTTTTCTTTTTTTTGAGTAAGACACTGTATGACATTCATTTTTCATGATTTGACAGATTTTTACGTAGAAAGAAATTACATTTTACATGCACCACATTAAAAGAAATGACATAAGTGGTTTTCATAAATGCTGGCCAAATTCAAAAATTAAACTAAAATTAAATAATCTTTGAAAGCAAGGGGGCCCCCTGGTGTTTCAGGGGCCAACACAGCTTGAGTACTCTGCGTATAGGGAGGATTGGCTCTGTTTATTTTTCACTAGGGTTGTTACAAAATATGTTTACAATAGATTATGTTGTTTTGATTATTATGTTCATCAAAGACTGAAAAATGTATCATGGTTTCCACAAAAAATATTTAGCAGCACAACTGTTTTCTACATTGAAAATAATAAGAAATGTTACTTGAACACCAAATCTGCATATTGTAATGATTTCTGAAGGATAATGTGACACTAAACAAGAATTACGCAAGAGGATTGCTAGAGAATTGGTAGGTGGTTGCTAGAGTGTTCTGACTAAATCATGGCATTTCTAGACTGTTGCTAGGGTGTTTTACAGGGTTAGGCCATAAACATCCCTTCAAGGCAAGCCATTTTACTTGGCAGCCATCTTTGAAAATCTTCTCTCTGTAATTGTAAGGGAATTGCTGGTTTGCTGCTAGGGTGTTCTGGGTGGTTGCTGTGGCATTGAGACAGTTGTTTGGGTGTTTTGGTGGGTTACTAGGATGTTTCTAATGAAATGAAAACTGCTGCTCAAGAAACCATTTTCACAAGCAAGTTTTCATTAAATTTAATTTGCATTAAGTTCTTTTCATATCTATATTCATATAAGTAATGCCTGTAGCTAAGCTTTCCCTATCTTGCACACACTTTAACACGCAGAATAGCTTAACAGCTGTTAGCATTGATTTGACTCAGTGAAACTCAACCAGTTCCACGTGAATCTCTGCTTTCAGCCAGAGGGTTCCAGCTCTGCACAGTTCAAAACTTTATGTAGGTTATCATCTGCCGCAGGGTTCTCCCAAACTTTACTTCTGTTTTGTTGTCCGTAATCACTCTGTTTGAGCCAAACTGAATAATACAGAAATTAAATTTCATCTTCTCAACAGCTGTAAACACATACCCCACTTTTGCACAGAATAATATGTGAATTTGAAAACAAATAATCCACTTCTGACCCTTTGCTCAGAAACACAGTTATTCAGTATTACAGTATGCTGGAGACCCAGATGTGGCCCCTGGTTAGGAAAATAAGTGGTTTAGTGAGGAAGTGTATAGACGCTTACGGCTGTTGGTTTTGGTGTCTGGTGTGTACCAGATAGCCAGGGGTGTAGATATGTTGTTTGGCCTAAAACTGCAGATTTTAGGCCACACTGGTTGTCCTCCATCATCCTTTCATGTCTTTCTCTCTACTTTTTCTTCACTCCTAAGAATATTTCTCATTCTTTCACACTTTAAATAAATGTTCATGACTCAATCCAACCCACATTATGTCAAACACCACATAAAATAATTATAACACATCCATGTATTCTTGAAATCAAACCCAGCATGTGTGTGTATATTAATACACTTACAATGCAAGTCTATGAGGCAAGGCATTGCGCAAGGATAAATGTCTAAACACACTGTTTTGGAAGTATACCCACAGTACTGTTTGTTAATATTGACTAATATGATAAAATCACTTTAAAGGCCTGTTCACACCAAGCAATAACTATAAAGATAACGATAAAGATATAGTTCTAAAAATCGTTCTCAATATTAAAGAATAGCAGAGTCCACACCACAACTATAACGATAAAGGCACAGAGAAACGATATCGTTGGAATCACTTTCAGAACGATTTTTTTTCCCTGATGAACGATTAAACATTGCCAACCAATCAGAATCAATTCTTCTGTAATGAGCTCGAGAATTTAAAGCAGCAGATGTGCGTTCCGCTTAGAATACACAGACAATATCATTCGCTGGTGTGGACGCTAATATCGTTATCTTTATAGTTATCTTTATAGTTATCGTTCTTGGTGTGAACGGGCCTTTACACACAGTTTTCAACTCCTAATATTATCGTTATTCCATGATCTAAATACTTGATTCTGATTGGCTGGAAGGTGTGCGTGTAAATTGTGTAATTCCAATGTGCAGCCTTCATTTAAAGACGACACAATTGCACACTATAGAATTTTTGCAGAGACTGGAGATCGTGCTGAACAAACAGAAACATTCAGGAGCAACTTGTTGTCAGTGCTGCCCCATGATACTTATTAATTAATTTGCAGCAGTGAGGTGGTAATGCCACTGTTTTTGAAGTAAATAAACTCACAGGCACACATACACACACACTCTCTCTCTCTCTCTCTCTCTCTCTCTCTCTCTCTCTCGCTCTCTCCCTCTCTCTCTCTCTCTCTCTCTCTGGGAATTACACTGGTAACACAATATATAATGTAATGTTTAAATTTAAATGATTTTTTTTTCGGTTTGGCTTGTATTAAATTTAATACATACGCTACAGTTTTATTATTTTTTTTATGTTCTTCAAAATAAGTCTCTTATGTTCACCAAGGCTGCATTTATTTTTTCAAAATACAGTAAAACAATAATATTGTGAAATATTACAATTTAAAATAACTATTTTAATATATTTTATTTATTAAGTGTAATTTATTTCAGTGATGGCACATGTCACATGATCCTTCACAAATCATTCTAATATGCTGATTTGGTGTTCAAGAGACATTCCTTTAATATTATTATCAATGCTGAAAACAGTGGCTGATATTTCTGTGTTTTTGATATTCTTTGAGAGGTCTACTAACCCCAAACTTTTGAACAGTAGTGTACATATAAATCGCTTCACATTGTGTCTGCTTGTTTTCTCTCTGTCTCAATCATCACATCCTTAATTATGTTCTCTCATTCTCTCTCTTTCTGACCTCTCTCTCTCGCTCTCTGTCTCTCTCTTTCACTCTCAGAGAGGGAGGTCAGAATGATTTAGAGTTGTTCAGTGCTCATTCCTGCTTAAGAGTCAGACTAGAGAAGTGCAGCTGTTGATTTGAAAACATTCGGGCTGTTTTTTGAGCTAGAGAGCTCTTTAGTTGTTGTTTTTTATATTCATCTATTTATTTATTTATTTGTCTTATGGCAGTTTTCTCTAAATTTAGGAAGAAAGGTTTGTTTGTCTTTCATATGCTATATTTGGTAAGTGCTATTTTGCATGCATGGTCCATTCACATTATATAGGATTTACTAAGTGTATTTCAGTTTGAAAGCAGCAGCTCTTCTTTACATCTCACTAATGATGTGAGTGTCAGCAGTGCAGAAGAGGTGATGCTGTGTTTTTATTTGTTTGTGTAGTGAGGAGGTGAGCAGACATGGCTTCACGGTCATCGTGGATATGCGAGGATCCAAATGGGACTCTATCAAACCTCTGCTGAAGATCCTACAGGAATCGTTTCCTTCCTGCATCCACGTCGCTCTCATCATCAAGCCTGACAACTTCTGGCAGAAACAGAGGACGAATTTTGGCAGTTCCAAATTTGAATTTGAGGTAACTTTGTGCATTGTGAATTTACTTATAATTAGGGTTGTAGCTATCGAATATTTTAGTAATCGAGTATTCTACCAAAAATTCCATCGATTAATCGAGTAATCGGATAAAATGCGTTTTTGCTTAATTAAAGTGCAATATTAATTATGCAAGAGAAAATAAGACTACTGGGTCTCTTAAAATGAACAACTTAGTTTACTTTTTTAGAAAAAAATGTTTTATTTATTTTTTAAATGCATACAATGCAATGCATACATCAAAAATAAACATTTAATTATTAACCATTGTTTCTCTGTCTGTACTTGTACTGTGAACAATGACAAGAAAGTTGACAGATGAATTAAGTGCCATTCAGTTGGGGTTTTAAATAAAGCATTTTCTGAGATGCACATTAAACATTAAACACATAAAAAATGTATTTATCTTTTAATTATTGAAAATTAAGCAAACTTAACTTTTTGGTAAACAAAGGGGATTTACTATTAAGAATAAAACATGGAAGAAATGTTGTGTGATTGAACCTTAAAAAAAATAATGTTTGATTTTTTATTTTATTTTTTGTAGTAGGATATATATATTCTGCTGAACAATAGTAATACATCTCTGGCAAATACTTGTCTTTGAACCGGACTTTTATTTTGACGTGTTGACGTACCTTTACAGTTCTGTTGTGACGCTAGTTTTACTCAAATCAAACGGTCAAATGCTCATGAAGTGACTGTCAGAGCAGTTCTGGAGATGTTGTTCATGTGTTCACGTCCTTATTAGTGAGACGCTTCAGTGTGTGTAAAGTCGCGCTTCTGCCCCATTCATTAACAGAGACACGCAGAACATGCAGGATTCATATTTAAATAGTCTGTTCCGGTTTAATATTTACAGATATTAGTCCATATCGTGATTTGGTGTAAGTGCAATGACCTATTTTTGATTAATTAATTCAAAGTTTGGCAAAGTCCGTGCCATTCCGCGTTAAACTGTAAATTCCGTTTTTATGACTGGATTCCGCGATTCCCTCCGCGTTTTCTGCATCGCAGAAATCCTAGGGCCCTAGTTGTGGTATGCCAGCTCTCTTGCAATGGACATACGTTTGCCCACGCCCTCAAATCAAAACACTGCTGACTCCATTTCAGACGCTGCGCTTGTGTCTCCCTCCGCTTTGTGGGTGACGAAAACGCGTTGTCACATTAAAAAGAACGAAAGAACCTGACGTGAGATTTAAAATAAATTTAAAGAGGCTTCGAGGCAGAGGAATTTGCCTCGATCATTTTTTGTAATCGAGTTACTCGAGTTACTCGAGGAATCGTTTCAGCCCTACTTATAATAAAGTGACAGTGAAATTCTGTTTTTGGTTTATACAGTTACATATTGCTTTGAATTTTCTTCTAAAATCTCTTGTCTGAGATTACAGAATCTTTCAGGGAAATAAAAGAAAGAAAAAACAGTCTATATTTTCCTAGAACATTCCATATTGATGGTGCGAAAGTAGAGCTGTCAAAATTACTTCTGACCTATTTCATTAGAGATGAGAGGAAGACACATGCAGAAGTGTTATATTTAATCTGAAGGCTTAATCTCCCAAAGGAGGTTTCTTAAATTAACACATCTAGTGTGGCACCAAATCAGAAGTATTATTACATTGTAATATATGTTTAATTGATTTATATTAAGTGTAATACTGATTTATGATTTATACTATTTATACTAGCTGCATCACAAATATTATTTGAAGTTGTTTACACCTAAACACTGGAAAATACTTCTAATTGCATTGATGTAATACTGACCAGACTGTCTTGACGTTCTGCTCTCTATCCACATGGTCTCAATTGTCCATTGTACCCACATGTGTCTACTGTTGTCTCTAATAACATGACCTGAGCTGCAATCTCTGGAATGTTTTTTGGGCTGCTTTAAGTAAAGTGTTCAATGTAACTGATCCAATAGTCTTTGTATTCACCACCCAATCAGAGTGTAATTGCATTGTTGTTTGAAATAAAAACTTCAGCTTCTTGGAAACCTCCCACTGAGTCACAGACAAAACCATTCCATTCAGAAACCAGAACTGGCAAAATATTGTTACACTTTGCAGTAATTTGTTTTGGTTGTTGTATAGATGTCACAAAGATGCCCCACCCACATATAAAACATTACATTTTAATATTAAATTGCAAAAATGAAGACATGTGGCCAAAATGTGGAAACAATGTAGAGATAACAAACTATTAATAGTCAAGCAGATATCAAAACAGAATTTTGCAGATATCAAATATTATTTTAAAACCTAAAATAATTTCTCACTGAGGCAGCAGTTTGTTGTTATTGTAAAATTTCAAGTCAAATTAGAATTATATAGTCTTTTTGAATGTTTCAAAGCAACTTTACAAAAAAATCATGATGTTAATATTTATATCTTAATATTTTCATTTCTTATAGTCACATTTAAGAGATTAGGGCCATGCAGTTATAGTTTAAATTCTACATCAATACAAGCAGTCGAGCCTTTGAGATTTCCTATATATATATATATATATATATATATATCAGGGGGCTGGGCAAGTTAACATGTTATTATCGTGTTAATGCATTTCATGATTAATGCTGATAATTATTTTGTCACACGTTAACGCAGTTTTTTATTATCATGAAAGTCCATTGCTCACTGACTCTGAATACACATACAGACAAACCATGGGTCACAGGAGGGGACGCTCCTGATCAAATTATTTAGGCTAAGCATCAGCATTCACAAACCACTGTCCTGTTATTTTTAACAGAAATTAATGCTACGAGAATGAAATCACAATGTCATAAATGGGAAATAGGAAGTTTCCGATAGAATCGTGCAGGTCTCTACTCATAAGATGCCTGTTATAATGTTATGATCGAGGCTCTGGACTCTGAGCATAACTTGTTTTTCTATAACAAACTATAAAATATTTTTTTATGAAAACGTTAATGTCTTGGCAGTGACAAATAGCTTGTTTTATATTTAATTTAATCGTGGTAATGTTATAAGTTACGATTTATGAGAACTATTTTATCTGCTACTATGTAAAAGGAATACTGCTGTAAAAAAAAAACATACATCGGTTTTGTATGCAAACGTGAATTGCACATAATGCAGTTTTTAAATGAACTTCTAAATTATAAAATTTCTATGTTGTTGAAATATATTATGAAAATGAGAAATGTTCAATAAATCAGATCAAAAAAATCTGCTACATTCAGAATATGAAGTTAAGCATCCTACTTTAATCCTTTCAGACCATCATGGTGTCCCTCGAGGGTTTGACCAAAGTGGTTGATCCTTCCCAGCTGACTCCAGACTTCGAGGGCAGTCTGGATTATGACCACGAGGAGTGGATCGAAGTTCGAGTGGCCTTTGAAGAATTCACGAGCAATGCAGCTCGCATCCTTTCCCGTTTGGAAGAACTCCAGGACTCTGTGTCCCAGCGGGAGCTGCCATCAGACCTGGATGGGTCTCGGCGTGCTATTGAGGAACACACCTCCCTGAAGAAAAAGGTTACTAAAGCTCCTGTGGAGGAGTTAGATACTGAGGGTCAACACCTGCTTCAGCGAATCCAGTGTGGGGAAAAAGGCAGAGGAGATATCCAGGGATTAGCTCCAAAAGTCCAGGCGCTTCTGGATAAACTTCATGCCACACGCCAACATCTGCACCAATCCTGGCACATGCGCAAAGTTAAACTGGATAAGTGCTTCCAGCTGAGACTCTTTCAGCAGGATGCAGAGAAGGTGTAAACATTAATTATATGTGAAGTTTAATAGGGAGAAAACTGGATAGTTTTACATATATCATAGGGTATGGACCATAACATAATAGATAACACTTTATTATTGGGACCAATTCTCACTATTAACTAGATGCTTATTAGCATGCCTATTATTAACATATTGGCTGTTTATTAGTACTTATAACACTAATATTCTGCATCACTAATCCTACCCAATACCTAAACTTAACAATTGCCTTGCTTACTATTAATAAGCAGCAAAAGAAAGCATCAAAGAATTTATTGAGGTATAATCGTTTGTTAATAGTGGGAATTGGACCTTAAAGGGTAAGTTCACTCAAATAGCAAAATTATGTCATTAATAACTTACCTTTGAAGTTATCCATTGAAGCTGTGTGAACGGTATACTGTCCATGTCCAGAAAGGTAAGAAAAACATCATCAAAGTAGTCCATGTGACATCAGAAGGTCAGTTAGAATTTTTTGAAGCATCGAAAATACATTTTGGTCCAAAAATAGCAAAAACTATGACTTTATTCAGCATTTTCTTCTTTTCCGTGTCTGTTGTGAGAGAGAGTTCAAAACAAAGCAGTTTGTGATATCCGGTTCGCGAACGAATCATTTGATGTGACCGGATCTTTTTGAAGCAGTTCACCAAATCGAACTGAATCATTTTAAATGGTTAGTGTCTCCAATACGCATTAATTCACAAATGACTTAAGCTGTTAACTTTTTTAATGTAGCTGACACTCCCTCTGAGTTCAAACAAACAAATATCCCGGAGTAATTCATGTACTCAAACAGTACACTGACTGAACTGCTGTGAAGAGAGAACATGAACATGAAGATGAACACCGAGCCGAGCCGAGCCTGATAACGAACAACAGACTGTCTCGTTCATGAGTCAAGAAAAGGTTGCATCGGTTTTCGGATCACCAGTATTTATTTCGGACAGTTCGATTCAATAAACCGGTTGAAAAAAAAAAACGTTTCACCAGTTCTATTGCACTCGACATAATGGCGTCATTGGTGATGATTGCCCTTGATTCAAGCCTTCGGTTTACCCGCACTCATAACATTAGCACAGAATCAGTTCAGAATCAATTACCAAAAGAATCAGTTCGGTTCAGACGCTCTGTGTGTCACTCTGCTTCACGCTGAATCACACATGCGCAGTATCATCAGCTCCTCGATTCTCGAATCGGATGAGTCTGACAGAAATGGTTCTTGACTCTTGAATGAGTCAGTCTGTTGTTCGCTATCTGGCTCGGCTCGCTGTTTATCTTCAGTTCTCTCTTCACAGCAGTTCAGTCAGTGACCTGTTTGAGTACATGAATTACTCCGGGATATTGTTTTGTTTGAACTCAGAGGGAGTGTCAGCCACATTAAAAAAGTTCACAGCTTAAATCATTTGTGGATTAATGCGTATTGGAGATGCGAACCGTTTAAAACGATTCAGTTCGATTTGGTGAACTGGTTCAAAAAGATCCGGTTACATCGAATGATTTGTTCGTGAACCGGATATCACAAACTGCTTAGTTTTGAACTCTCTCTCACAACAGACACGGAAGAAAAGACAATGCTGAATAAAGTCGTAGTTTTATTTTTGGACCAAAATGTATTTTCGATGCTTCAAAAAATTCTAACTGACCCTCTGATGTCACATGGACTACTTTGATGATGTTTTTCTTACCTTTCTGGACATGTACAGTATACCGTTCACACAGCTTCAATGGAGGGACTTAGAGCTCTCGGACTAAATCTAAAATATCTTAAACTGTGTTCCAAAGATAAAAGGAGGTCTTACGGGTTTTGAACAACATGAGGGTAAGTTATTAATGACATAATTTTAGCTTTTTGGGTGAACTATCCCTTTAAAATAAAGTGTGTCCACATAATAGAAAACACTACCTGCAAAGACACTTTATATTTATAATTTATGTAAATGTATATAATTTTATGAAAGTTATGTACTTTAACAAAAATGCCACCCCTCAGTACTGTGGTACAGTAATCATATCAAATGGTAATAACATGTTTATTGCATGCTACCAAGTTGCAATGATTTTGTTGGTCGTTACATTTGATATCAGAATATTTCAATAAGGGAAACATTTCTGTAGTGTTTTCTATTCACAACCAAACTGTTTGACCTCCCTCCAGAGGCTCCTGTGAAAACTTCTGATCTTCTGATGTTAAACTAAATATTGTTTAAATAACTAGATACCATGTCAACTCTCAACAGATGTTCGATTGGATCGTCCATAATAAAGGCCTGTTTCTGACAACCTACACAGAGATAGGAGCCAACCATCAACATGTGCTTGAGCTGCAGACCCAGCACAACCACTTTGCAATGAACTGCATGGTAAGGCTGTATCCAGTGGTCCAGCAGTAATACGTGTCACCACCTGAGGCATTATAATAGTGTAGCTTGATGTGTGTTACATCATTTAAATGATGTGCGTTTTTACACGTGCCCTTACTTATTCATGCAAGAATGAATTTTCTGTTGTCATATAATAGTCATGTGCATATATGCTTGAAGGGTATGTAATGCCACGGGAGAACAGTCACACACATATACATCATCCCTGTGTGTGTGTGTGTGTGTGTGTGTGTGTGTGTGTGTGTGTGTGTGTGTGTGTGTGTGTGTGTGATCCTGGCAGATATGTTAATCACCTTCAGTAGGTTTCAAAGGCAGAGAGTTTCACAAGAAAACAGCATGGCATCAATCACTGATTTTCCATCTCTGTGGTTTCAGCTGCCCTCTGCCAATCCATATCTAAATGTAACTGCTGTTCAGCCAAAAGGAAGCATGTCTACAGCACGTATCATCTTGCAGATAAATGATCCATGTAGTTTTAAATGCTTTCATATTTTTGGAATTCATAGAGAGTTTTTCTCAAATTTGAAGGATATAAATCCTTAACTCATTAATTAGTCATTAAACCATAATAATGATTAAACAGACCAGTAGTTAATATAATTTTATGGTTGAATATATATATATATATATATATATATATACATATATATATATATATATATATATATATATATATATATATATATATATATATATATATATATATATATATATATATATATATATAAACATTTTTAATCTCTAAGTCATTAAGTTTAATAACTCCAAATAAATTTTTTTGCTTTTTTTGAGGAAAATGTACTGTAAGTGGTGCTTACCCTTTCAACACTTAAAGCACATATTGAGTATCATTCATGAAACATGAGCAGAATCAATTTTTGTGTAAATTGTTTGTAAAGCCATTCTGATATAATTTTTTGTATTTATGAGTGTTATTTGCTCCCAACTGTGCATAAAATGTGCATAAGACTTCCAAATGTTTTGTTTTCTTTAGACAAACTGATGAAATTGCATTTTGATACCATTATTTACCATGATAATATTTACAAAAAAATGTATTGGTTAACCACTGAGTTAAAAGTGAGGATACATTTCACTGATAAACAACAATGAAATTACTTTCACTTCACAAATCACTTTAGTTTTAAGTCAAATCTAAGGTTCATGAAGTATTCGCAAATCCAAAGGACAGTTTTTTGGTCCAATTTACACCCATATTAATCTGGATTTAAGCTTAAACTTACATAAGTTTCATGAATGAGGCAGTTACATTTATTATTTATACATAGATTTTTGTTTGTTTAGTTTTATGAAAACAGTTACATAAACAATTAAAAACACACATAGTTGTAAACAGTCCTAGACAAACAATATAGATATGGAAACAAAACCGATTTCAATAAACGATAAGGAAACATAAGTATGGAGACAAAGCAGATGTTCATAAACAAGAATATAGATCTAGAAGTAAAATAAATGTAGAAAGCAGAATGTAGTTACTGCATCTAATTATTATTTTTACTATTTTCATGCCTTCATGTTCTCCACCCTCGTGAATTTTCAGAAATTCAGAAAGGTTATAGTCCTTGCCAATTGCTAGGATGTTTTTGTAGGCTTTCATCAGGCTCTTTGTTGCTCTTTTGTTAGGGTGTTAGGTTTGGCTGAGTGTGCTAGAATCACATGTCCTGCCTCAGCTCTGAGAACAGTCCACCCCCCTCTCACGTTGCTATAACTGTGCACAACTTAATGGATGAAATGCTTTGTCAAATGTTTGTTTTGAGTTAGCCTGACTGCCGGGCAGCCGGGGGCACTACAGCCACCTCCTCAGGAAGTCCTAGGAGCCTTACTTCCCGTCTGATATGATGCATGAATGGACGTAAACACTTTTCTTGTTAACTTGGTTATATTGTTAGATTAAGTGTATTGCTTGATAAGGTGATAATACATGTTTCATGTTTCAAGGTTTTTTTTTTTGTTTGTTATTTTTTCAATGTTAGATTCGGTGTAAGAGAAGTAGGATAAATATTCTGATGGCATGTAATTGTGATGCAAATCAACACGATATTTATAACAGTGTAGCAGAATGCTTACATAAAATCATAAGATCAATAATAATATAATAATATTATTTCAAATAATAATAATTATAACAATTCTCAGTAAGATGATATTTAAAAACTTAGTTAAATGATCAAAACTGTTGTTTTTATTGTGGGAGGGCAAAACATTCAGTATTGTGCAATGCAGTGTACAAATGTACAAATAAAAATGTACAAATAAAAAAAAATATCATATCATATTTGATACTTACTATTTGATACTAGCGTGATAAAAAAATAAAAATACTGTAAACCTAACTTGCTCAAGTCCATTAAGTGTTCATCTTGACATTGCTAATAATATAAAAGTTATTTTATATTACCTACTAGAATTCCGTAAAGATTTCACAGAACCACAACTAAAAAATTCCAAAGAGCAGAATGCGTGTTTTGATCATGTTGATAATTAGCAGTATTTAGAATTTTGCATATCAAATATGATACAGTAGGCTTGGGGTTAATATCCTGCAGGTTCTGTGGCATTTGCTGTATGTATTGACAGTAAATAGGCGATTTATGGAGATATCCATGTTCATCACATGGCACACTGGGGGCCTGGTTGTAACCTTTCGTAATAGACATGCTTAAGCAGCTATGTCATTGAGTTCCGGGGGTAATGTCACCTGAGCGGAACGTTACGCTTGTCAAGTTGTAAATTAACTCAGATTCCCACTCTTTTATGAAAGACAGTCTGGAGGACAACATTTAGAAAACACTCCCCTGGCTTTATGAAAGACAGTCTGGAGGACAACATTTAGAAAACACTCCCCTGGCTAAAGGCATTTTACACATGGCTGCAGTCTTCCATCATGCTGGTGTATTGATTAGTCCCAGATATATCATGTTCCAGGCACTCCTTTGCTAATCAGCCTGTATTTGTAAGAGAAAAGAGGTTTACTGTAATAATATTAAACCTGGGAGTCTGAGAGTGAAGGGTAGGTCGTTGCATGACTCTCTCTGTTGAAGTAGACTTCAGGGTCCAATACTGTCATTAAGTGATTTTCTCATGTGAGGAAGGCTTTTGTTCTGTGGTATGTGTGTCTGGGCTGTGTTCAGGTCCTGTAATGTGATCCGTGTAAATGTAGGTACTGTAAAGCACTTCCTTCGTCTGTACTGTCCTTTTACACTCAAGTGTCTTTTTTCATGTTTTCTGTTTTGGGATGAGATGATGGATTATAGTATTGCTAAAGTTATTTCTGTCCAAAATATAATTATAACAGGTGCTTGACCAAAATACTAATGGGACGGGGGACTGTAAAAATGTTTCTCCTCATTGGATCAGTTAGTGTACGTGTGTGTTTGTACCAGAAAAAGAAAATTGAAAATGAACTGTAAATATAAAAATGTAACGTGTAAAATTCAATCAACAGAAACATAGGTATTTAAAATATATACACACAGACACAACTGTTCACACTTTTCGGGACAGTATGATTTTTGTCTTTGAAAGAAATGCATACTTTTATTAAGGAAGGATGCATCAAATTAAATAAAAAATAGTTGCAGGTACCAAATATATACCACATATTAATGCCTTATTCCACATGACCATATTTTAGATCCCTTAATTCTATCCCATAATTAAACTTAACAAATTAAGAGTTAAGAGCAAATTAAGAGTTCACTGAGGAAAAAGTCATAGTTAATAGTGAACGTGGTCCCTATTCTAAAGTGTTACCGACTTTACAAAAAGGTTCAATTTGTTTGTTACAGTATTTATTTATCTTTGTTAACATCAGTTAATAAAAATACAACTGTTCATTGTTAGTCCATGTTAGCTCAGGTCAATTGAAAATAAAGATAAAAGTATATATACTTAGAAATGTACACTTTGTCCAGTCGCATTTCTGCAGCAAACATGATTCTTAAGTTGTATACATTTATGTAAATCATACAAATGTCATGTGCCCTCTATGTGGAAGTCAGTTTTGCTAATGAACCACATGCTGGTCATTGGCATGAAAATAGCACCTATTATATTTCGCATATGTTTATCCAGAGGTTTCTTTAAGCTGCTTTAATTTACATGAAAATGATACCAGAAGCTTTTATTTGTTTCCATGATGTGATCCACGAGGCCTGTGATACATAACAGAGGGATTTGATGAATTTGTGTTTAGTGGTGCATGTCTATCTTCCCCGAGGAGCTCTGAAACCAAGCTCGGGGTGAGTGATATAGAGAGTTAGTAACCCTATTTTCCATCCTGAATTCATCTGTTAGAAATACATTTGTGCATGTGGGCACCATTAGCTTGTCTTATCTTCATATGCAGGCTGTATTATTTAGAAATGGTCATCTTTAAGTGTCATTATTTGGTAAAACTGACAACAGATTTAGTGGGTGTGCACATCTTCCAGAGTTTATAGAATTATCCACGGGTGAGTGTGTGTGTTGTATATTAATGTATAACAGATGGGTGCATATGTTCATATCAATACCAAAAATAAAAAATGATCAAATGACTGACATAGTCACCTTAGTAACGTGCATCCATTGCATTATACTGGGACATGATTTAAAGCTAAGGGATCAAGAGTTTGATTGTGGTCTTTAGTTTATGCATGTGACTATAGTATTGCTCCAGGTTTTCACGCGCATGGACACGACTGCTGCAGTTTATTGTTTTATGCAGGCCGATACCAAACCCCCATCAGGTTTTCATCTGACAGCTCTCTGTGTATTGATCCTATTCCCTTTTGAATGCCTTTGGGCTGTGTAATTAGTCCCATGTGAGGAAACAGCATGGTAACCAGAGCTCGACATTCTACTAGCTGTTTACTGTGACTGGGTCATTGTTTTATATCTCTTAAGATATAAGTATGCAGTGTATATAGCACTCAGTCTTTTTGTGGTCTCTTGCAGAATGTGTATGTGAACATCAGTCGGATCATGTCCGTGGGGAACAGGCTGCTGGAGTCGGGTCACTATGCAACCCAGCAGATTCAGCAGATCTCAGGTCAGCTGGAACAGGAGTGGAAAGCGTTTGCCGCTGCATTGGATGAGAGAAGCACGCTGCTGGAAATGTCTGCTAACTTCCACCAGAAAACCGACCAGGTGAGGCCTAAATGTGCAGACGCATACCTACAGATAGATTGAGTGGCCAAACAAACTGATGCATTGATGATGATGCAATGTGTGCCTTAATAACAAACTAATAATTACAAACTAAATTCTAAGCAACATATCATTTAGATGCCCATATATTTTCAGCTAAATTGAGTTTGCCGAGTAAGTATGTACTATTCTAGAGGGGCTGTCAGAATTTAGAGAATGATGTGTTGTTCACAAAAACTCATACCCACTTTTTATCCCTTTTCTGTTATTCAGAAAAACAAGTCATCAAGTTGTCTCAAAATCACTTCACTGGCTAAGGTTAGGATCCATGTGTTGACATTTCACAAATGTTTTAAAAGCACTGCAAGCCACGCTTCTTGCACTTCCCAGGCAGTCTACCTATATACACAGGCAGACTAAACTATGTTTGTGTTGTTGTTGTTTTTTCAGTGTAAAATCTTGGATTTCTATCTCTTGTTTTTATAAGTGAATCACCAGAGTGACCATAAGTGAATGTTCAGACACTGTAATTGAATACTGCATGTAGAAAGGCCTGTACTGGAAAAAGGATGAATGAAATCCATTCCTTTCATCTTTCTGTCCGTTATCTTTCACTTTGAGCATTTAACATCTTTTGTCAGCATCAATATTAGGCTGACACACTATTCATTCAGTTTATTTAGCTCCCAATGAGACAGGGCCAAAATAGTTTATTTGTAGAGACAAATCGCAATGTATTTAATCTTTTCCTACATAAGACACTGTTGTAAATCACTTAGTGGTGGATGGCTCAAAGTTAGCCTCCTAACAACAGTTGCTGTGTTGACACTTGGTCATATTCTTGACTTTTTTTATAATCATTCCTGTATGTGGTAACAGATCACAGATGTGTATGTGGTTGGTTTAACAACCAATAGCTGAATATTCTTGCCTTTTTTTAGTATATGAGCAACATGGACTCTTGGTGTAAAGCCTGTGGAGAGGGAGAACTTCCTTCTGAGCTACAGGACCTGGAAGACACCATCCACCACCACCAGGGTCTCTATGAACACATAACCGCTGCCTATTCTGAGGTACAAATCTCCATTCAAGTAAAAACTTTTGATTGTGTTTGTGAATATTTTCACTTTAAAGACTAAATTCAGGATACCTCCAATCTGAGCAAGAACTAAAAAACTTGTAATAGTTTTTTCTGAATATGACAGTGTTCAAGTATTTGGTCTTTGCGGACTAGATCTGCTACGCACACCGCTGCTGCTGCACAGAAAATATGGACTTGCTACTGCCGGTAGATACACAGACATGTTGCTGTGAGCTTGTAAGATACGCTACTGCTTCTGCATGGATAAACACACATAAATCCCCTAGCAGAACTAGACAAGTGGAGCTGGGGAGGTGGAGGGTTTCAAAGGAACTCTGAACAACAACAAACACTGTACCAGACTATTTAAATGGTGTATGGGATGTAAAAGAACATGGCGTTTCATGAATGAACTTGATTTTCAAATAAAGGTGGGATTTTTTTTGTAAGTAACATTTCTGGTTGTTGATGTGTACTGTATTATCTGTACATCCCCAGGTAAGTCAGGATGGCAAAGCCCTACTAGATAAGCTACAGCGGCCTTTGACCCCAGGAAGTGCAGATTCGCTGACAGCCTCGGCTAACTACTCCAAGGCGGTGCACCATGTTCTGGACATCATTCATGAGGTTCTGCATCACCAGAGGCAGTTGGAGAACATCTGGCAACACCGCAAACTTCGTCTTCACCAACGGCTACAGCTCTGTGTCTTCCAACAGGATGTCCAGCAGGTAGGACACTTATTTTTAATTTATTATTGTAAATAATTTTTTTTACATCTCATGTGGATGTGGGTTCAATTTATTTTATTTAATCAATGTTATTTGTGAAGTGAGAGATTTGCTGAGTGGATGAGGTGTCAGAATGTTGCAGGAGACATCTGTGCGGGACAGATTTTTTTCATTTCATTCTCACCCACTTCCCTGAATTTCTTCTTGCACATGACTGTTTCCACTGTATTTCACTTTCTGCTCACAGTGATTTCGATCTGCCTGCTTTTGGTCAATTTTAGTTTGATTTAGCACGGATTTTTTTCCATTAAGCTAAAATAAATAAATAAATAATTGTTAATTTAAACAAATACAGTATGGGGTCAAAAGTTTTTTTTATGTAATTTATATATATATATATATATATAAATTACATTTTAAAATTTCATTTATTCCTGTGATAGCAATGCTACATTTTCCACCAATTTTCCACTTAATATAAATTGATGTAGCAAAACACAAAATTATCAATGGTTTGATATATGAATATAAATATGATAGTGTGACACTAAAATGATTCCTGCTCATAAATGAGGTGAATCTGGTCCACTTTCTTATTCTTTTTGTCCGAATAAAATGGCAGAATCTAAATGCCTGTGAGGCATCGTTATGTCGAATATAAAGTGAATTCTAGTCTATTAAAAGTTTTCTCTGCTCACTTAAGAACTGAATATAAATTTGAAAGTCCGATTTTAGGCACCACTGCATCATTTATTAATTTATTTTTGGAAAAAATATTTCTTTTTCAATTAAGAAATTCTAAAGCAGTAGTTACCCCAAAAGATAAAAATTCTGTCATCTTTTTCAAAACAACATCTATATGCCTCTTTCACTCTCTCTCGCACACGGTCTGTCCCACACTGTTCCCACAGTTTTTTTTTTTTTGTCTTTTTTCCTCTCAGATGCATTCAGTATCAGTTGTCATGGTAACTGTGTTCAGCAGCCTCATTATGTTGAGGGTTTGCCCCATAAAATGATGCAGGCATAGGGGACCTTTAAACCTTCTAGACATCAGAAAGCAGCCACGTGAGCAGGAGACTCAACATCTGCACAACAAATGATTGCATCTAATCACAAACACACTGACAGATGCCACCACACAAACAGCTCTGAATATTTCTGTGTATGGCACATTCAGCCAGATCAAAGGTGGCATAATGAAATATGCATGAGTAGAGGAGAGTGTGTTTTCGCTGTGTGTGCTTGCGTCTTTTGAGGCAAGTAGAAAGCTTTCAAACTCGGATGCGAGATCTGTCTTAGCAGCTCCACCTTGTAGATTTCAAATGGTTAAGAAAATATTCAATACTCACTTAAAACCTTTTCTAATATGTTTTTATTTGTAAAATATTGCATATGTGTTTGGATGCTCATGCATACCTGTGAGAAACAACAGATATTACCCCATTAATCAGATATCTATAATAAACACAGTTATTGTACTCTCAGACAACACCATCAGAGCAGACACCAGAGTCTTGCTCGCTTATTCTGCAGGATGACCTCACTGCGTGTTTGGTGTTGATGTTTATACTGGTGTTGAGTTGTCGCAGTGAATCCTGCTGCTTTGAGGCTCCACCTGCTGGTTTAACATTGGAAATGCAGTGGAACTCTTTTACATTTATGAATCAGATAGATGCATTTACATATGTGACAACAGTCACATAAAGCCTGAAAAAAGTCAGGAAATGTAAAAGTTGTGTACATTTCTATAATGAATACTTTATTTTAGGGTATCTTAACTAGTTGTTTATTAGCATGAATATTACTAAAATATTAGCCATTTATTAATACTAATTAAGCACATATGAATTCCCAAACTGTGTCCTACATGCTAAAAGAATCCCATGCAGCCTCTTCACTTTTCAGACAAAGAGAGCAAACAATGCTCTCTTTAATGTCTCCATACATGTATTATTAATGTCCCTTGTTCTACATGACCTTATTCTACATCCTTAATCATTCCCAGTACCTAAACTTAATACCTACATTACTAACTATTAATTAAGCAGCAAAATAGGAAGTTATCAAGGGAAAAGTCATAGTAAATAGTGAATAAGTGTTCCCTATTCTAAAGTGTTAACGAATATTTTCTTTTTGAAAAAAATCTTGAAAATCCTCATCTTATGAAAATTAATGACTGAAAGAATAAAATAAAAAATAAAATAAATATATATTATTATACACACCCGGCATAAAAGTATTCCATATGGAATCTGGTCTCTATTAAAATAATATGTACTACACTACTTACTTTTTTGGTTCTTTTATAGTGATTTAGTGGTTCTGTTGACCTTCTAAACCTTTGTTTATGCTCTTCTTTGTGAATATCTTCTCACACAGGTTCTAGATTGGATTGAAAACCATGGTGAGGCGTTCCTGAGTAAGCACACAGGAGTAGGGAAGTCTCTGCACAGGGCTCGAGCATTACAGAAACGTCATGAGGACTTTGAAGAAGTGGCTCAGGTAAGGAGAAACGGATGTAAGATCATCGCTTTGGCTATTGTCCACCTGGATATCTACTGTTCTCCTTCCATAAGCAAAACTAGGCCATCGCAGAAATGAGTCAAATGCATATTAACTTCTGCATGTTTCTCAGAACACCTACACAAATGCAGACAAACTCCTGGAGGCGGCAGAGCAGCTGGCTCAGACGGGCGAGTGTGACCCTGAGGAGATCTACCAGGCTGCACACCAGCTGGAAGATCGTATCCAGGACTTCGTAAGACGGGTGGAACAACGCAAAGTCCTGCTCGACATGTCTGTGGCCTTCCACACTCACAGCAAAGAGGTAAGTTATGAGAACATAAGAATGGGTGTTGGTGGGTGTGGATTTGTCTGGGTTTGCCAGTGTTGACGTGTTCTACTTGACATAAATGTGTTCCTGAATATGATGTAACAGGTACTTGTGTTTTTTTTTTTTTCTGGTCTTCACTTGCATGGATGTAGAGTGTGTTAACAGAGGAGACTGTCACAACTGAGATGATACCAGATATACTGTATATGAGAATAAAAAAATAAATAAAATACTGTACATAGATATAAAAATACATGGATGCATGCTGCTGTAGTTAATGCCAGCCTTAAGATGACATAAGAATTAGAAAAAATTGTATATGATCACGCACAATAAACTCCATCTCAAAAAAACCTGTCTCTAAACCATCTCAAATGTCTGCTTCGTTAACACAAAACCACTCCAGCTCTAGTATTTTTCACTTTTACGTATTTCCAAGAAGTTATAATACAAAGTTAATGCTATTTAGTTTGTTGACAGAGGAATTTCCCTCCTGCTGTCCTACATAGAACAAGCACAACTGAAACTGTGTTTCACGACTAGTTGACAGACCCCACACATTCACTAGTGGCAGAACTAATTTTCTAGTCAGTCTCAACTGTGTCCTACATGCTAAAAGAATCTCATGCAGCCTCTCACTTTCGGAAATTAAACATTATTTGCTTTAAAGCCAAACTAGTGGTTTGAATCTTTACAATTTGTCTGCTTATAAATTCAGAACTCTTTACTTCTGGCCCGTCTATATTCCACAAACAGTAAATGATAATGAGTAGAAGTGTGTACATGATTCATAATATACTTAATACAAGCAAACAATGCTCTCTTTAATGTCTCCATATGGCATAATGTTAGCCATCTGCTATTTGTAGCAGGCTGGCATATATAGACATCTTTGTTTCTGAGAGTGTGTTTTATAACGGTATAGGTATTAATCAGTGGTTAAAGGCTGGAGTTTTGGAAAAAAAGAAAGGTAGAGAACGGTGGAGGTGGAAAAAGACAATGGGGAGGTGTGGAAGGACAGGCATGGCCTGCTGTGGCAGGAGATACACTCTTTGACATGCCAACACAGGCAGATGGCTAATCCTGAGCTCACATAAGATGAAGCCATTCACAGGAAATAACAACACCAGCCGTTCGGTCTGGCTGTTTGTCTTGTCATGTTTGTGCATTTGGATATTTTAGAGTATAGAACAAATGTCATTTGTCTGAAGACCCATGGATCTACTTGGGTCACTGACTGGTTCATAATATTGTGAGGTTTCTGATTGGCTGGTAATGATGTTATCTCTCTGCAGCTGTGGACATGGTTGGAGGAGCTTCAGAAGGAGTTGCTAGATGATGTTTATGCTGAGTCAGTAGAGGCAGTGCAGGAGCTGATCAAACGTTTCGGTCAGCAGCAGCAAACCACCCTTCAGGTCACCGTCAACGTCATTAAAGAAGGGGAGGATCTTATCCAGCAGCTCAGGTACTTCCCAATGACACTGACTTGTTGTCATGAGAATTCTGACTCGAGCATTTATGCACGTCATGTAATGGCCTTAGCATCCCATTGAGGCTGTTGCATTAATTAAAATTACTAACCCCTAACCCTGCAGACACTTTTTACCTTTTTTTATTATTTAGTCATTTTATGAAACTAGTGACCTCATGGGGGCCGAAAGCAAATGCAAGTTTTTCAGGTTTTATCAATAGAGCAAATTTAGCCGGCTACAAGATCATGCACACCACGGACAACTTACAAATGTGTAATTACACATGTTTTGGAAAATCCATCCTGAAACATCAGTAAATGTGTTACTCTTAATAACTAATTCACTTTTCAGTTATGTCTACAGTTGATATTGCAATGTTATTGCAATATCATGTGGAGTTTATCTATGACCCATGTCCTAATCTGAATAAACTAAGTAAACTATAGTAAGAAGATGCTTTATTGAAGTTGTATGGTACTGCATATACTGTAGTAGACGTTGTCTCTAATGCTCGTGCATTACCTTTTTTTCTGATGTCAGAGACTCAGCAATCTCCAGCAATAAAACTCCTCATAACAGCTCTATGGCTCACATCGAGAGCGTCCTGCAGCAGCTGGACGAGGCCCAGGCTCAGATGGAGGAACTGTTTCAGGAACGGAAGATCAAACTAGAGCTCTTTCTCCAACTCAGGATCTTTGAACGAGATGCCATTGATGTGAGTCCACAATTCATTACATGTCTGATAGTTCATTCTCAAATGATAACCCACTGGTTTTCCCACTTGCTGCATGTACAGTATTCTGGTTGCATTCATGAAAGTTAACATTTTGCAATTCACCTGTGTCATACTCATATAGCTTTCCATGTTTTAGATTAAATTTATGCTGTGTTTAATCAATTTGCATTTTGCTCATCCATTACGTTTCATCATTATATTAACACATTTCAATATTTGAGTTTAGGAACCTATTTGTTTTTCAATTATAATCTTGCTGTCAGATACAAATATATTTTTCTTATAGCCATCAGGCAGCACCCTTTGATTACATAAATTTAAAGTTTCTGTTCTGCATCAGTTGTGAGGTAGAAGGCTGTATACCACGTTGTCTCTTCAATATTTGTTGTCAGTTTTTATCTGATCAAAGGAACAAAGCCCTAAAAGACAAAATCCACTGATCTCAGAGATTCTGCGCGGAAGCCTTGAGCAAAGATAAAGCCATCATGGATGCTCTTTTCACAGCCGGCACTATGAGTCATAGAAGATTGTGTCTCTGGACATGTGAAAACGAGTCACACTTTTATCAAAAAGATGTTTGAGAAACTAACAGCTTTATCGAATATATATCACATTAACGGTTGCTCTGACTCAAACCTCTTAAAGTCAACATGAAACAACCTTTTTAATTTTTGCAATCTCACCAAAGGCTTAAGGTTTGGCTGGTTAGCATGAACAGTTAGCCTCTGCTGGTAGATGCTGTAACTGAATCATTGTTCAGCCAAAAAGCTTGTTCCCCATTGACCACTATTCTCAAGTCAGCATTTATTTATATTTTAATAGATGTTTTACAGTTTTAGGAAATAAGGAAATGCATGATGATGATAGATAGATAGATAGATAGATAGATAGATAGATAGATAGATAGATAGATAGATAGATAGATTTATCTGTAAAAATTTACAGATAAACTAAGACTATGGGCCCTATAATACACCCGGCGCAATGCGGTGCAAGGCGCACCGCAAGTGTGTTTGCTAGTTTCAGTCCGGCACCGTTCCCATTTTTCCATCCAGCACCACGCATTTGTGCGCCCATGGGCGTGCTGGTCTAAAAAAGAGGTGTATTCAGGCGCATTGCTATTTTAAGGAGCTGAAAATAGACTGCGCCATAGACCAACTCAAACCTGGTCTAAAGTCTGGCGCAATGTTTTTTCTTTGTTATTTAAAGAGTGTGCTAGCATAGGCGGGTCCACAACGCGCGTACACGCTGCTTATTAAACACAGGGACGCACAGCAGTACACAAACATGCCAAATATTAAAAATATCAAGGATTGCAATGCATAATAATTTTTTGTAGGCTAATTAAATATATATAAATAATATATATATAAATGCCTACATGTCATAATGGATAGTCATCGCATGTATCAGAATTAGGCATGAGATATCACGAGACGAGATATCTATTTGCTCACACACAAGCAGCTCCGTTTCATCTCGGAGACGCGTTCTGTCTTTGCGCTTGCCAAATTCCGCCGTGTAAATAGCAAATCCATCATGGCACAAGCACAACTGGCTCTTAAAGGGAATGGAAGATGAGACTCTGATTGGTTTATTGCACGTTACGCCCAAAAAACACCCATTACTCATTAAGAGAATAGGGACAACCAATTTAGACCATGTGCCCAGGCGCCCCAACCGTTTTTCCGTAATTAAAATAGCAAAAGTGGATTTGGTCATGCCCTGAGTGCACCTACGCAGTGCGCTTTACACTTTGCGTTTAGATCGTTAAAATAGGGCCCTATAAGATTATCTTAAGTTGATGTCCTTATGGCAGGAATGTACAGAAAATATCAAGCAGTTATTTAATGTCAAATGCAAAATTTGGTAGTTTTGTATGTTGTCTGAGGATTGGCATCATCTGAGGTCCTCTGTGGGGTTGGCATAATCTCTTCTCAGGTGTTTGGTCATCTAAGGTCTTTGTAAGGGCAGGATCCAGACTGAAACTTGTGTAATTCCTAGTTACCACATGATGGCAGAAACAGCGAAGGTAATAGGGGAAAATTTGCATATCTGCTGTTCCAACTAAGCCAAAAAATGATGCGTTCAACCCAAGCAAAATAATGAAAATGTGCATTCGTTCAGATGTAACTGAAATACAAAGTTATGAAATACATTAGTTGAATGCTTGGCTAAAGAAATGCCTTTAATCTAGATTTAAACAAAATCATGCTTCTGATGGGCGAGTCTCCATTTGGCGGATGCCAGGAGAACATTACCTGCCTGACTGCATAATGCATGAGAAATAATGGTATGGGGCTGTTTTTCAGGGGTTGGGCTAGGCCCCTGGCTTCCAGTGAAGGGAAATGCTTCAGAATACCAAAACATTTTGGACAATACTATACTTGTGACATTGTGGCAACACTTTGGGAGGTGCCTGTCTGAAAGAACCTGACTGGCCCACACAGAGCCCTCACCTCAACCCCATCCAACACCTTTGAGATAAACTGGAATGGAGATTGTGAGCCAGGCTTTCTCATTCAGCACCAGCACTTGACATCACAAATGCTCTACTGAATAAATGGGCAAAAATTCCAACAGAAACACTCCAGAATCTTGTGAAAAACCCTCGCAGAAGAGTGGATGCTGTTATAACTGCAACGGAGTGACCAACTCTATATTAACATCTATGAATAAAGTCCCTTTTGGTATATTGGTCAGGTGTCCTGATAATTTTGGCCATATAGTGAGCCTAGATGATGTCATCCAAAATAGAAGTTGTTGAAGAGGTGGAGCAAACTTACAAAAGAAATAAAAATGTTCTTCTGTTGAATAACATGCACTGAGCAGTCATGCCCAAGATGTTCAGAAACAGAATACAATAAAGAAGGACATTTTCGTGTTGACTTTAAATGAGATTCTTTTGCTCATTTGCATAAACCTGCATAAACCACACCATGCTGTGCGATTGACCTTCGGTGGCTGTTTTAAATTTTTTGTTTGTAGGAAACCCTATATGAAGTAATCGGAGCCCACAAAACAAGCTGGCTTTTGTAGTAAAAGTGATATCGTTCTCTGTAACATAATCCAATACAGATCAAGGAATATCACATTCCATGGGGAGTTTTGAAGGCACTCACGTTTCACTGATAGATAAGGAAAAACTAAGAAGACCTTGTATAGACAAAGAGCAAACCTGAAAGGACAACCTGAAAACCGTACACAGACATGTATAAGTTCCAGTATGGGTGACGATTTTAGGTGAACTCCTACATCGGATGTGAGGTAGTTACTCAGCGCAGGGCGGGTCGGCACTGTCAGTCAAGGCGGCAGGGTGCCAGAAGGTACAGCAATGGGCGTGTGCTTTTCCAAATGCTGCTCCAACGCATTGAAGAACACGTTTTCTTCTTATAGAAAATGGTTGTGTTCCCTTTCTAGTTATTATCGGCTGTCCTTATCAGTGCTTCACTCAGAAAAGCTGGAAAAAATGATCATGTTCATTAGAGGAGGAATTTTCAACCACACAGCAGTGCAGAGTGAGTGCTTTAGACTTTTGATGAGAGGATTATTTGTTCAAATTATGACTTTAAACTAATTGCTATATCAATGGCAAATGTCTTCTGTAGTGTTATTGTGGAATAATTTACTGAGCTGCATTGTGAAGTTTTGATTAGATGCTCTGTGTTGTGTGATGTTAAACGTGGCTGAAGTTAACTGCTTGCCAAGTGCTTGTTCTCTGGTCCATTTTTCTCTTGTTTTACCCACCGGTTGTTTTTCTGATTAAGTTGTGTACTTTGTCTTGAAGTGAAGTGAAGTGAAGTGACATTCAGCCAAGTATGGTGACCCATACTCAGAATTTGTGCTCTGCATTTAACCCATCCGAAATGCACACACACAGAGCAGTGAACACACACACACACTGTGAGCACACAACCGGAGCAGTGGGCAGCCATTTATGCTGCGGCGCCCGGGGAGCAGTTGGGGGTTCGATGCCTTGCTCACGGGCACCTAAGTCGTGGTATTGAGGTTGCATGTTCAACATAAAATCTGTGAATATTCATTTTTAATAGACCACTAATAGTTTTGTTTAATGGCCAGCTCTGGTAGCTAGTGAGCAGACTGGCCAATGGCTGATTTAATATATAATACTACAAGTTAACGATGATGAAATGAGACTGGAATCAAATACTTTTTTTAAACAAAACTGAACAAATATTGAAAATAGAAGATGTTTAGTAGTCAACAAATAGTGACAAGACTGTAGCTGCATATGGAATGAATACAAGGAGATATTAAATAATACCAGTAATCCATCCATCCATCTTCTTCCGCTTATCCGGGGCCGGGTCGCGGGGGCAGCAGTCTAAGCAGAGAACCCCAGACTTCCCTCTCCCTAGACACTTCCTCCAGCTCTTCTGGGGGGACACCGAGGCGTTCCCAGGCCAGCCGGGAGACATAGTCTCTCCAGCGTGTCCTAGGTCTTCCCCGGGGTCTCCTCCCAGTGGGACGCGCCCGGAACACCTTCCCGGGAAGGCGTCCAGGAGGCATCCGGAACAGATGCCCGAGCCACCTCAGCTGACCCCTCTCTATGTGGAGGAGCAGCGGCTCTACTCTGAGCTCCTCCCGGGTGACTGAGCTTCTCACCCTATCTCTAAGGGATCGCCCAGCCACCCTGCGGAGAAAGCTCATTTCGGCCGCCTGTATCCGGGATCTTGTCCTTTCGGTCATGATCCAAAGCTCATGACCATAGGTGAGAGTAGGAATGTAGATTGACCGGTAAATCGAGAGCTCCGCCTTGCGGCTCAGCTCTTTCTTCACCACGACAGACCAGTACATCGACCGCATTACTGCAGAAGCTGCACCGATCCGTCTGTCAATCTCCCGTTCCATCCTTCCCTCACTCGTGAACAAGACCCCAAGATACTTAAACTCCTCCACTTGAGGCAGGAACTCTCCACCAACCTGAAGTGGGCAAGCCACCCTTTTCCGACTGAGGACCATGGCCTCGGATTTGGAGGTGCTGATTCTCATCCCAGCCGCTTCACACTCAGCTGCAAACCGTCCCAGTGCATGCTGAAGGTCCTGGCTTGATGAGGCCAACATGACAACATCATCCGCAAAGAGCAGAGACGAAATCGTGTTGTCACCAAACCTGACCCCCTGGCTGCGCCTAGAAATTCTGTCCATAAAAATCATGAACAGAACCGGCGACAAAGGGCAGCCCTGCCGGAGTCCAACACGCACCGAAACAAGTCTGACTTTTTGCTGGCAATACGAACCAAGCTCCTGCTCCGGTCGTACAGCGACCGGATAGCCCTTAGCAAAGGGCCCCGGACCCCATACTCCCGGAGCACCCTCCACAGGCCGCCGCGAGGGACACAGTCGAATGCCTTCTCCAAATCCACAAAGCACATGTGGACTGGTTGGGCAAACTCCCATGAACCCTCCCGCACCCTGTAGAGGGTATAGAGCTGGTCCAGTGTTCCACGGCCTGGGCGAAAACCACACTGTTCCTCCTGAATCCGAGGTTCTACTATCGGCCGGATTCTCCTCTCCAGTACCCTGGCATAGACTTTCCCAGGGAGGCTGAGAAGTGTGATCCCCCTGTAGTTGGAACACACCCTCCGGTCCCCCTTCTTAAAAAGAGGGACCACTACCCCGGTCTGCCATCCCAGAGGCACCGTCCCCGACTGCCACGTGATGCTGCAGAGGCGTGTCAGCCAAGACAGCCCCACAACATCCAGAGACTTGAGGTACTCAGGGCGGATCTCATCCACCCCCGGTGCCTTGCCAACCAACCAGTAATGTTGGTTGAAATTTGAACATGTTTTACATGAAAGTGTTTTTATATATGCATTAGACATTAGTGTTTTTTTTGTACACTTTATTGGAATCTACTTTTAAAATTCTGCTAACTATAAGTAACTTTATAACTTCATGTCTGCTAACTCTCATTAGAATATTAGTAGACTTTTAATGTTCGGGTTAGTAAAATAAGATGACATACAGACATGACATTGCTACTGTCAGCAGAACCATCCAAATAAAGATATTAGGCAGTAGGTCTGTCAAAAAAAAAAAAAAAAAATTGCATTTAAATATGCATAGAATTAATTTTATTTTTAACCCACATTTGAATGCAAAATGTTACATTCGAATTTTAGGTCTGTGTCAGCCATCTGGCAGCCTTATCAGTGACGCACGAAATGTGACGTCAATGTAAGTGTCATTGCATTTGAATGCTTTTGTCAGTCTATCCAGTTGAACCCACTAGATGCGGTGCTGCTACGTTGTTCATTCAATATATTGTGGGAAACGAGAGCATCAGTGTGGAGAAGATGTTCTTTACGTTAAAACTGAAACCAAGCCGTTCACACAGAATGCATATTTATATTTAAAGTCTCAAGACTTTATGGCAGTTTTTCCCCATCCCACTCTATCTTATGTTTTTAAATGAAGAAAGTAGCCTACTTTTTTGATTGGTTTTTGGTCCTTTGTATTAAACTATACATACATGGTGCTGTTATTTTTTTTATTATTATTTTATTTTTCTAATTGTTTAAGCAACTTTATTAATTATTTATGGTTTATAAACATTATTTTTAACTTTATGCACTTCTTAATGAACTTTTTAAAAAGATAGTCCTGTCATTTTATTACGCTTTGAAGAAACGTGCATAATATTTTTCCAGAGAGAATATTTTTCAGGAGAGAAGCCAAAAGCTTTTTCCCCCAACTGAAATGTTTCCTTTTAAATTGGAATATAATAAGTAGAAAATTCAAATTTAGTTTTTCAGTCATTTTGACAACTCTAGAAAGTCTACTAATAGTCTAATGACTGGTCGTTACTTATATTTAATAGAATGTCTAAATTGGACTATCAAAATAAGTGTTAATAATACATTACAAAAAATTCTAATTTGTAAAATATTTCTACTTAGTCAGAGTAGGTTACATTTTTAATGAATGAAATAAAAATGTTTTGTACTTTTTACTCCCACACTTTATCTATTTATTTATTTGTTATCATATATATATATATATATATATATATATATATATATAGGGCTGTAGTTATCGAATATTTTAGTAATCGAGTATTCTACCAAAAATTCCATCGATTAATCGAGTAATCGGATAAAATGCGTTTTTGCTTAATTAAAGTGCAATATTAATTATGCAAGAGAAAAAAAGACTCCAGTGTCTCCAGTGTCCCTTTTTTTGAAAAAAAAAATATTTTTTTAAATGCATAGAATGCAATGCGTACATCAAAAATAAACATTTAATTATTACCCATTGTTTCTCTGTCTGTACTTGTACTGTGAACAATGACAATAAAGTTGACAGATGAATTAAGTGCATTTAAGTGACATTCAATTGGGGTTTTAAATAAAGCATTTTCTGAGATGCACATAAAACATTTATTCAATATATCTTTTAATTATTGAAAATTAAGCAAACTTAACTTTTTGGTAAACAAAGGGGATTTACTATTAAAAATAAAACATGGAAGAAACATTGTGTGATTAAACCTTAAAAAAAAATAATGTTTGATTTTTTTTTTTTTTTGTAGTAGGCTATGTACATTCTGCTGAACAATAGTAATACATATCTGGCAAATAATTATCTTTAAACCGGACTTTTATTTTGATGGGTTGACGTACCTTTACAGATCTGTGTATGTGATGTGACGCTAGTTTTACTCAAATCAAACGGTCAAATGCTCATGAAGTGACTGTCGGAGATGTTGTTCATGTGTTCACGTCCTTATTTAGTGAGACAGCAGATGCTGAAATCACCGGAGCGTCACGCGCGCTTCAGTGTCTGTAATAAAGGAATCCACGCTTCTGTGCCATTCATTATCAGAGACACGCAGAACATGCAGGATTCATATGTAAATAGACTGTTCCGGCTTAATATTTACAGATATTAGTCCATATCGTGATTTGATGTAAATGACCTATTTTTGATTAATTCATTCAAAATTTGGCAAATTCAGTGCCATTCCGCGTTAAACTGTAAATTCCGTTTTTATGACTGGATTCCGCGATTCCCTCCCAGCATCGATGAAATCATAGGGCCCTAGTGTCACAGTGTCTGGGTTGTGTTCCCTGGGTTTCCACTAGGTGTCCTCCTTTCTCACGGTGTCTGTCACCTTACCACTTCCTGTTCCCTTATTTGGTCACCTTCCTCCTGTTGAGTAATTGATTGTTCCCCACCTGTCTCCTGTTCCCCATTATCCTTCTGTGTATTTATACCCGGTCTGTCTGAGTCTTTGTCACGGAGTCCTTGTCTTATGTGTAATACATTCCATAATCTGCTCTTGCCGTGTGTTCTTGTTTGTTTTATGTTTTTGGATTTTCTGGTTTTGACCCTGCCTGGACTGTTTATGCTTTTTGGATTGCCCTCAATAAACCTTTTTACCTGCACTTGGATCTCTTCCGTGTTCCTTGTATCACCATACGTGACAGAAGGACTCCGTCACGCAGAGATCCAACGGTATGTTGATTGACGCTTCTTCCCCAGCCACAGAGCGGGAGAGAGGCGATCGCTTTGAGGCGACCCGCCTGGTCGTGTTTCGCGGCACCAGGGGAGGTCGCCGAGGAGGAGGTGGGCGAGAGGAAGCTCAGCATCGCTCTCCACCATGGCCCCCCTTCGACTCGGGGCTCACGTGGGAGGGACCAGAGCCGCCGTCTCACCAGGGCAGAAGAGGAAAGCCAGCGCCACTGCCCATGATGGCCGCAAGTCCAGCGCCACAGCGCAAGATGGCCGCCAACCCAGCGCCGCTGCGGTGCATGACCACCAACCCCGCACCACGAGGCAAGATGGAAGCCAGCCTCACCCCACAGTGCAAGATGGCTGCCAGCTCAGCACCAACACCCAGGATGGCCACTGACACCCTTCTCGATTACTTCGAGATGCTATCAAGGATCCTAGAGGTTCCCAAGACGGTTCACGTCATGGCTGCTGAGCCAGCGCCACAGCACAAAATGGCCACCAGCCCAGCGCCACAGCACAAGATGGCCACCAACGCCTGAGTCTTCCGACAAGGTGCCACCGACTCGCCATCATAGAGGGCGGAGGAGGAGAAGACAGGCGTCTACCATTCCTCAAAGCCCGGAGGACGTTCCCGAGCGGGCCGCTGCCGTCCAGAAGGACGTTCCCGAGCGGGCCGCTGCCGTCCAGGAGGACGTTCCCGAGCAGACCGCCGCCGTTACCGAGGCGGTGACCGATGCTGTTCCGGAGGCCGAGGCGGTGCCCGATGCTGTTCCGGAGGCCGAGGCGGTGCCCGATGCTGTTCCGGAGGCCGAGGTGGTGCCCGATGCCGAGGCAGTGTCCGTTGCCATTCTGGAGGCCGAGGCGGTGCCTGAGGCTGTTCCCGATGCGGTGCCCGAGGCTGTTCCCAATGCGGTGCCCGAGGCCGCTCCCGATGTGGTGCCCGAGACCGCTCCCGAGGCCGCTACCGAGGCCGTTCCAGAAGCGGTGCCCGAAGCCGGGGCGTCTCACGTCTCCACAGGCAGTCCAAAGTCAAGTCAGGGGCCCATTGACTTTCCAGAGTTGAGTCAGTTCCCAGTTGACCCTCCAGAGTCGAGTCAGGTTCCAGTTGACCCTCCGGAGTCGAGTCAGGTTCCAGTTGACCCTCCAGAGTCGAGTCAGTTTCCAGTGGACCCTTCAGAGTCGAGTCAGGTCCCAGTGGACTCTCCAGAGTCGAGTCAGGTCCCAGTGGACTCTCCAGAGTCGAGTCAGGTCCCAGTGGACTCTCCAGAGTCGAGTCAGGTGTTTGTGGACCCTCCAGAGTCAGGGCTAGTCACCGATGACCCTCCAGAGTCAGGGCTAGTCACCGATGACCCTCCAGAGTCAGGGCCAGTCACCGCTGACCCTCCAGAGTCAGGGCCAGTCACCGCTGACCTTCCAGAGTCAGGGCCAGTCACCGCTGACCTTCCAGAGTCAGGGCCAGTCACCGCTGACCTTCCAGAGTCAGGGCCAGTCACCGCTGACCTTCCAGAGTCAGGGCTAGTCACCAGGGACCTTCCAGAGACAAGGCGGGTCACCGTTGAACTTTCAGAGTCAAGTCAAGTCACTGGGTGGTCTGCTGCTCCACCCTGTTGGACTCCGGCATTGACCACAGGGGCGTGGTGGTCATCTGCTCCGCCCTGGGGGACTCTGGCGTTGACCACGAGGACGTGGTGGTCTTCTGCTCCGCCCTGGGTGACTTCCGCTCTGACCACACGGACGTGGTGGTCTTCTGCTCCGCCCTGGGGGCCTTCCACTCTGACCACAGGGACGTGGTGGTCTTCTGCTCCGCCCTGGGGGGCTTCAGCTCTGACCACACGGACATGGTGGTCTTCTGCTCCGCCCTGGGGGAGGCTTTATGTTACCGTTTGTTTTTTGTTTTGTGTCTTCACTCCTATCCCTGTTCCCCTCTGTTAGTCTGGCCCTCCGTCCCTCCCCCTGAACCTCCTCCGGTCCTCCTCCCTCCTGGTCTCCCTGTTTTGTGTTACATTCTGGTGCCTGTTCCCCATGTTTTTCGTTTCTGGCCCTCCGTCCCTCCCCCTGAGCCTCCACCTGTCCGCCTCCCTCCTGGTCTCTGTTTTGTGTCTGTCGTGGAGCGTCTGGGAGCCGCTCCTTAGAGGGGGGGTACTGGCACAGTGTCTGGGTTGTGTTCCCTGGGTTTCCACTAGGTGTCCTCCTTTCTCACGGTGTCTGTCACCTTACCACTTCCTGTTCCCTTATTTGGTCACCTTCCTCCTGTTGAGTAATTGATTGTTCCCCACCTGTCTCCTGTTCCCCATTATCCTTCTGTGTATTTATACCCGGTCTGTCTGAGTCTTTGTCACAGAGTCCTTGTCTTATGTGTGATACATTCCATAGTCTGCTCTTGCCGTGTGTTCTTGTTTGTTTTATGTTTTTGGATTTTCTGGTTTTGACCCTGCCTGGACTGTTTATGCTTTTTGGATTGCCCTCAATAAACCTTTTTACCTGCACTTGGATCTCTTCCGTGTTCCTTGTATCACCGTACGTGACACCTAGTTGTGGTATGCCAGCTCTATCTTGCAATAGACACACGCCACAACGTTCTCTTTACGTTTGCCCGCGTCCTCAAATCAAAACACTGCTGACTCCTTGCAGTATGAAATTTCTTTTACTGTCTATGCTCCTTGCAGTATGAGATTTCTTTTACTGTCTATGCTCCTTGCAGTATGCGATTTCAGACTCAGCGCTTGTGTCTCCTTCCGCTTTGTGGGTGACGTAAACATTGTCACATTACAAAAATAATTGCGAAAGAACCTGATGTGAGATTTAAAATAAATTAAAAGAGGCTTCGAGGCAGAGGAATTTGCCTCTATCATTTTTTGTAATCGAGTTACTCGACTTACTCTAGGAATCGTTTCAGCCCTAATATATATATATATATATATATATATATATATATATATATATATATATATATACATACACATACATACACACATTTTCTTTTAACTAGAATGACAAACAATTGAGCAAGTTATGTGAAGTAAACAAACTGTAACTTAACTTGGTATAATATGGTATCTGGCTTGATTATGATTTTTTATGATTGATGTCTTTTTCCATACAGCTATAATACAGTATTTCTATTTTGAATACTATATTTTATGTTTTTTTTTTTTTAATTTAAATTAACTGTGTACAGTATTTGCATTTTCAGAATAATACAATTAATTCAAATACCTGTTCACTCGTTTATTATACCTATGGTCACTTATACATGCCTTATTATGGTGTTGTTTGTGTGGATGTGTTGTGTAGGTCATCTCAGACCTAGAGTCATGGAATGAGGAGCTGTCTCAGCAGATGAATGAGTTTGACACTGAGGATCTGACACTAGCGGAGCAGAGACTGCAGCATCATGCAGACAAAGCTCTCACCATGAACAACCTCACCTTCCACGTCATACACCAGGGACAGGAACTCCTGCAGTACGTCACAGAAGTTCAGGCCTCAGGTGAGCACACATTCAATCTTTTCTATATTAGGTTAAGAATGCACTAACAAAAAAGTACCAGAATGTACTAATATAATTTAATTATGTTTTGGGACAGAGTTCCCTGAAAATACTATGATTTTTGGAATACCATGGTATTTTAATTATTTAGAAAAAAAAAATTAATGATAATGATAATTATATATATATATAATATATATATATATATATATATATATATATTGTAAGGATGCACACACAAAAGTCCACTTGAAGTACATTACAGGTGGTCAGTTGACTGTGTATTCTATCTGACATTCACACACAAGGAGTATGGCACTAAATCAAAATATCTGATCCATAACACATGTAAATGTTTTGTTGTGAGCTAATAATGCACTCTAGATTTTTGCACAATCTACAGAGAAACAGAGTGCATGACTTTATGTGATGTTTTTGTAAGCTAACCTTTGCGGTCACAGGATCACTTTCTTGAGGCATCAGAGATGTGTGTGTGTGTGAGTATGTGCACGTGTGTGTGTTAGTGTGTCAGTCCAGAGCAGGCTTAAGGGGGGAGGAGTGGACACTAATCCTATAGACTCACACTGCCTAGCAAAATCACTGGTCTCACACACACACAAGATTTGACATCTGACAGCACGCACAGATAGCAGAGAGCAAAACGAATCCTCATTTTACTAGCATCCTTTTGTGTTTGTGGAGGCACATATACAAACGCAAAACTGGACTACTCTCAGAACTTTAGCCCAATGCAGCTCTGGGCTACGGGTATAAAATGTAAGTATGTGTGTGTGATAACGTGTGTGCTAACAATGCTAAAACCAAGGTTTCTGCACTTCTGTACATGCTGTTTGTGTCATATGTCAGTTATCTTTTTTATTAATTCAGTTGGTTGGTTTAGTTTAAACAAGTCATGCTGCTTCTTCCAATACTGACTATAACGACATTTTGAAATCAAAATTGAACCCATGCATATTGCAGCTTGCATTGTGCATGATTCATCAGTGCACATTATTCTAAAGAAAAATGTTAATCAGAATGTAATAACTTTGTGATTTTGTGAATTTAAACTAATAATATCAGTGGACTTCCTGTGTATAAAATAAAACATTCCCTCTGTATATTGACAAAAAGATCACATTACAAAGATTAATTGCATTGTGAATATCATTTCAGTGCCTTTAAAGTTGAAGTGGGTTGATTCTGTTTGTCAGTGGAAGCATTCTTCTTTTGTTTGTTCACTGAAGAATGAAAATCAAACAGGTTTGGAACAACACGAGGGTGAATAAATGACAGAATATACATTTATGGGTAATCTATCTCTTTAAACTGGGATTGGAGTTAAGAAAACAAACAATTAGGATTATAATTCACCTGATTCTTTGTGAAATCCCCTAATTTAAATAGAGCTCAGTTCAAATAAATCATATATGTGTGATCCTCCACATTTCTCCTTTAATGTTTACTGTGGCATCTGTGTTCTGTAATCAGGTTTTTGTCTTGTCCAAAAAATCACAGGCTGTATAAAGTCTTCATCCTAAAGTCTTCTTAAGGATTACCAACATGTCCTGCCTTGTCATGTGATGCTATTTCTTTTTTGTGAAAGTTTTTTTTAAGCCTTTTTATTTATTTATTTTTTATCAAAAGTCAACCCAGAAAAAATATAAAATTGTTATATTTTAAATTTAAACCAGCATAAATTAAAATCAATACAACAAATACTACAATGATGTGTAAATATGTTATAATATATATATATATATATATATATATATATATATATATATATATATATATATATATATGTATAATGTGTTTTTGCTTTATAAAATATGACCTAAGTATGTTTATGCTAGGCATTTGAAGCTGTCAGTACTAAGTCTGTTATAACAAAAGCTGGATTTATTTGTGTCGGGGAGATTATTCATGCCCTTGCGTTACACCTCTCCATTTGTCTTTTTCTCTGGGTTTCTCTTTCTCTGTCAAGGTGTGGAGTTGTTGTGCGACCGTGATGTTGACATGGCGACACGGGTGCAGGACCTGTTGGATTTCCTGCATGAGAAACAGCAGGAGTTGGACGCAGCCGCAGAGCAGCACAGGAGACACCTGGAGCAGTGTGTGCAGCTCCGTCACTTACAGGCCGAGGTCAAACAGGTAACATCTGTCTGTCTGACTGACGGTCTGTCTCTCTGTCTACCCACGCAGAAACTCATTCAGGGGACATGAATACAGGCATGGAATTAAATTTCAGATCATGATATGACTTTGTCAGCAAAGAACAAAACAACCACTGTCTAATGGGTTCTTTCTAAAGCACCTCCATATTTAATAAGTGTCCTGATTAATTATGCAGTAGAGATTTTATTTTAGAGGTGGGAATTTCCTCTGTCTCTACCTGAGCAGTGACTCACGCTTAGTGAATGTAGGCTAAATTGAGGTTGAAAATGAGACATTACCTTGTACATTAATACCACTGACGCCTTGCTAACATATCTTGGGTTTATTACATTGTCACACAATGTAGATTTTTGTGATGTAACTATGATAGGCTCTCTTCTTCCAGTAATCAAAAAGTAAGCTCATAATATTTTAGGCAGTGCCATTCTTTCACAAAAAAAAATATACATGTAGGTTTCAATGGGGCTAAAGGCACACCTCAAAGAAAATGTGTACTTTTTTTCAGTATTCCCATAGTGTATGATATCAGTAAAATATATATATATATATATTGAAAATTGATGTAACAACACATAAAGGAATCATAAAAGTAGTTTGTCCTTTTACCCCACGAGGTCCTTTTACCCCACAACCAGTCTAAATAAATTGAAATTTCATAAATGTCATAAATTTTAATATAATGATTTTATTATTAACATGGAGATTATCTCTAAGAAAGACATCTTAATTTAATTTAATTTAGACATAATCACCATGTTAATAATAAAACCATCATATTTAAATTTAACATTTATGAAATTTCTATTTATTTACCTATTTATTTATTTTTTGGAATTTTAATTAAATTTATTTTAAATTAAAATTAAATTACAACTTTATTAATTACATTAACAGTCATTATTACATTACATTATGGCCAAAATATAATTTGTTAAAATGCAGATAGCTAGAAGCTTGATTTTTATATTTAAATATGCATTTGAAATACGAAATTACTATCAACTACTGATCTGTTAAGCATTATATAATGTTTGTTAAAAATGTGCTAATGTAGGCATTTTAATTTTGAATTAAGTGCAGTGTTAGTAGATTTGAATAGCAGCTCTGACTACATATAGTACAGGAGCTGATGGAAAACAGAGCAGTTTTATAGCAATGGGCATGCTTAAAATCAGAAAATCTAGGCCAGGAGGAGCAGCTGGTAATCTCATTTCATCCTTTCATTTATTTATTTTATTATTTATATATTTATTTTTGTCTCGACCACTCTAGAGGAAAAGGGTGATTAGAGATGTCGAGGAACTGGGATGCCCGTGAGGTTTAAGGCCTGACACGGCCACAGAGTATTTGAGTGGGTGTGTGGTGGTTAGTAGACATGTAATCATCTATTTGACTTTATAGTGAAAATGTGTGTATGTGTGTATGTGTGTGCCCGTGTGGCAGTGTGTTTATTTACATTTATGCAAGAGCATAGTTGTGTTATCTGTCACTGTCAGTGTATCATCACTAAAGCAGGTGTGTAAAGTGTGAGTCAGTGTGTTAGGAGACGGCATGTACAGTAATTCAAACCTAAAGGTGGAGTCAGAGAACACATCTGTCAGTATCAAATATGTTCACTTTCCCCACTGATGCAATCTAACGGTTAACAGCACACTACAAGTTTGCATGTCTCGACTTTCATGAAACAGTGCTTTTCAGTTTAGTGTAAAAGGCAGCATTGTATGCTTTATATTAGAAAATGTGAATATGTTTACATAGAGGATAGAATATTCTGTTTTCTATGATGTGCCCCTTTTAAAGGCTTTGTGTATGTGTGTTTCAGGTGCTGGGTTGGATCCGTAATGGGGAGTCGATGCTCAATGCAGGTCTCATCACAGCCAGCTCTCTTCAGGAGGCAGAACAACTGCAGCGGGAACATGAACAATTTCAGCACGCTATTGAGGTACCAAACAATCTTTTCCAAACAAAACACATTTATTTGTATTTAAATGTGGATGTTCCATAGACATGCCATTCCTGTTTTGTTTGTATTGTTTTGTTTTATTTTTTCTTATGCTGGAAATCTGTTTTTTTTTTGCTCCAAAAATACTGTAACTGTTGCACTTCAGTATTAGTTGCTTTAACTTTCTTTTTGCTGTCGTCTCTATTAGAATTGTATATGTAAATCATATGTTAAATAAATAAATGGCCTCATGGTGGCCACAGTTTTTCTAGTCAAATAAATAACTCCACTTACTTTTTGAAGTGTGGTTTTGTGCCAGAAATGCAAGGTAAATTGTTTTCCATGGCATGAACTATTTTTTAATATGTCCTGCTAATTTCTAGTCATTTTCATTTTCACTTTCTCTTCTTGTTTTTCACTTTCTCTTTCATTTTCCTTATCATTTCATCGCATGAAGAAAACCCATCAGAGTGCACTGCAGGTGCAGCAGAAGGCAGAGGCTCTGCTACAGGCCAATCATTACGACATGGACATGATCCGTGACTGTGCAGAGAAGGTGGCGTCTCACTGGCAGCAGCTCATGCTGAAGATGGAAGACCGCCTCAAACTGGTCAATGCCTCAGTGGCTTTCTACAAGACATCGGAGCAGGTCAGTGAGTTTGTCTCAATAGTGATTCCGTCATTTTTGACCTCTTGTTTGTTTAGTGTAACAATTGGCTACAAATGTTGAAGTCTTAAATTGTATTTATTTTGCCTCAGCAATTTGTTTTCTGAATGTTATAAAGTTTTTTCTATTCTTTCTGATTATTTGCATGTACGAAGGAAGCTAAAACATATTGTTTTTTTGTGTTTTTTATTTATTTTTATTTGTGAAAAATTATTTTGTAAACAAAATAGTCAGTCATGACAATCTTTGTAATAATTATGGAATAAAAAGTAATTATTATGAACAATGCCAATATAACCAATGATCTGTTGCTGGTAGCTGACTCTGGGCTTTTAACCATACTTGTCCTTCTTGACTTGAACAGTGCCTTTGATACTGTCTCACATAAGATACTTATAAATAATAAAGTTAGCTTCTATTGGGATTACTGGCACTCCTCTGTCTTGGTTTAGGTCATATCTTTCTGGGCGCACTTAATGTATTCAGTTAAAAAGTTTCAAATCAAGAACATCTAAAGTTACCTCTGGGGTTCCGCAGGGTTATGTTTTGGGCCCGCGTCTTTTCATTATTTATATACTCACTCTCTGTAACATTTTGAAGCTTTGAGACCTTTTGTCATAATTTCTACTTATGTCAGTTTTGACTTACCTCATAAATATGACTCAGTGTCTCATATTTTTTATCCAATAAATATGACCTAGTATCTCATAATTGTAACTTTATTTCTTATGTGGTGGAAATAGGTTTCTAAAGAGCATTTAGATATTTTTGCTCACATTTATTATGTATAACTACATGTGATTGTTCTGCAGGTGTGTAGTGTGCTGGAAAGTTTAGAGCAGGAATACAAACGAGAGGAAGACTGGTGTGGAGGGACTGATAAACTGGGACCAAACTCAGAGTCTGATCACGTGACGCCCATGGTCAGTAAACACCTGGAGCAGAAAGAGGCCTTCCTCAAGGTACCAACTACAAACACTCATTCACTCAGGTTGTCAAGTATCATTCTGATCATGACATTTAGTGCACATTTACTCAGAAGTGACTTTTTTTTTCTCTTTGTTTGAAGGCATGCACATTAGCAAGACGCAACGCTGATGTCTTTCTCAAGTACTTGCACAGAAACAGCGTGAATATGCCGGGAATGCTTGCGCATGTCAAAGCCCCTGAACAACAAGTCAAGAGTAAGACTACATCCTCATTTCAAAAAACAGTTTTATGACTGGTTTAAAGGGACCAAATTTAACTATAATTTGCTATTTGATTACCATTATTATATGTGACCCTGGACCACAAAATAATAAGGGTTCATTGTTTAATTAATAAGCTTTCCATTTATGTATGGTTTGTTAGGATAGGACAATATTTGGCCAAGATACAACTATTTTAAAATAAATCTGTAATCTAAAGGTGCAAAAAATCTAAATATTGAGAAAATCGCCTTTAAAGCTGTCCAGAGGAAGTCCTTAATGCATGTTACTAATCAAAATTAAGTGATATACTGTATTTAAGGGAGGGAAAAAATCTTCATGGAACATGATCTTTACTTAATTCCTTAATTTGACCTATACAATGTATTTTTGGTTACTGCTACATAGTTTTGTGGTCCAGGGTCACATATTGTTATGATTCAGGGTTCACCTATGTTATGTGTTTCTAATTCTGTCACCGTGTCCTGCAGACATCCTTAATGAGTTGCTGCAGCGGGAGAACCGGGTTCTGCACTTCTGGACCATGAGAAAGAGAAGGCTTGACCAGTGTCAGCAGTATGTGGTGTTTGAACGCAGCGCCAAACAGGTCTGTACTGGTTAAATTCCAGTCTGAACCTGTAAAAAGACAGAGTTCTGTACAGTGGAGTCAGCGTAAAGTCTGGTCCTAACTGTGTCAAGTAAATGTCAATGTCAATGTCACCTTTATTTATATAGCGCTTTAAACAAAATACATTGCGTCAAAGCAACTGAACAACATTCATTAGGAAAACAGTGTCAATAATGCAAAAATGATAGTTAAAGGCAGTTCATCATTGGATTCAGTGATGTCATCTCTGTTCAGTTAAATAGTGTCTGTGCATTTATTTGCAATCAAGTCAACGATATCGCTGTAGATGAAGTGTCCCCAACTAAGCAAGCCAGAGGCGACAAGCGGCAAGGAACTGAAACTCCATCGGTGACAGAATGGAGAAAAAAACCTTGGGAGAAACCAGGCTCAGTTGGGGGGCCAGTTCTCCTCTGACCAGACGAAACCAGTAGTTCAATTCCAGGCTGCAGCAAAGTCAGATTGTGCAGAAGAATCATCTGTTTCCTGTGGTCTTGTCCTGGTGCTCCTCTGAGACAAGGTCTTTACAGGGGATCTGTATCTGGGGCTCTAGTTGTCCTGGTCTCCTCTGTCTTTCAGGGATGTAGAGGTCCTTTCTAGGTGCTGATCCACCATCTGGTCTGGATACGTACTGGATCCGGGTGACTGCAGTGACCCTCTGATCTGGACACAGACTGGATCTGGTGGCCACGGTGACCTCGGAACAAGAGAGAAACAGACAAATATTAGCGTAGATGCCATTCTTCTAATGATGTAGCAAGTACATAGGTTGTTATTGGAAGTGTTTCCGGTTCCGGTTTACCTAATTAATGCAGCCTAAAAATCCTTTAACGGATTTGGATAATAAAAGCATATTAGTATGTTATGTGTATGCCAGGTTAAAGAGATGGGTCTTTAATCTAGATTTAAACTGCAAGAGTGTGTCTGCCTCCCGAACAATGTTAGGTAGGTTATTCCAGAGTTTGGGCGCCAAATAGGAAAAGGATCTGCCGCCTGCAGTTGATTTTGATATTCTAGGTATTATCAAATTGCCTGAGTTTTGAGAACGTAGCGGACGTAGAGGATTATAATGTAAAAGGAGCTCATTCAAATACTGAGGTGCTAAACCATTCAGGGCTTTATAAGTAATAAGCAATATTTTAAAATCTATGCGATGCTTGATAGGGAGCCAGTGCAGTGTTGACAGGACCGGGCTAATATGGTCATACTTCCTGGTTCTAGTAAGAACTCTTGCTGCTGCATTTTGGACTAGCTGTAGTTTGTTTACTAAGCGTGCAGAACAACCACCCAATAAAGCATTACAATAATCTAACCTTGAGGTCATAAATGCATGGATTAACATTTCTGCATTTGACATTGAGAGGATAGGCCGTAATTTAGATATATTTTTGAGATGGAAAAATGCAGTTTTACAAATGCTAGAAACGTGGCTTTCTAAGGAAAGATTGCGATCAAGTAGCACACCTAGGTTCCTAACTGATGACGAAGAATTGACAGAGCAACCATCAAGTCTTAGACAGTGTTCTAGGTTATTACAAGCAGAGTTTTTAGGTCCTATAATTAACACCTCTGTTTTTTCAGAATTTAGCAGTAAGAAATTACTCGTCATCCAGTTTTTTATATCGACTATACCGGGCTATACCGACTATACCGACTATATATATATATTTTATACCGGGCTGCGAAGAAATATAGAGCTGAGTATCATCAGCATAACAGTGAAAGCTAACACCATGTTTCCTGATGATATCTCCCAAGGGTAACATATAAAGCGTGAAGAGTAGCGGCCCTAGTACTAAGCCTTGAGGTACTCCATACTGCACTTGTGATCGATAGGATACATCTTCATTCACTGCTACGAACTGATGGCGGTCATATAAGTACGATTTAAACCATGCTAATGCACTTCCACTGATGCCAACAAAGTATTCAAGTCTATGCAAAAGAATGTTGTGGTCAATTGTGTCAAACGCAGCACTAAGATCCAATAAAACTAATAGAGAGATACACCCACGATCAGATGATAAGAGCAGATCATTTGTAACTCTAAGAAGAGCAGTCTCAGTACTATGATACGGTCTAAATCCTGACTGGAAATCCTCACATATACCATTTTTCTCTAAGAAGGAATATAATTGTGTGGATACCACCTTTTCTAGTATCTTGGACAGAAAAGGGAGATTCGAGATTGGTCTATAATTAACTAGTTCTTTGGGGTCAAGTTGTGGTTTTTTGATGAGAGGCTTAATAACAGCCAGTTTGAAGGTTTTGGGGACATGTCCTAATGACAATGAGGAATTAATAATAGTCAGAAGAGGATCTATGACTTCTGGAAGCACCTCTTTCAGGAGCTTAGATGGTATAGGGTCTAACATACATGTTGTTGGTTTAGATGATTTAACAAGTTTATACAATTCTTCCTCTCCTATGGTAGAGAATGAGTGGAACTGTTCCTCAGGGGGTCTATAGTGCACTGTCTGATGTGATACTGTAGCTGACGGCTGAATGGTTGCAATTTTATCTCTAATAGTATCGATTTTAGAAGTAAAGTAGTTCATAAAGTCATTACTGCTGTGGTGTTGGGAAATGTCAACACTTGTTGAGGCTTTATTTTTCTTTAATTTAGCCACTGTATTGAATAAATACCTGGGGTTATGTTTGTTTTCTTCTAAAAGAGAAGAAAAGTAATCGGATCTAGCAGTTTTTAATGCTTTTCTGTAGGATATGTTACTTTCCCGCCAAGCAATACGAAATACCTCTAGTTTTGTTTTCCTCCAGCTGCGCTCCATTTTTCGGGCTGCTCTCTTTAGGGTGCGAGTATGCTCATTATACCATGGTGTCAAACTGTTTTCCTTAACCTTCCTTAAGCGTAAAGGAGCAACTATATTTAAAGTGCTAGAAAAGAGAGAGTCCATAGTTTCTGTTACATCATCAAGTTGTTCTGAGGTTTGGATATGCTAAGGAATTTGGATACATCAGGAAGATAACTTAAAAAGCAGTCTTTTGTGTTAGAAGTGATGGTTCTTCCATACTTGTAACAAGAAGTAGAATTTACAATTTTGGCTATATGAATTTTGCAAAGAACTAAATAATGATCTGAGATATCATCACTTGGCTGCATAATTTCAACACCATCAACATCAATTCCATGTGACAGTATTAAATCTAGAGTATGATTTCGACAGTGAGTAGGTCCTGAAACGTGTTGTCTAACACCAATAGAGTTCAGAATGTCTATAAATGCTGATCCCAATGCATCGTTTTCATTATCCACATGGATATTAAAATCACCAACTATTAAAACTTTATCTGCAGCCAGAACTAACTCGGATGTAAAATCACCAAACTCTTTAATAAAGTCTGTATGGTGCCCTGGTGGCCTGTATACAGTAGCCAGTACAAACATAACAGGGGATTTATCATTAACATTTGTTTCTCTGGATAATGTTATATGAAGTACCATTACTTCAAACGAGTTATACTTGTAGCCTGCCCTCTGAGAAATCCTGAAAACGTTGTTATAAATTGAAGCAACACCTCCGCCTTTGCCTTTTAGACGTGGCTCATGTTTATAACAGTAATCTTGGGGGGTGGACTCATTTAAAATAATGTAATCATCAGGGTTTAGCCAGGTTTCTGTCAAACAGAGTACATCTATATTATGATCAGTGATCATATTATTTACAAAAAGTGTTTTCGTAGAAAGGGATCTGATATTCAATAAGCCAAGCTTTATCATTTGTTTATCCATATTGCTTCTGTTTTTTTATTTGTTGAACCTCAATTAAATTGTTAATCTTAACTTGGTTTGGACGTTTTTTGTATTTTCTAGTTCGGGGAACAGACACAGTCTCTATAGTGTGATATCTACGTGAAAAAGTCTCTATGTGCTGAGAATTAACTGACCTCTGTGACGGGAGGCAGCTAGCAGACGGTCGGTTTAGCCAGTCTGTCTGCTTCCTGACCTGGGCCCCAGTTAAGTATAAACACTAAGACTATTTGCCATATTTCTAGAGAGAAGAGTGGCGCCACCCCAGGAGGGATGAAGACCATCTCTTTTAAACAGGTCAGGTCTGCCCCAAAAGATCGTCCAATTGTCTATGAAACCTATGTTATTCTGTGGGCACCACTTAGACATCCAGCCATTGAGTGATGACAATCTGCTATGCATCTCATCACCACGGTAAGCAGGGAGGGGACCAGAGCATATTACAGTGTCTGACATCGTGCTTGCAAGTTCACACACCTCTTTAATGTTATTTTTAGTGATCTCCGACTGGCGAAGTCGAACATCATTAGCGCCGGCATGAATAACAATCTTACTGTATTTACGTTTAGCATTAGCCAGCACTTTTAAATTTGCCAAGATGTCAGGCGCTCTGGCTCCCGGTAAACATTTGACTATGGTGGCTGGTGTCTCTATATTCACGTTCCGTACAATAGAATCACCAATAACTAGAGCACTTTCATCAGGTTTCTCAGTGGGTGCATCACTGAGTGGGGAGAACCTGTTTAATGTTTTGATCGGAACAGAAGAGCGGTGTTTTGACCCACGACTACGCTGCCTCACCGTCACCCAGTTGCCCTGCTGCTGGGGCTCTGTTTCCGGAACCGAACAATGTACAGGAATCCCTGAGCTAGACGCATCCAAAGCCGTATCTAGAGCCCTAACATTCTTACTGTCCTCAATTAAAGTTTGGATGCGTGTCTCTAATTCTGAAATCTTCTCTGTCAGCCTAACTATTTCCCTGCATTTATCACATGTGAATCCCTCATCAGCGACAGAGATAGATAAACTGTACATGTGGCAAGAGGTGCAAGAAACAATGATAGGAGAAGCCATTACTCACCGTGCTTGATGAAACTTCTTACTGCGGTTGTTTGATGAACTTGTGAAAAACTGGAGCGAAGGAGAGGAGAAAAGAAAACAGCGATAGGTTCGAATGAAAACGCTAATGACAAGCTAACGAGTGCTAACGCTTTGCAGGTGTACTGCACTCACGGAAATAAAATAAAAGTGAACGATCAAAGTTAATCTGATAAGATTGATCGATAATATCAGAAATATGGTGTGAATTAAGTTATATTTTACCACTTTAAAAAACAGAGAGTGATAGTAAGATAAAGTTGAAAAAAATAAAATAAAAACAGCTACACGGAGCTACAATTTGCTACAGAAGGCCAACAGGAAGTAGAGAAAACACTCTGTTAAATGTAACCAGAAAGAGTCTGTTTGTGACAAGTTGCACCTGAGATTGAAGCAAAGTGGTAACTTCATATGATGGTTCAAATGTCACTGAACTCTCTTACTTTTACAGACAAAAGCAAAATATAGTGAAAAATGTGATTCCTGAATTTCTGTGTAAGGATTTTTACAGAAGATGAACAAATTAAAAAGAAGAGAAAGATTTCCTTACAGCCATTGCAAAACGAATGGCTTGTTAATGTGGGCAACTCATCAAAAATAAGATAAATTAATAGTAAGGTACACATTTGTAAAAGCAAACAGCTTACATATTGTATATACATAAATGGAGATGTTATTCAGCCACAAGTCATGTATTCAATGCCATTTCCAGAAAACTGAAATTATGATAAATGTCTATTTTTAATGCAGTGGACTGCCATATTTGTGTGCAGTGTGCATCATACAGTCCTTAGGAGTGTTATCTCAAAAGTTTCTCAAAATTTCAAGAACGAGAGTAGGAATATATCATCTTCTCACTTTCATCAAACGTCAGTTTCGCAGACCAAATTTTATTATTCAGACCTTCAGTCTAATTGAGATCAAATTATTTTATTTCATACACAATTGACTGGAAGCCGCCGCATACCACAACAAGTATTTCTGGAGTCTCAAATAACAGAACCATGTCAGGTCAAGCATTCAGTGGTTTGCATGACTGCTGTTTAAACCCAAAAGAGGTTCAACTGCCATATATCATGTACTTATAAATGAAGTGCTAGTAAGTGCTACAAATACATACACTTTTTTTATTTTACCATATTATGGTGAAAAAGCATCTGCCTAAAAAAATAACTGAAAATGTTCTCCTAATGCACATTTTCTGAAGTTGTGTATATTGTGTCTGTTGCATAATTACAGTGAAGGGTTTCAGGAAGTCTGTGGTACTGGATGGAGTTCCTCTCTTCGTTCTGTGTTTAAAAGCTTAGTAATTGAGAGGAAGGCCTCTAGTTTGACCACACTGCTAGTTATTAGTTATTGCTCTGCTGCAGTACTCATGGTCTTGTCCTGACGTTCCCCAGGCCGTGTGATGAGGGTGGCCAGCAAAGTTCCTCTTTGACACACAGAAACATTTTGTCTGTAAAAATGAGTGGCAAACCTGTTCTGAAATTAGTTATTTTAAATTGATGTGAAAATGTTGATGGCTTTCAAAATGAGATTGAGCACTTTTAGAGATCTCACTCCCTCTTGTGGATTCATGAGAGTATAACATATACACGGGTTCCCACGCTTTGGGTTTTTAATTATATATATATATATATATATATATATATATATATATATTTTAACTTTTTTTTCTGCAGGCTTTGGAATGGATTCATGATACAGGAGAGTTTTACCTATCCACACACACCTCCAAAGGCTCCACTATACACCACACACAGGAACTGCTGAAAGAACATGAGGATTTCCAGATTACAGCTAAGGTATGTCTCAATATAGGAAATTTTTTCTTTCTTATTTTCCTAGATGACTAACTAAACATAACTAAAACTTTAACTAAAAAAAAAACACAGAACATATACAAAAAGAGTAATTCGAAATATGATAATATTTTGTGGCCAAAAGTCCATTTTTTTATATTATATTATATTATATTATATTATATTATATTATATTATATTATATTATATTATATTATATTATATTATATTATATTATAATGGGAAAATATTAATTGATTTTCATTTTGGGTAAACTGTCTGTTTAATTTTACCACTTAGTTCATCCAAAGTTATTCTATGACTGTGATTGCACGTTGCAGGTTTATCATCTTGCCGGCAAATCACAATACACCTCTCACCTGTCTGATCTGTGCTTCTGTGGAATCAGTGTAGCGCTCTCTATAGCTCACTCTCCCTCTCTCTCTCTTTCTCCCTAGCAAACTAAAGAGCGGGTAAAGTTGTTGATCCAGCTGGCTGATGGTTTTTGTGAGAAGGGCCACGCCCATGCGAACGAGATTCAGAAATGGGTCGCCTCAGTGGATAAACGCTACCGTGACTTTTCCCTCCGCATGGACAAGTACCGTTCCTGCCTGGAGAAAGCGCTCGGCCTGTCCACTGACTTCAACAAAGCGGTGAGAGGGCTGGGAGTTGGGTGTGTTGATGTGGCCTGCATGGCTGGAGTGTGGATGAACTGTATTTGTGTTGTAAGGGTCATTAACCATGTTAATTTATGAAAGAAAGGTGATTTCTGACCATTGAAACATTTCTTTTGGGCTTTCAGAGTAAAGATCTGCAGTTGGACATCATTCCAGCCAGTGCTCCTGGTGCAGAGGTCAAGCTCAGAGACGCCAACCATGAACTCAATGAGGAGAAACGCAAATCGGCCCGCAGAAAAGAGTATGTCTTTTAAACCTGATTATATGATATCAAGCCAACAGCAGGAAGTGCTGAAAGTCCAGCTTTAGTTACTTTGTGTTTTGAGGAAACAACCATAAATATGCATACTAAAGTAAAGATGTTTTAATTTTGGAGGTTTTTGTACTAGAATGAATCCCCTTCCAGAGGTATAGTGCTTTCAAACAAATGTTGACAATAGGTCTCTGGTGCATTGCCTGTTACCTCTGTCTTTTCAGGTTTATAATGGCTGAGCTCATTCAGACCGAGAAGGCATATGTGAGAGACCTGCGGGAGTGTATGGATGTAAGTGCTGTTGTCACAGTTTGCTCCATACGGACCAACATTTAGAGGGTGTGGTACACCAATATCCACTTTGGACAGATCACAAAAGCCTGTGCTATAAATGTATTCACTGCAGTACAGTCTAAGAACAATCCAGTTTATCCAGGAATAGCTACTGTTTGATCTCATGAAAGGGTTGAGTGTCATTAAAACACTGACCATGTTTACATGCACCATTTTTGAATCCAAAAAAGAGCTCCACAGCTATTGGAATATTCATGCACTTTGGAATACACATGTAACCCTATTCTGAAAATAATACATATGCATTCTTTTTCTTTCATTCTCTTCTAGCTGTCTGTGATTAATTTATTATGATGCATTTTTTGTAATTTTGCACGGTAATTTAATCAGCTCATTTATTTTCATTCGCATCATGGCCAATAGCATACGCAAACCGTAGGTCATCTCAAAGGGTGTTTTAACCCATCTGTATATTGATTTATGTTTATTTCAATTAAGGTTTGTAACAGAAATTAATAGTCATCAATAGTTCGATCTGCTTGTTCTATTGCAGCTGAATTACTTTTGATGTTTCAGTGTATATTCTGGATAATATGGTTTTATAACCCCAAATTCTGATTAATGCAGGTTAATACCACTGGACTCTGTCAAACAGTCGTTTTTTAAAGAAAATAGAATGTTGAAAATATAATTAAAACTGTAAAAATAATAAATAAATGTACCCTTTTTAATACAAGGTACTTGTTTTCATAATCATTTTGATCAAATTGCAAAACATTTGATGACAGTTCTAAGAGAATGTTCTTTGCTTCAGACATACTTTCCACTGAAATAATTAAAGATGCATTTGAAGGAAAATTGTATTAACCAATAATATCAGAGCCAACTATCCACAATCTGAACACATCCAGATAGATAAAGTCTAACAATGTAAACACTGAAATACAGAATTTGTCTTTGAAAATGTAATAGTCTTTTATCACATTTTTGGAGAAATTCTAAGTGTGAGTGTGTGTGTTTCAGACATATCTGTGGGAGATGACCAGTGGTGTGGAGGAGATTCCCCCAGGGATTGTCAATAAAGAGCACATCATTTTCGGCAACATGCAAGACCTGTACGAGTTCCATCACAAGTATGTGAACCTAATAAACTGCAATTCTTTTAATTATGTATATCTAATTACCTTTACTTACCATTTCCCTATGCCCTTTTCTGTCTTTTTCTCAGTATTTTCCTCAAAGAACTGGAAAAATATGAGCAGCTTCCAGAGGATGTGGGTCACTGTTTTGTCACATGGGTGAGTTTCAGTATGCAAGATATATGCTAATCTTATCAAGAAGTGCACCAGACTCATGTAACATTATATTGACATTAAATCAGATCATTAAAATGCATATCTGGGTTGCACTGTATTTGACAGTACATGCACTTACAGTTTGCATACAGTGGAAGTACTAAATAATATAAGAAATAATTAATCATGAATAATAACTTTTTAAACTTACGTTCAGAGTTCCTTCTTATTGTGGTATTAATTATTGTTATTATAATCAGAAGTTTGGGAATTAAATGTTATTCTTTGTACTTTCTATTCATCAAAGAATTCTAAATAAAAAATTAAGTAAGTATTAAGTAGCAAACCTTTTTCAACTGTGATTATAAAAATATTAAATATTACTTGAGCAAAAAATCAGCATATTGGAAAGATTTTTTTAAGAATCATGTGACCACTGAAGGCTGAAGATTCAGCATTGCCATCCGATGAATAAAACACATTTTGTTTGAAATAATACAATAATTTATCATTGTTTTAATTATAATATTTCACAGTTTTAATGTGTCACTGTATTTTCTGATCAAATACGATTCATGTTAATAGAAAACAGTGATTGAGCTTATATTTAAAACAATTACAGCTATATACTGTAGAACTATGGAAGCGTATGGGTAGCAATATTCAATTTGGGATGTAATATGCAAAATGACAATGCAATATGTAAAATGACAATGCATTTCTGTATTTACATTTACATTTTCCAATACATTTGTACAACGTTTGGTGCAAAATGAAAATGAAAATTAAATTAAATAATTTTCATTTGCCATTTCATATACCAGTTTTAATATGTAAAATGAAAACTAATTTTAACGCTTTATAAGTTGCAAAATTAATATGAAAATGTATTACAGAAATGATTAGATGTGTATAACATGTTCAAGCAAAAACTGTGGCAAAATTATCATTTAAATGCTATTTTTCTTAAATGCATTAACACTCACAGTCAAGACACCTACGACTGCATTTTCATTCAGTGTCCCGCAATGAATGTAGCAAAATTCAATGTGCACATTGAAAATGCATTCCGAGCCGGTCACGTGTCCGCCCCCTCCCGCCATGTCAATCACTGCCTGAACAAGGCGGGGCTTGCAGAAGGTCAAGAGACTCAAATCTCAAGAAGAGGATTCAAGTGAGAGAACATGGACAAGACAGTTGGCCCGTGTACGTTTTGATCATTTCGGTTTATGGCTTTAATATTTCATTCGCACTGGTGGGCGAACTATTTGGAGACAGAACTATTTGCACTGTTTTTATCAGTGGGACAACATTTATACAATACTATAACCTAGAAATAATTTAACGGGGTCTCTTGCAAGTCGCAGCAGCACAAATTATGTGCCAAGCTACATCTGATTCAAATATTATGCTAATTAACAGTGAGCGGTGGTTTCAGACATTACAGTGTCACACTCGCACTGACTCTTATTCTGCCTGAAAGAATGAAAAGACCGAGTTGAAGGTGGAGCGATTCGATCAATCAGATGAAAGCAGCGTTTCAGCTCCGCCCACAAGTGCGAATGAAATATTGCCTTGTTCACGCAGTGATTGACATGGCGGGAGGGGGCGGACGCGTGATCGGCTCGGAATGCATTTTCAATGTGCACATTGAATTTTGCTACATTCATTGCGGGACACTGAATGAAAATGCAATCGTAAGTGTCTTGACTGTGAGTGTTAATGCATTTAAGAAAAATAGCATTTAAATGATCATTTTGCCACAGTTTTTGCTTGAACATGTTATACATATCTAATCATTTCTGTAATACATTTTCATTTTAATTTTGCAACTTATAAAGCGTTAAAATTAGTATTCATTTTACATATTAAAACTGGTGTATGAAATGGCAAATGAAAATTATGTAATTTAATTTTCATTTTCATTTTGCACCAAACGTTGCACAAATGTATTGGAAAATATAAATGTAAATACAGAAATGCATTGCCATTTTACATATTGCATTGTCATTTTGCATATTACATTCCAAATTGAATATCGCTACCCATATGCTTCCATATAGAACTATTTATGAATTATCTCTTAAATCAGTATTTTATTCAATACTGATAACAGCTTATCATTATAAAAGAGAAACCGTTTATTATAGTTAAAAACAGAGCATCTTCATGTTAAATTGTTTTTTAAATATTTTGTTTGTTTTGGATGTGTATTTTATTTTTAGGCGGATAAGTTTCGGATGTATGTTAATTACTGTAAGAACAAGCCTGACTCCACTCAGCTGATTCTGGAAAACGCGGGGACCTATTTTGATGTGAGTAATAAGCAAACTAATTATAAAATTAATTTGATTGTGTCTACGGATTATTCAAGGTATTCGTTTTACACACTTTAATTAAGGCAGTTCCATTTATTTATTCTGATTATGTGAGATTTTTTGTGTGCATTTGACAGATAATGTGGGTGTTTATATGAATATTTATGTGACAGTGTGTATTTGTGGTAGCATCGGTGTGTGTGTGTGTGTGTGTGTGTGTGTGTGTGTGTGTGTGTGTGTGTGTGTGTGTGTGTGTGTGTGTGTGTGTGTGTATTAATGTGTACATGTATTGGGATGCATGTGTGTATGTGTGGGAGTGAGTGTATGACTCCTGTTTTGTGTTAATCAGTTCTGTTCTTGAGCTGGTAGGTGGAGGTCTTAGAGAGAGGGCCCTTCCTGTGTGTCTGGGTGTGGGTGGGGGACTAGTGATGCCTCACTATTAAACTGTTGCCAGGCGATCAGAACAGACGGTCTCTTCTTTCAGGACTGAGCACTGATGAATGACTGTAGCCTTGAGAACTTGAGAACTTTTGCAAAATTTATATCAATAAGCTATTAAGAATTAAAAAGCTAAAGATAAATGGTTACTGCTCTTTTTACAGCACGTGTTTAAGGTGAAAAATGAAAGAATTAAGTGTGCTTTACTGTATGTGTACAGGAAATCCAACAGAGACACAGGCTGGCTAATTCCATCTCATCGTACCTTATTAAACCAGTTCAGAGGATCACCAAGTATCAGCTTCTGCTGAAGGTATGTGTTCTACAATGCATTTTTTAAAAAAACTCAGCACAGTTCAGTTTCTTCATTACTGTATATAAAAAACATGAAATAATAAGTTTTTAGCACAGACATAAAAAGACCAGATACAAACTAAACATACACAACACAAACCCAGCACTGAGCCAACACAAGCTCAGCACAGTAACTACAGTACAGACCTTCGCAAAGCCAGCACAGACTAAATAGGGATCTTTTACAATACAAGCACAAAGTAAGAACAGACCTACTACAAAACGTCTCTAGGTTACGTATGTAACCCTAGTTCCGCGAGGGAATGAGACGCTGCGTCGAAAACACTTTGGGGAATGCGTTTAGCGTGAGCGACTTTGAATATCATATCTAATCTGTTTTATAGAAGAGCGTGACGTCACGGGCGGGGTGACGTAAACGACCAGGAAGCTATAAAGGCACGAGCCGCGCAGCTGGCTTCAGCTTCGAGTACCAGCAAGCGCCGGCAGGGGTGCCGGGGGTATGGCCTCGAGACGCAGCGTCTCGTTCCCTCGAGGAACTAGGGTTACATACGTAAGCTAGAGACGTTCTTCTTCAGGAACTTGAGCTGCGTCGAAAACGCTTTGGGGAACGAGTACCAACGCTGCCAGACTACCAAACCCCTGCCTAGTGTGTATCCGAAGAGCACAGCTTAGGACGAGAGGACTGAAGTGCCTGGAGTGACTGGCATGTCTAAGCCATGGAACCTTGCAAAAGTAGAAGGCGTGGACAACCCTGCAGCATTTCAGATGTCCAGCATGCACGCACCTGCTAGAAAGGCCTTGGAGGCCGCCATACCCCGTGTAGAGTGAGCCTTGGCTCCCGACAGCGGGGGACGACCAGAGGACTCAAAGTGGCGTTGATAGTCTCAACTATCCAACGACTAATAGTCTGCTTAGAAGCAGGAAAACCCCTCTTGGGGGGACCGCAGCATACAAGCAATTGGTCCGTTTTTCCCCACAGGGCAGCTCTGTGGTCGTATGCATCCAGCGCTCGAGCTGGACACACACAATTTAGCTTCTCTTGGTCGGGCTCCCGAAAGGGGGAGGACAGAAGACCTGCAGCACTACAGGTTGTGGTGTGATAGAGGGCACCTTAGGAACATATCCCGCTTGAGGGTATATGAACACTTTGGTCATGCCAGGTGCAAAATCAAGACCAACAGAAAGGCGGTTTTAAGAGTCAGATGTTTGTCTGAGATTTCCTGAATCGGTTTGAATGGAGATTTGCAAAGAGCCTCTAACACCACACCCAAGTCCCAGGGGGGAACACGGGACCGTACTGGAGGTCTCAGCCTCAGCGCACCGTGGAGGAAACGTGTAACTAAGGGGTGTCTTCCCAAAGACTGGCCATCGAGAAGGGCGTGGTAGGCCGCAATGGCCGCCACGTAAACCTTCAGCGTGGATTGGGTCAACCCTGCAGAGAGCCTGGCCAGTAGAAACTCCAGAACTATACCAACTGGGCAGTTTGCTGGGTCTAGCTGGCGGTCTCTGTGCCATGAGGTGAAGAGTTTCCACCTCAGGGTATACAGTTTCCTCGTTGAGGGAGCTCTGGATTGGAGGAGGGTCTCAACAACCTCGGTTGACAGACCAGCTGCTAATAGTTGTGCCCCCTCAGGGGCCACACCCACAGCTTCCACAACTCTGGGCGAGGGTTAATTATCGTGCCCTGCGGCCGTGAGAGTAGGTCTGTCCTGATCGGTATCTCCCATGGAGAGCCGTCGAGGAGCGAGACCAGGTCTGCGAACCATACTCAGCCTGGCCAGAACGGGGCTACCAATAACAGACGGACCCTGTCCCGGCGTACTCTCGCCAGAACTCCCGGGAGCAGAGCAATAGGGTGAAAGGCATACAGTCGAAGCCTCGGCCAGGTCTGTACCATAGCGTCCAGTCCCAGAGGAGCTGGATGAACTAGAGAGAACCAAAGGGGACATTGAGATGTCTCTTGAGTCGCAAAAAGGTCTACTTAAGCCCTGCCAAAAACTCTTCACTTCTGTTTCACCACCTCGGGGTAAAGCCTCCATTCCCCAGGCCTCGGCCCCTGCCTCGACACTATGTCTGCTCCCTTATTTAGTTTCCCAGGAATATATACTGCTCTTAACCCTCTGGAGTCGATTAACGCAGATACGCGTTTTGAGTCATTTTCTCCTGATAACCCCGAAAAGAACTTAAACTACACTTTCAGTTTTAATCGTACAGATAAGAGCAATACATCAATCAAATCTGTAAAGGGTCTACTTTTTTTGGATACAGACATAATAACAACAAAACTTTGTGCACTTATAAAATAAAGATAACAAACAAGGTGTGCTGTCTGCAGCCTTTGTCTGCGCTGATCTTCATTTACAAACACGTCATTAAAATGAACTGTAAGAAGAGACATGAGAGAGATATCTATAGAAAGCTTGACATGTCTACCCTGGTTCAGAGCGTTGCTTCAGCCTCTCAGCCTCTCAGCTCTGACGATAGACTGAGAGGGCTGCTCCCGCCCAGCGGGACCCTCCAGCAGATCTTATCTGCGAACCCAGCGAGTGCAGGCTCCGCTCCGCCTCGGCAAAAGCGGGACTGACACCGCGAGGAACGCTGGCGAAGACTCCCCCTCGAGAGAGTCCTCCGGGATCGAAGCGTCCACACTGGCTTGTACCAGTGCAGGCAGTCGGCTCCCTCAAGAGCCGAAACAGCGTGCCTTGATCCCAGGCAGACCGCACACAGACCGTGTATTCCCACTCGTGATGAACACACAATCTGAAACGCGATCTGGATTCGCCTTTCAGATGTCTCGTCTTAGCTTTGCTCTTTGACTATTGCTTACTCTTTGAGGGGCTAATAGTGACGAACAACAATAAATAAGACTGACAAGACAGAATGACATGCACACACAGAGTGCTTGCTGAAATACGCGAAGCTGAAGCCAGCTGCTTGGCTCGTGCCTTTATAGCTTCCTGGTCGCTTACGTCACCCCGCCCGTGACGTCACGCTCTTCTATAAGACAGATTAGATATGATATCCAGAGTCGCTCACGCTAAACGCGTTCCCTAAAGTGCTTTCAACGCAGCTCGAGTTCCTGAAGGGGAACCTTCAAAACATAATAATAATAATTGTGAACTAGCTCCTGCTCAAGACGAGCTCAAAACCAACTTTTAGACCAGGACTAAATTATACTAGCTCATGACCAGCTAAGCACCATCTTAAACCCGCTCAAACCAGCTGCCATACTTCAAATCATACCTAACCAGCATATGGCAATTTTGTTCAACAGTGAACACAGATGAAACACAAACCTAGCACAAACTAAACATAAAACCAACACAGAATGAACATAGAGAACTATCACAAACCCAACACAGACTAAACGCAGACCCTACACAGATTAAACCTAGAGCAATCACAAACCCAAATCACTAAACACAGACCCAGCTCAGACTAAATCTAAAACTATCACAAACGTAACACAGACTAAACATAGACCCCCGCAGACTAGACCTAGAGTTATCACAAACCCAGCACAGACTATCCACAAATCCCGCACAGTGTAACCCTAGAGCTATCACAAACCCAACACAGACCCACCAGAGACTAAACCTAAAACTATATCAAAGCCAACACGGACTAAACACAGACCCCAACAGACTAAGCCTAGAGCTATCACAAACCTAATACAGACTAAACACAAAACCAGTAAAGACTAAACCTAAAACTATCACAGACACCACATAGAGTAACTCTAGAGCTATCACAAACCCAACAAAGACTAAACACAGACCCAGCACAGGCTAAACCAAGAACTATCACAAACTCAACACAGACCTAGCACAGACTAAACCTAGAACTATAGCAAATACAACACAGACTAAACTTAAAACTATCACAAACTTAACACAGGCCCCACACATACTAAACCTAGATTATTACAAACCCACCTCAGACTAAACTTAGACCCAAAACAGACTAAATATAGAACTATCACAGACCTCGTTCAGACTAAACCTAGAACTATCACAATTCCATCACATACTAAACATAGACCTAGCACAGACTAAACCTAGACCTATCACAGACTCACACAGATTAAACCTAGAACTATCACAAACCCAGCACAGCCTTAACATAGAACCACCACAAACACACCATAAGATAACACAGGCCCAGCACAGACTTATCATTGAACCATAACAAACCAAGCTAATGTAAAACCATCACAAACCATCACAATCACAAAAAAAAAAAAAAAAAAAAATCCAAAGTAGACTAGACACACCTTAACAAAACCAACATGATGGTACAAAAGATACTTAAGGTTTAATATGGTATTACAAAATCCAAATTAAAGCACAAAATCTTCAATGTACATATTCAACTGTAAAAGTGCAATTGTTATGTTTGTTTATAGGAACTATTGACGTGTTGTGAGGAGGGTAAAGGAGAAATTAAAGATGGCCTGGAGGTTATGCTTAGTGTGCCCAAAAAAGCTAATGATGCTATGCACCTGAGCATGCTAGAGGGTGAGTAACAAACTTACGCACACAGACACAGCTTCCTAAACCAAACCCAACCTCTTTTTTTTCCTTTTTGCTCTTTCTCACTATCAGGTTTTGATGAGAACATTGAGTCTCAGGGTGAGTTGATTCTGCAGGAGTCATTCCAGGTTTGGGATCCAAAGACTCTGATTCGTAAGGGCAGAGAGCGGCACCTCTTCCTTTTTGAGATGTCTCTCATTTTCAGCAAGGACGTCAAAGACTCCAACGGAAGGAGCAAGTACCTCTACAAGAGCAAACTCATGGTACAGGTTTTACTTTTAATTTGTTTAGTTGTTTAAATAAGGAAATGCTTGCTTATCAGGTTACGGATGGCAATACTTAAAGGTCCCATGACATGGATTATTTCCTTTTCTTTAAATGCTTTTTAATGTTTCCTTAGGTGTACTTATATTGTTATTATGATTTTTACATTTAAAATTTAGAAATAAAAAGCATTTTTATATCCTGATATTAGCCCTCTGGCTTGAATGCTCTGTTTGAAGGTTCGTGTCTGCTGTGAGACTCCGAGTAAACGACAACTGTTGTAATTGGCTGACATCTTTGCATTCTAAATGCGTATTACATGTGGAACCCCTCTCAAATATATATATATATATATATATATATATATATATATATATATATATATATATACATATATATTTATTTATTTATTTATTTTTTAATATTACAGCTGTCGAGATTAACGAATCGTGGAAGTGTTGATTATAAAATAATTTTTTCGATCTTGTCCCATCACATGAAAGGCTGCAGTGATGAGCATTGAGTAGACAGAGTCTGTTTATCGCATGAATGCAGTGATCTCATCATTATTGCAACACGTTTTCTCTCTCACAAAATGCTTTCACCACAACTAACAGCAAACACATGAATACACCACATGAATACAGTAAGAGCTTTGTTGAGCAGCATAACAGCGTCATTCATTGTAACGGCAGTTTAGGCAAGAGTGCAGATATACTCGCGATGTCTGACAGCTCCGAAAAAAAAGGGAGCATTCTTTGACCGCTCTCTGTAGTTAAATCACAATTTAAATAACAGATTTCTTTCATGCTACTAAGAGAAACAACGTGAAGTTGATCGTTTAGTCCCTGGCTTGATTCACTGTTGCATAAACAGTATTAAACGATTTAGAAAGAAAGTCTGTGTGAACTTGAATGATTAGCTACACATCAGAAATCACTGATCACAGATCAGGCATTAATGAACATTGTTACTCACTGTTTGTGGAGGTGCTGTCGAATCCATATCATAAAAGTCTGTTTGTAAAGTCTGTGCTGACATTGCGACTGAATTATATGTAAATATTTGGGCGGGCAAAGCAGAGAAAGGGGAGGTAACAATTCTCCTTACAACATCACAAAGAGGAGATTCCAGATCAGCCCGTTTGAGCTTCCATTTTCTCAAAGGCAGAGAAAGATAGCAAAATCTCGATTTACACCGATTAGAATTTCTAGAAACTTGGGGACCATATACAGGCTAGGGGAACTCATTATAATGTTAAAAAACCTCAGAAAGTGAAATTTTCATGTCATAGGACCTTTAATATTAGACTGAATTATTTCTATTTATGTCAATGTCAATGTCACCTTTATTTATATAGCGCTTTAAACAAAATACATTGCGTCAAAGCAACTGAACAACATTCATTAGGAAAACAGTGTGAATAATGCAAAAATGAGAGTTAAAGGCAGTTCATCATTGGATTCAGTTATGTCATCTCTGTTCAGTTAAATAGTGTCTGTGCATTTATTTGCAATCAAGTCAACGATATCGCTGTAGATGAAGTGTCCCCAACTAAGCAAGCCAGAGGCGACAGCGGCAAGGAACCGAAACTCCATCGGTGACAGAATGGAGAAAAAAACCTTGGGAGAAACCAGGCTCAGTTGGGGGGCCAGTTCTCCTCTGACCAGACGAAACCAGTAGTTCAATTCCAGGCTGCAGCAAAGTCAGATTGTGCAGAAGAATCATCTGTTTCCTGTGGTCTTGTCCTGGTGCTCCTCTGAGACAAGGTCTTTACAGGGGATCTGTATCTGGGGCTCTAGTTGTCCTGGTCTCCGCTGTCTTTCAGGGATGTAGAGGTCCTTTCTAGGTGCTGATCCACCATCTGGTCTGGATACGTACTGGATCCGGGTGACTGCAGTGACCCTCTGATCTGGACACAGACTGGATCTGGTGGCCACGGTGACCTCGGAACAAGAGAGAAACAGACAAATATTAGCGTAGATGCCATTCTTCTAATGCTGTAGCAAGTACATAGGTTGTTATGGGAAGTGTTTCCGGTTCCGGTTTACCTAATTAATGCAGCCTAAAAATCCTTTAACGGATTTGGATAATAAAAGCATATTAGTATGTTATGTGTATGCCAGGTTAAAGAGATGGGTCTTTAATCTAGATTTAAACTGCAAGAGTGTGTCTGCCTCCCGAACAATGTTAGGTAGGTTATTCCAGAGTTTGGGCGCCAAATAGGAAAAGGATCTGCCGCCTGCAGTTGATTTTGATATTCTAGGTATTATCAAATTGCCTGAGTTTTGAGAACGTAGCGGATGTAGAGGATTATAATGTAAAAGGAGCTCATTCAAATACTGAGGTGCTAAACTATTCAGGGCTTTATAAGTAATAAGCAATATTTTAAAATCTATGCGATGCTTGATAGGGAGCCAGTGCAGTGTTGACAGGACCGGGCTAATATGGTCATATTTCCTGGTTCTAGTAAGAACTCTTGCTGCTGCATTTTGGACTAGCTGTAGTTTGTTTACTAAGCGTGCAGAACAACCACCCAATAAAGCATTACAATAATCTAACCTTGAGGTCATAAATGCATGGATTAACATTTCTGCATTTGACATTGAGAGCATAGGCCGTAATTTAGATATATTTTTGAGATGGAAAAATGCAGTTTTACAAATGCTAGAAACGTGGCTTTCTAAGGAAAGATTGCGATCAAGTAGCACACCTAGGTTCCTAACTGATGATGAAGAATTGACAGAGCAACCATCAAGTCTTAGACAGTGTTCCAGGTTATTACAAGCAGAGTTTTTAGGTCCTATAATTAACACCTCTGTTTTTTCAGAATTTAGCAGTAAGAAATTACTCGTCATCCAGTTTTTTATATCGACTATGCAATCCATTAGTTTTTCAAATTGGTGTGTTTCACCGGGCTGCGAAGAAATATAGAGCTGAGTATCATCAGCATAACAGTGAAAGCTAACACCATGTTTCCTGATGATATCTCCCAAGGGTAACATATAAAGCGTGAAGAGTAGCGGCCCTAGTACTAAGCCTTGAGGTACTCCATACTGCACTTGTGATCGATAGGATACATCTTCATTCACTGCTACGAACTGATGGCGGTCATATAAGTACGATTTAAACCATGCTAATGCACTTCCACTGATGCCAACAAAGTATTCAAGTCTATGCAAAAGAATGTTGTGGTCAATTGTGTCAAACGCAGCACTAAGATCCAATAAAACTAATAGAGAGATACACCCACGATCAGATGATAAGAGCAGATCATTTGTAACTCTAAGAAGAGAAGTCTCAGTACTATGATACGGTCTAAATCCTGACTGGAAATCCTCACATATACCATTTTTCTCTAAGAAGGAATATAATTGTGTGGATACCACCTTTTCTAGTATCTTGGACAGAAAAGGGAGATTCGAGATTGGTCTATAATTAACTAGTTCTTTGGGGTCAAGTTGTGGTTTTTTGATGAGAGGCTTAATAACAGCCAGTTTGAAGGTTTTGGGGACATGTCCTAATGACAATGAGGAATTAATAATAGTCAGAAGAGGATCTATGACTTCTGGAAGCACCTCTTTCAGGAGCTTAGATGGTATAGGGTCTAACATACATGTTGTTGGTTTAGATGATTTAACAAGTTTATACAATTCTTCCTCTCCTATAGTAGAGAATGAGTGGAACTGTTCCTCAGGGGATCTATAGTGCACTGTCTGATGTGATACTGTAGCTGACGGCTGAATGGTTGCAATTTTATCTCTAATAGTATTGATTTTAGAAGTAAAGTAGTTCATAAAGTCATTACTGCTGTGGTGTTGGGAAATGTCAACACTTGTTGAGGCTTTATTTTTCGTTAATTTAGCCACTGTATTGAATAAATACCTGGGGTTATGTTTGTTTTCTTCTAAAAGAGAAGAAAAGTAATCGGATCTAGCAGTTTTTAATGCTTTTCTGTAGGATATGTTACTTTCCCGCCAAGCAATACGAAATACCTCTAGTTTTGTTTTCCTCCAGCTGCGCTCCATTTTTCGGGCTGCTCTCTTTAGGGTGCGAGTATGCTCATTATACCATGGTGTCAAACTGTTTTCCTTAACCTTCCTTAAGCGTAAAGGAGCAACTTTATTTAAAGTGCTAGAAAAGAGAGAGTCCATAGTTTCTGTTACATCATCAAGTTGTTCTGAGGTTTTGGATATGCTAAGGAATTTGGATACATCAGGAAGATAACTTAAAAAGCAGTCTTTTGTGTTAGAAGTGATGGTTCTTCCATACTTGTAACAAGAAGTAGAATTTACAATTTTGGCTATATGAATTTTGCAAAGAACTAAATAATGATCTGAGATATCATCACTTGGCTGAATAATTTCAACACCATCAACATCAATTCCATGTGACAGTATTAAATCTAGAGTATGATTTCGACAATGAGTAGGTCCTGAAACGTGTTGTCTAACACCAATAGAGTTCAGAATGTCTATAAATGCTGATCCCAATGCATCGTTTTCATTATCCACATGGATATTAAAATCACCAACTATTAAAAATTTATATTTATTCTAATTATTTATATGTTTGATTTATGCTTTTTTACTCTGCCTAGACCTCAGAACTAGGAGTTACTGAACATGTGGAAGGAGATCCATGTAAATTTGCACTCTGGGTTGGACGGACACCTACCTCAGACAAAATAGTGCTAAAGGTATGATTCACGTTCCAAAATGAAACCTCATCCATTTTTTTTTTTAGTCAAACATTGCTAACTGGCACAGCACATAAGCATGTTTCATTACTGAAAAGTTGCCTCTGATCTCAAATTAAATGGATTTTTCCGTTCGACTCTGTTTTAAAATAAAAAATATACCGTACAGTATATATCATTCATCCAAGGATCTTAGACATGAGTGGATATGTCTTCAGGTGTCTTCCAAGTGCTGTAGCTCTGGCTTGAGTCATTCCATTGTATAAAATCATTTTGTGAGACTTGTAAGCATTGAAAAAAAAAAACACTTATGTAACTTTTATTTCTGAATTGTTGCCCTTCATCTCTGAAGACATCATTGAATCATGTAATGACTCATATGCCATTCTATATTATCTCACGTGTAAATAGACAAGACACATGGATGCAAAATGGATTCATTCATGTTCACAATTTTAGCCTGCTTACAGTTACAAAACATTGTTTCCACCTATTTTATTTCTGTAATCTGATTCCCAAGTGAAAAGTTGCATGGGAATTGATTTCATCCTTTGAGAATTGATTAAATCATTGATAGAGTTTAATTGACATGTGGTTGGAGGCTGGGACCTTAAAGAGATCACATTAAAGGGATAGTTCACCCAAAATGAAAATTCTGTCAAGAAGAAATTTTGAAGATCGCTGGTAATCAAACAGGTGGTGGTTCCCATTGACTTCCATAGTAGGGAAAGAAATACTATGGCAGTCAATGGGAACCACCAACTGTTTGATTACCAGGAATCTTTAGAATATCTTATTTTATGTTAAACATAAGAAAGCAACTCATACAGGTTTGGGAAGACATGATGGTGAGTAAATGATGACAGAATTTTAATTTTTGGGTGAACTATCCCTTTAAGAAACAGAGCATTTTGTCTTATTTGATAAATGATTAGAAAAGCTTTATGGTATACATAATAAGACCAGGATCACATTAAGTAGGTAAACAGTTTTTGACTTCATTTGAACTCTAAATTCATGTTGTCATTATTTTTGCAACAGATCTGTAGGCTTTGACAAGTCCAATTGATATTTATGTCTGTTGTGTAAATTGAGGTTCATAAATTTTTTTGTTGTGTTCAATGCATTCCCAGGCTTCATGTATTGAAAACAAACAGGATTGGATTAAACATGTTCGTGAAGTTATCCAGGAGCGTACCATCCATTTACGGGGGGCACTCAAAGAGCCAATCCCCATTCCCAAAGCCACTGCAACCAAACACAAGGGCAAACGGTACTTTAACACCTCACATCAGTCTAAATCAATAAGCAAGCATGAATCTCTGGATCGCAGAATATGTTAACACAGAAGAAACCAGTTTTATGCAAATCAGTATCTTGTCTCTGCCATCGACTGTCTAACCAGGGTGGCTTTTCCTTGGTCAGTGTGCACTTTTGAATTATATATATATTATGTTGAATAATAGGGATGGAGAGGACCTAGACAGTCAGGGTGATGTAAGCAGTCAGCCTGACACCATCTCCATCGCTTCCCGCACCTCCCAGAACACACTGGATAGCGACAAGGTGAGTGTGAAAATCTGTCGACCTTAGTCTAAAAGTGCCATGCTACACCTGGTGTTCAGTTCTGGTGTTTTGGTGACATGTTTAAATCTGCTGCATTGTAAGAACAAGGAAAATTGTTTAATGTATGTACTTAAATGTTTTAGCCTCAAACTAAAAGCAATATATATATATTTTTTTTTTTCCAAGATATAATACGCTGTTGTGGTAAAAAAAAACCTGTAATACTGCAATCAATTTCTTAAAGGGATAGTTTACCCAAAAAAGAAAATTCAGCCATAACATCATTCTAAACCCATAAGACTTCCCATTCATCTTATTAACACAAATGAAGATATTTTTCATCACTTTTGTCGATCCATTCTCACGTGTCAAGTAATATCTGTGTTTACCATATTTGATGAGCTCTATGTATGTGCAAGGAAGACTTGGTTTAAACTGCTTGATTCACATGGATTACTTTTACAATGTCTTTTGAAGCATTAACATTTTGATCGTGTGCACTTCCAATGGATGGACAAGAATTATAAGAGAATATTAAAAGCTGTGTTCATTTGTGTTCTGAAGATGAATGGAAATCTTTGGTCTGGAACCACATAAGGATAAGTAAATGACAAAATGTCCATTCATTTTGGGGGATAAACTATCTCTTTTATTATTTTAGTGCTCATGGAACACTGGACATTTGCAATGCCTATAAAGTTTATTTAATCTTCACCAAAACATCATTTTCAATTCAGTAAATGGATTTCTGATGTTCAAAACTATGATTGTGCTATTGACTAACTAGAAGTACTATATATCTGCAACCTTTTTTCATACTGGCACAAAATTTTGCGGTTATATTTACCACAATATCCTGACAAAACCTTACCGATTTTATGACTGCATCACCTTGTTGTGAAAAGTTACAAGTACTTCTAGAAATACTTATAACCTTTAAACTGCATATACTACAATCACTGATAAGGATTATATGACTAAACAACTTTACATGCCACATTTGTGCCATCTGTGTGGTTGGCCCCATTGCTGCTGCTTCAAGCTATATTCCATAATGGGCATTTCATATCAGATGGATGAGAATTAATTTGAAGAACTGTACTTCATAGTTACATCTTGTTCTAATCCAAATATTTAAAGAACAAAATATTGTTTCCCACCCTGAAATGTACACTCTTCTTTAGAGATGATACTAAGCTGCTGGAAAATCAGTGAAATGTACCTGAGCAAAAAAAAGAAAGAAACAGGCTACACCTATAATAAAACAATTGTATTTACACGTAAGTAATGTTGTCCAGTAACTTGTTTCCATTATTTAAGCATTATTTTATTTATTTGTAAAGCTGCTTTATGTTTGATTTATGTTGAAGTGTTTAATGCCTTTTAATCATGAGACATATTTGGTAAACAGGCTCTCAAAAATAATGAAAAAATGTGGATTTAGATTTATCGGCCAACATATCGGTTATCAGCTTTCATAATTAAAGAATTATCGGTTATCGTATCGGCTATAAGTTTTCATATTTGTGCATCCCTAAAAATTTCAATAATTAATAAAATCTCAAAGACAGTTGATTCCAGGCATTCGTTTTTAGAGACTAGTTAACATGCGTGAATCTCCAAATAGGGCCAATTTCACTACTTCTTGACAAATGATTCTGTTATAATGTTTGATGGTGGTGATTTTTAATTTTAATGAATGAATAAATAAATGCTAGATTGTTTCTAAAAAAAAAATAAATTCAAAAACAAAAATAGAACCTGTGCCATAACACTTTAACAGTAGTAAAGCTACTCATTATCATTATCTTAAAATTAATTGCATTTCTGTCACTATGCAGTTGTGGAAAAAATGACTCATCAGAGGAAAGTGGTAATCACAGCATTATTGGGGACATTTTGTTGTCAAGTTGTTTGTCAAGTGACATTTATTAATATAGCGCTTCATAGAAGATAGACAGTGGTATCAGTGGTAATAATAAATGATGAAACAACAAGAGCTGTAAAGCAGCTCTAAAGAAGACAGTAGTGCCTTGCAATAATATTCAACTCAATTTAGTTCAATGTTATTAAGTTCAATAGTGTCAATGTTGTTCATCAATTAAGTTCAGCTATAAGCAGTGAGGCAATTAGTGTCATATAAATACTCAATTAATTAAGCATTTAAAAAATAGCTTCTTAAGTGAAAAGCAAGCTTTTTTATGAAATTATTATATGTGACCATGGACCACAAAACCAGTCATAAATAACACGGGTATATTTGTTGCAATAGCCAACAATACATTGTTTGGGTCTTTTATGCCAAAAATAATTTGAATATTAAGTAAAGATCATGTTCCATGAAGATATTTTGTGAATTTCCTACTGTAAATATATAAAAACTGAATTTCTGATTAGTAATATGCATTAAGAACTTTTTGGAACCTTCAGATTCCAGATTTTCAAATAGTTGTATCTCGTCCAAATATCGTCCTGTCCCAACAACACATACATCAATGGAAAGCTTATTTATTCAGATTATTTATAAACCTTATGAGTGGTTTTGTGGTCCAGGGTCAAATATGGATGTATGTTAAAAATTTGTATATAAAGTAGTACAATTCTTTATAGTCTCTCGTTTAGAATGTTTTAGGATTTTTATGAGAAGTTTTTATATATACAAACATTTTAGGGAACAGAAAGTTTATCCTAATTGAATATGAAATCAGCCATACAAGAAGTCTGGACACAGAGGCATCCAGTAGTTCCAACAATCAACTAACCTGATTACACACAGACGTAATGAAGGCTCCTCATTGGGGAACTTTTGTTGCTTCGGTTGCTTTGGATTTAGCAGCACAGATGCTTGTCTTCCCACTCACAGTCAGTGCTCTCCTCTCACACGCCTTCACACATGTGTCTTTTTGTCACCGATATGTATTGCAAGCCTCCTACAGCAACACACGTTACTTGCTGATACTGTCCGATCTAAACACACTTGGATATCTTAGTCCTTCTCTGTCTTCTCTTCCATGTCGGTCCCTTCCCCGTCTCTTTATGACATACACAAACACGTCAAGAGTTACTACATTCACTCAAGTACCCTGATGACCCTGCACAAAAGCTCACTGTTTTAGACATCTTAACGCACACAGAGCCCTCTCAGTTCATGGTGAGGTGAAAAGGTGAAGTTCTCAGAACCAGATGAGTTGCTGCACGTCACTTCTAATGAGCATTAATTTGCCTCCTGCTCCTTTAAATCTTGGCACATTGTGTCCGTCTTTGCCTCCTCTCCCTTCCTCCTGCCAGGCATCACTCCTTCAGACTGATTCCATCTCCGTGGCAATGCGAGGATGTGTCTTAGCAGCCTTCAAACGCCTGCCACTTTACCTCACTGGAGTTCTGAATGCTTGAGCGTGAACTGTAGATGAGATTCATTTTCATAAGACATGGTTATTCAACGCTCTGTCTTCCAGACTATAGGATATGGCATTTTCGGAAATGTCTTTTTTTTTTACCCAGACCATTCTTCTGTGTGATGTTTCGTCTTCCATAAAGATGTAATAGGGGTTGATATTTTGGTAGAAACATGGCGTGTAAAGGTTCAGGGTCAGTTGCTCACCTTTTGAGCTCATTGGCAATGCCACATTACCAGTGGGTACGTTCATTATGCCTCTTTTTTGTCATGTTTGTTGTCTTTATCACATATATTTGAATTTTTAATGTGACTCTATGCCTTCCTTCACAGTTATCCGGTGGTTCAGAGTTGACGGTGGTCATCCACGACTTCGTGGCCAGTAATGGATCGGAGTTGACTGTACGCAGAGGTCAGACAGTGGAGCTTGTAGAAAGGCCCCAAGACAAGCCCGACTGGTGTCTGGTTCGCACCACTGACCGTTCACCTGCTCAAGAGGGCCTGGTTCCTAGCTCTATGCTTTGCATCGCACATTCCCGAAGTAGCATGGAGATGGAGGGCATTTTCAACCATAAAGGTAAGATGGACAGCTTTTTGGGGTTAGATTCAGTTGGACTGAATTTACTTAAAAGTTCTGGATTTTTTTGGGACGTTCATGCTCTTCTATCCTTGTTATGGGGTTAGATCAAGATGGCTTCAGGATTTTTAATGGCATTTATTAAGGCTTACACTTCACAGAGGCTGCACTACTTGTATTTGTCAGTGTTTTGAGTTTGTCAGGTCCTGAGAATCTGGAATAGAGTTTGATGTTCCTTTCCAGTCATGGGAAGAGCTTCTGTGTAAATGCTTGAGGGATTACTGAAAGACACGTCAACACACGCGTCTGGGGTTTCCAGCTGGTGCTTTGTGTAAGAGTTGTTAAGTAACCACCTTTGACTCGATAGGAATCTCAGCTTTTTAATCTGTTTTGGTAGCATTTTAAAAATAATTTGATTTTTAATGAATACTTCGAGGATTGATGTTTAATTACAGTAATTATGGATACAGATTTCTAGCTGTGTGCAAGCTTAAGCATGACATACACAAACCAAAATTTAATCAGATTATGCTAATGTGGGTGCCAGATATTATGTGTTTTCTCTCAGGAGGAATGGATCAAAGCCGTGAACAGGTGTGTGTCTGTTCTTGACTCACCCTGAACCCAAATAAAATTTTAATTGCAGTCCAGCTTTGCTCTTTCTTGTTAGGGTTGAAGTGTGTTGAGCATGCAGTAACCATGGTGATGGGCTGTGTCAGGTGATGAACAGGGTTGCCGGGCTGTTGGGGATTTCCCTGCTAGGATTATATCCATGTACACAGGACAGTTAATGTGATCTTGTCATTTTGGTCATGCAATTAAAACCAGCCGTTTTGAAAACAATAATACATAAGCTTGGGGTCAGTAACATATTTTTCGGACTATAAGTCGCACCTAAGTATAAGTCGCATCAGTCCAAAAATACGTCATGATGAGGAAAAAAACATATATAAGTCGCACTGGACTATAAGTCGCATTTATTTAGAACCAAGAACCAAGAGAGCCCTCTTGCGGCTGGAGACGGTAATGTTTTCTATTGGTTCATTTCTCTCGGTTCATGTCGAATTAATTTTGATAAATAAGTCGCACCTGACTATAAGTCGCAGGACCAGCCAAACTATGAAAAAAAGTGCGACTTATAGTCCGGAAAATACAGTATTTCTTTTTCAAACAAATTAGTACTTTTATTCAGCAAGGACACATAAATGTGATCAAAAGTAAAGACATTTAAATGTATTTATGTATATAAATTATATAAATATATAAATATAAATATAATATATAATAAATACATAAATATAAATTAATGTATATAAAATAAATGCTGTTATAAACTTCATATTCATCAGAGAATCCTTATTAAAATAGAAAAATTATTTCACAATATTGCCGTTTTTGCTGTATTCATTTTCAAATAATTTAGATTTAGATTTTGATATTTTGATTTAATTTTTTTGTGTTCCTGTAGCTCAATTGGTAGAGCACTGTGCTAGCAAGCGCAAGGTTGGGGGTTCAATTCCCCGGGAGCACATGATAGGTAAAAATTGATAGCCTGAATGCACTGTAAGTCGCTTTGGATAAAAGCGTCTGCTAAACACATAAATTTTAATTTAATTTTTAATTTAATAAAAAAAAAACATTTATTGTATGTCATTTATGATCATATTATGTATAATAACAAAATATTTTTAAAGCATGGGTAACATTTGTAATGTGACCTATTTCAAAAAGAAGATGAATATTTGCAGGAAAATATTTAGACAATATTTTATTTTATCTGCCAGGATTTGACTAAATTGTGGATGGTTGGCAGTTAAATACTGTTCTGTTCTGTTCTGTTCTGGTTTGGTCAACCAAGTAGCCTTGGTTTTATTGGAACAGTAGAAACTAGTGCCGTGTTCGATACATCGATACGAAGATGTATCTTTCAGAGATTTGAAAATAATGAAAAGAGCATAATATATATAGGCTACATCGGGTTTAATCTGGCCACAGAGGAACACAACTGGGTTGCCTGATATAAAGAGATGCAGTCCTCGAAACAGAGCTTCACACTTGCACAATACGGAAATATCTGCTATGTGTGCTACTTATCTTTGCCAACCATGTACACGCGCTCTCTCTTCACTGAGGATAAACGCGCTTGCTTTCCGAAAACACTGATTAACACTGTGTGATCTCCACTTCAATATTATCAGAAAAGTATAATTTATCAAGTGTTCATTTATGAGAGAGAGAGAGAGAGAGAAAGAGAGGCTGTGTATGTAAGAATTACCACTGTTTTTCAGCGTTTCTCTATTTAGAAACGATGATGTTATAAACTCCTCATTGAGAAAGATAATGTTGCTCTTCAGACATTAATCTATTTTATTAATAAAATTTGTGAGAGTTTTACGTAGAGAGTGTGTTGATTTGTGTTATGATAACCTATCAGCAATGTTAGGATGATCTTAACATATTAGAATGAGTACATTATTATTTATGGGCTTAAAAACAAGATGCAATATTGAATATTGTATTGAAAATTGAATATATGAATATTGTACCTAGTGGGGAGTGCCCAATGTAATCATGAAATATATGCCATTACCTATATTGTACTGTACTGTGGTACAGTTATGGAGGCCTTTCATAATGCAGAGGTCAACTGCCTGCTCTGCCTGTAGTTAGCAACGGCTCTATGGTATGCAGTGTTTAATAAACAGCTATTTTACTAAATTCTTCTGAGGTAAAATTCAGTGCAGTCCTGTACCGTGATACGTATCGTATCGTGGCCCTTTATCGTGATACATATCATGTAACTTTGCTGGTGAAACACAGCCCTAGTAGAAACAGTGGAAATGTTGTTTTTCTATTACAATATTCTATAAAAACTGCATATGATTCATTATCATTTCATGCAATATTTAAGGTTTACTCTATTTACTACTCTATTTAAGATTTAACTATTTGTGGTGAAATAAATGTTTGCATATGAAGGAGACATAGGATCAGCATAATTCATTTTGGAGCTTTATTACTGTTCACATGCATTTGTGGAATTTCATTCGGCTGTAGTAAGTACATCTAGAACTACATTTGTTCGTCAGTTCCTTGTGATCAAAGCTGTGTAAAATGGAATTCATGGTGGTTAGTCACTGCTTTTAAAACTCTAAATGGACCATGATTTGTGACAAAGACTTGATTACAAAGGAAGAGCATGTGGTAAAACTAAGAAGGTCACCAGGCAAAGATTTTTGAGGTCACCCACACAAGGATGACTGGGCAGCATCTGAGAGGAGATCATTAGTGTGTGCAGGGTGTGGTGTTCAGTTTGGGGAATTCTGGGAAGTTACTGAAACTGACTTATTTTGATCTCATGATATACAGTAGTAAGAAAATGCTGCTCAAATGTTTCCCAAAAAGTATGTATCTATCTATCTATCTATCTATCTATCTATCTATCTATCTATCTATCTATCTATCTATCTATCTATCTATCTATCTGTCCGTCCGTCCGTCCGTCCGTCCGTCTATTAAAGAGATTCTCAATGAAAAACTTGTAAAGTTATGTAAAAGTCATATTAAAACTAATGATATTTGCTAATAAGTTACTAATACTAAGTTAAAAGGACACATACCTGTCATTTATGTCCATTTTATGACATCATTACAAGTAGACGAGCACCTTTCCTTTGGCAGAGGTCACGGGAAATGTCAAACAGCCGGTTCTCTTACAGCAAGGACAATCTGTATTTTTAGAATGTGAAATAGGAACTGTCATAACTCATGATGGTCAGTTTATTCAACCTCTTCAAATTGCTGCCCAGACTATTTTGTTCGCTGAATCGTTCAAGGTATATTTAAGGCAGCTGCTATGTTGCAACGTGTCCAGAGGGTCTGAAAGAAATCAAACTTTTAGGCTACCATGAGACCAGAGCAGAATCTTCAGTAGAATGTTGATTAGTTCTGGCATAAGCAGTTACGGATCTGCATGTGTGTGTGTGTGTGTATGTATAGCAAAGGAAGCAGTTCGACTGGCCACAGACCAGCTACTGTTAAGCAGCCAAAGACGCTTAAACAGGGAGATCTTTGTAGCCATCCGCCCCGGTGCAGCCTGTAAGAGAGGCAGCCATTTGTGTAGGTGATATAGAGGCAGTTGTTTGTATAGTTAACTTAATTTTCATGCTGTGACCTGATACTGGCCAAGCCTGCCAGTCGTAATGTACTAAAACTGTCATTTACGGCTGAGATGTATTATTGCTGTGCTCCCAATGAAAAATGCTGAAAATGTTCTGCCATTTTTCAAAATCTACATATAAAAGAATATTACATATCTGTAAAGCCATTATTATTATTATTATTATTATTATTATTATTATTAGATTTTAATAATGTAACTGTGTGAAACTTACAAAGTCAACCTGTCAAGAATCATGTCATATTTCTACCTGACATCATGTAAAACTGTAAACTTGCAAAAGTGACAGTGAAACCTATAAAATAAGTGTATAATTATAAAGTGTACAGTAAAAGATAAATGTGACCCTGGACCACAAATTCAGTCATGAGTAGCAAGGGTATATTTGTAGCAATAGCCAACAATACATGTATGGATTATTACATTGTACAAAATAAAAAATATATATATTTTATGCCAAAAATCATGAGGATATTAAAAAAAGTTCCATGAGTTTCCTACCGTAAATATATCAAAACTTGATTAGTAACATGCATTGCTAAGAACTTCTTTTGCACCCTCAGATTCCAGATTTTCAAATAATTGTATGTCAGCCAAATATTGTCCTATTCTAACAAATCATACATCAATGGAATGGGTGTTTATTCAGTTTCAGCTTTCAGAGATGATGTATAAATCTCAATTATTTTTTTAATTTATTTTTATTTTTATTTTTTATTTACCCTTATGTTTTGTGGTCCAGGGTAACAAATGTAATGAGAATCTGGATTAGAAATTGGGAAGCAAGATCAAATACAGAAGTGCAAAAAAAAGGAAAATTTATGAAATATGACCTGCTTATCTTTGTGAGCTTACACCATTTAGAAAACCGCTACTAAAGCTGAAACTGCCTGATCTTGTGAAGACTTTAACTCTGACTCTTTCAGAATCCCATATTTTATATTAAAGAATTGTAGGTTACACCTCTTTCCTCTCTTTGAGTCTTCTCATCCGGTTCTCCCTTCCTCCATCTCTTTCATTCTGAGCATAACTTAGTCACAGCTGTGCATGAAACACCAAACCTCCCTCTTTCTCCGTCCCCCTTCCTCTCTCCCTCTCTCCCTCCCTTTCTTTCATAGTCCATCACTCTCCTCTCAGCATTATGTGGTAAAATCCTTCTGTTTAGAGGAGTTGGTGTAGTTTGCGTATGGCACATGGAATACACTCATTTTTATCAGTCAGGCCACTTTGTCACATGGGTTCAGCTTCAGGACGCTCAGAGACCTGCAAGTATTGGCTGCTGGATTTGGGTACGTGCCTCACAGGACAACATCAATGTCAGGACTGAATACAGTAGACGTAACTCAGCTTAATATAGTGTGGTTTATGTTTATTTAAGATAATTCAGTGTATTTAGGAAATGAAGCATAGGGTATGTTGATATGCAGATGTATAAATCATATTCAGGGTTTATATTAAGATACACAAGAGGTGCTTTTAATGCACTACTACAAAGACCGCAAGTAGTATTTATTATTATTCAAATTTGATGTAATTTTATTATATTTATTGATCAACAATTTTCAGTACTCATGGCATCTAAGAATGAAAAAAAAGCTTGTTCAGAACTTTTTCTTTTGTTCCTGTATCTCTTTGGTGTGTATAGACATTTTATAGATATTCAGGTGTCTATAGAATATTATTCATATTAATTTAGTTACTAGACTTTCACTTCTGTAAAAAAATTTCCACAGGCATTGTTTTTGTTCTTAAGATGTTTTACTTCTGAATTAAAATTCATTTTAATATTTTACATGTTGATAAGTCAGAAATGTCAGGGAGAAACTGTTCTGATTTATTAATGAATAAAAACAATTCTTTTTAAAACAGTTACTATTTTTTTAAGAACACATTATTATCCGGATAATCAGGCAAGATTAAATTAAATTAAATTTAATTTAATTTAATTTAATTTAATTTAATTTAATTTAATTTAATTTAATTTAATTTAATTTAATTTAATTTAATTTAATTTAATTTAATTTAATTTAATTTAATTTAATTTAATTAATGACTGAATAGTTTATAAATTTAATAAAATAAATAAATAAAATATAATTTCCCTTAAAAAAATGTTCATGTAAAAATGTTCTTGAAAGTAATTGTTAAAATGTACAATACTCAGATGTTTTAAATTGGTTATTACTTTTTTAATGTTTTAAAAATTTTAACTTTTTTTTTTAATATTAATTAAATGTTTTTTGTTGTTTTTTTCCCTTATGAAGTAGAATTGAATACAAAAAGTACATTTATATAACTTGGCACATGTTTTAAACACATTACTTTTTATTATTAACATGTTTGTTTTGTTATTGACCCAAGTAACATAGGAATATGAATTTATGATGGTGTTCACATTTCGCTTTTGTTCACAGACTGATTGATTTAGATGCTATGTTGGTGATTATTTCAGCGCTGAAACTGATGTGTTCATCTCTTTGTTCATTACTTTGTGGAGTTTGTTTACCAGGTGTAGCTATGTGTGTCTGTATTTTTGGCAAATACACCGAGTGTGGACTATGACAGATGGGTCACACTAGGGTCAGCTACTTCAATATACTGCCCAGAGTGAGGGGACAAACTACTGAGAGCAAGACAGCTGAGAATTCATATATACAACATAAGACATATTTATATACAATGTTTATATAGTGACATTCAATAAAAATCTATTTATTAGATCTTGATTTTTCCATTCATCAGAAGCCTGCCTTCTGCACATCAGTAGACTATCAGTAGAATATCTTATGCAAGCTTTATGTAAGGAAATGTTTTTTTCTAAGGAGCAGAGCAGGGTCTTTTAAGAGGGTTAAGCTCTCTGAAGTGAAACGTAGATCTGCGATTTGCATCACTATAGAGTCACCTCGTGGTGAGAAAAGCACGCTCACACACTTCTCCACAAACGCCAGAATAATCTGCATCAGATAGCATCTGTCAGATTTGACTTTTCAGATATGCTCTATCGTTTTAGTTATGTATAATATGTTTATTATATAGTTATAACACAGTAAACTGAGCTGTACTGATATTGCAATAAATCTGTTTAGAGAAATGGTTTTGTACAATGGGCCCAGAAATATTTGCACTCTTAAACCTAGATATAAAAAATATCTGCATGTCTTTGTGTTATATAAAACATATTGAAACAAACAACATTTGTTTAAAATAAGTAATTTAATGATAATATTAATAATGGTCATAATAATAATATTGCAATAGTTCTAATAGTTAATTACCATTTAGATCACAAACTGTACTATATTAGTTTTATTTTCGACCTGAAAGCATAAATCTAGGCTATGCCATGCCGTTTTCAAAGCACAATGCAAAACTGTGACATTTATCCACTGACGCTCTTTAATCAGCTGCAGTGGTAAATCCGGAAGCGCGTATACTTACTTGCCGGCATCCTGTCAAAATAAAAGCCTACTGATTTTAAGTTTGAATATGATGAAAACGCTTTTATTTATTTAAAATTTATTATAATTTATAATTTTATAATAATTTATATATTATTTTTAAGTTTACTATAAAATAAATGTATTTGCCTTTTATTTTTAATAATATTATCACACACTATTATTTAGTTTATTTGCTATTATTTCATTTAAAATAAAACTAACTAAAGTGCAATGATATTATAACTATTATTAATTAATTGTTATAGTTATATTTAATGGATCACGCTATATGGAGTGTGTGAGGACCAAACCAAATCTCCAGGTTCTCTTATGAGAACCAGGCTGAAAAAATTATGTGCACCCCTGTTTATATACAAACTGAATATTATTTTTATATTATGTTATTAATTACCCTTTCTAATGTATGATACCATGTTAGGGTTGGATGCCATGGGTAGGATACCATGTTGTTGATGAATTCTTGACGGTTTGATTAATTGGCAGATTATTGATTTGTTGTTGATTAATGATTTGTATAACTGTACAGCTATGAACTCTTGCCAGTTGTTTTCAGCTGTTCTATAAAATAAAAATACTGCGGCCTGCAGCAAGACATGTAAACACAATTTTTTTCTTGTTCTCTGTCTCCCTCTTTCTTTGAAGACACGCTCTCAGTCTCCAGTAATGAAGGAGGACTTTCGGGGAGTGCCACGCTGCAGCCGTGTCATTTGCAGAGCTCTCCTGGACCCAAACGGCCTGGAAATACTCTCCGCAAGTGGCTGACCAGCCCTGTCAGACGGCTCAGCAGTGGTAAAGCAGACGGCCATGTGAAAAAACTTGCACACAAGCACAAGAAGAGTCGAGATGTCCGCAAGAACGCAGATGCCGGCTCACAGAAAGACTCAGATGACAGTGCTGCCACACCACAAGATGAGACCATAGAGGAGGTTGGTGACCAGAAAACAATATATTAACACCATTTTTGTTTTAACACACACAATTTCTTTCAGGTTTATTAGTATGATTACATTTCTCCAGTGAACTGTATATCAATTAATGTATTCTGATATTGTATTTGAGCATGTATATACGCTACTTTTCATAGTTTGGAGTCAGCTATAGTCAGTTGTAAGTGATAATAATAAGAAATGTTTTTTGAGCACCTGATCAGCATATTAGAAGGATTTTTGAAGGATCATGTGACACTGAAGGCTGGAGTAATGGCTGCTGAAAATTTTGCGTTGCTATAAGATTTTAAAATGCAAATATTAAAATAGAAAACAGTTATTTTAAGTTGTAATGGTATTTCACTTTATTGTATTTTTGTAAAAAAAAAAAAATATATATATATATAAATATATATTTATATATATATATATATATATATATATATATATTATGACACTGAAAACAAAAGGTTAACTTAAAAACTGCTAAATGAATTTTATGTTAGACAATTATCTAACAATTGTAATAGATAAAATAAAAAATAAATAGTAATAATAATAATAATAAAAACAAAAACATTGGATTAAAAAAGTTAATGGGACTAAAGTTTACAGTATTAATAAAAAGTGCCTAGCAGAGCCCTACTGAAACAATGAAAATGGTTGAAACAGCTCCCAGATGAGTAAATATATGGTAGTTAGTTGCCACTCATTTCCTGGTAAATGCATTTGGTAAATGTAGCGTTCTGTCTTCTTTTAAGTGTATGATTTGTAAGTGTTATTCTTGTCTTGTGGTTTCCGGTGTAGAGCAGTTATAAATACAGTGCAACTCTTTCACTGGAGCTATTTTGGTATAAAAATGTTCCACAGCTGCTGAGCTGTTTCATAGCTTAACAATGTTTATCTCTCTTTATTTCTTCCTCTCTGTTTCTCACAGAAGATGAGAAATGAGGGACTGAGCAGTGGCACTCTATCGAAGTCTTCCTCCTCAGGGATGCAGAGCTGTGGTGAGGAGGAAGGGGAGGAAGGGCCTGACTCGGTTCCCCTGCCGCCTCCTATGGCCATCCAACAGCACAGCCTTCTGCATCAGGACTCCCAGGAGGACAAGGTAAATGCCAGTCACCAGAAAATAACTTTGTGGAAGGATTTATTTAATCATTATTGATTTGTTTTGAGATTTTATTGCTGATTTTAAAATGCTGATGTAGTCCAATTAATAAACATTCTTAAAGTCAACATGAAATCAGACCCTGGATGCTGTTATAACATATCTCTGGTCTTATTGTGCACATATTATCTTGAGGATGAACTTGACCTTTAGTGTCAATGTCCTGGTCAAAAAGACCTACAAAGGCACATGAAAGCACTGTTATAGAGAGAAAACAGTCCTCCACAATCAATTCCAAATCTGTATTCTCATGATTTCTAGTGTGGAATGCCCACTTTTAGTTACGCCATCAGTACCTTGCAGATCAAAGCTTACCTTACATCTCTTTAGGAACTTTGTTACGAAGGAAAATATTAGCTACATTGTGGACGTAAAATCTGTTGTGAATATTTATTCATGCTGACTTCATGTTGTCCCCATGATACTAGTTTAGAAGGTCCTCTAATAGGCCTCTCTAACTGCTGCTCTGTTTTCTCTTTGTTTCTTAATGTTCTCCAGCATTATGTTGATTTCTGTTCTGCCTCTGTTTTGTCTCAGTTTCCTTATCTCTCTATGTAGTCTTCTATCCTCCAGCTTTCTCCTCCTCTTTCCTTTATTTGCAGTCATTTTTTCTACTTTTATACCTCATCCTCACTGTATATTGTCCTTCTTGTCCAATCATTTATTTGAATACTACACATGTCCTCAGTTATGCTTTACCAGAGCTTGTTTATTGAGGCACAGAAACTGATCCTGTTTAGTAGCATTTCTAAAAATGTGAACTTCTGACTGTTATAGACTGAGAAAGCCCTTGACCTTGTCCGTGACCTTACATGTGCCCCTTAATGGAGTATTCAGGGGTTCGTACCATCACATGCATTGGGCCATGTGTGCACTTATTCTTCACCCAAAACAACCTAAATCTTCCAAACCAAAGTTCCTACTTCCATTCCCCTGTATGCTGTATGCCCATCCCACTCTGAAATTAGGCCCGATTGGCTGGCGAATAAAGAAAGCACACCCACTCCCATATTTGGACTGGAATGTTTCCGCCTTCATTGTAAGAACAATACAATGGTGAGCATCATTGCAGATATACAAAATAAATAAATCTTGAAGTCTTTAGAATTTGTGGTTCATTTTTCAACACTGGATCCAGTATTAATTACTTATTAGTCATTCAACTATGTAACCCTAACCCGAAAATGGTGTCAAACCTCTTAAAGTGTTTGAACCCTTTTTTTGGGGGGGGTTGTTTTGTTTTGGTTCTGTTGTTTTGTGTTTTTGTTTCATTTTGTTTCATTTTTGTGAGAGCCCTACTTTAGTAAGATTCTAAACATTGTTACTTTCTTTCTTTCTTTTTTGTGTAGGCTACCTCCCATCTCCATCCCAGCAGCTCAGAGACACCAAGTGCAGCTGAACTGGTCAGCGCCATTGAGGAACTCGTCAAGAGCAAAATGGTAAGAGATCACAGAGGTGTAGGAAATCCATCACTTCGTATTTAAATGTTTTTTTTTTTATTGTCCACTTTTCTTTCTCAGAGTTTGGAGGACAGGCCTAGTTCTCTCCCTGTTCAGCGAGGAGATAGCAGAAGTCCTTCCTGCAACCCATCGGATAACTCCCTCCTGTCTTCCTCCTCTCCCATTGATGAGATGGATGAACGCAAGACTGGCTTCCTCAAGAGACGACAGTGTGTTTCTCTCTCATTTATAAGTATTTGTATATAAGCACTCTTAAAAAAAACTAGTAGTTGTAAGGCCTCACCAAAATTAAATCTCGTTGTGGATTGTTTTAGTGACAAGGTTATGTCAGAGCTTCCAAGCATCTCTCAACACAAGTGTCAATGTGTAAAACTCTACGCTAAAAGTGTTGCAGGTGGCAGAGGTTCAGAAAGGTATCACAGAGGTTTTTAGGTAGCTGGAATGATACTTAAATACCCAAAGAGCAAAAGAAGAAAAACGAGGGAAGATTAGAACAGAAAAGAGTCATACTGACTGTTTGATAGATTGAAGATAGTAAAAATAACTCTTCAAATGTGACTCTTTTCATGACTCCTTACTTTCTTGGAAAGCTCTTGTTTAATTGAAATGGTTCAAAACAGGTACAGGATCATGTAGCATATTGTTTATACATTATTGTATGACACGCAGTTTGTCTCATAATTATTGTGTTTGCTTTAAAACGTCAGAAGCAAACTGGGTCGAAGCTGAAATAGTTTGAGCTTCTCATTTAGAAAGCTTTATAATTGAGTTAATTTAGCTTCAATGTTCATTCTGTAGAGATCAATACATTGAGGAACACTGATGTGAGTCTTGTGAATTATAATATTATATTATAATATAATACATTTTAATTGATTTCTTTAGAAGTATTTTTACAGATACATGTTCATACTAAATAAAATATGTTTCTTTTGACTCAGCCTGCCATCTTGAATTGTTCTTTGATTTGTTGTATGTGAATGTGTTTATTTCTTTCATTTTCAGCTATGTACTGCTGGAACTGGTGGAGACGGAGAGAGACTATGTGAGAGACCTTGGTGCAGTCGTGGAGGTGGGCTTATATTCAGTTCTTTTAACGAATAACGCAGTGAAATCACTATGGTGACCGCATGTAACTGAACACATTCATTCGAGTAATCATAACTGGCAGCTGCTGTCAGGGTTCAGTTCTGTTTGATCAGTTGTCTATCCCTCTATTGAGGATATGATATTGTTACGCATTTGTTGTGTTGTGTTATTTAGAATGGTCGTCGAGGAGGATCACATGTTGTATGTGTTTCTGTCTCCAATGGTAACCATATTGATGTGTTCTGGCACCTGCAGGGCTACATGAGCAGGATGAAGGAGGAAGGTGTACCCGACGACATGAAGGGCAAAGATAAGATTGTCTTTGGGAACATTCACCAGATTTATGACTGGCATAAAGAGTATGTGAAAATGACACACTTAAGATTCTTATTCTTGTAAATACCACCAAGACCCGCACTTTCATTTCCTGCCATTTAATGTTGCAACTCTCATCTTTGTAGCTTGTTTCTTGGTGAACTAGAGAAGTGCTTGGAAGACCCAGATAGGCTCGCACTCCTGTTTATAAGACAGGTATGAAATGATTCATTGTGGGGTTTCAACAAATATCATTAAATTAAATGGATATTCTCACCTCAAACTTAGATCATGTTGCTATGTCAGTCTGGTTGGGATGTTCAAACAAATAGAGCAATGTTTTGTTAACAACATAAAGCTACAGTGTCTACCCTTTCAACTTATGAATTGCATATGGTTGTTTTTTCTGTATGTTTAGCTGAGTTACCTAACAGAAAAAAATAGGCATGCATGTTTAGAATGTCATGAGGGTAAAAAATAATGACAGAATTTTCATTTTTGGAGCAACTTTTCCTGCCATGCCATGCATATGCAATAACTGATTCATAGTTAGTACATTATATATTTCAGCATAACTGGCAAGCAGAATAGACAGACCGTTCTCATCCCAAGGCGTCATATACTGACCCTTTTGACATTTCGTCAACATCCTACGCACATGGCACCCTCTAGCGTCAATATTAGAAGCAGATAAAAATGTGCCAGAAGGCGCCTCCTAGCGGTCTAACCCTAACCCTAACCCTAACCTTAACCCATAATCTGTGTCTCATATTGACGCTAGAGGGTGCCATATGCGTAGGATGTTGACGAAATGTCAAGAGGGTCAGTATATGACGCCTTGGGATGAGAATGCGTTAGAATAGAACAATCAGCATGAAGGACAGGATCTATCCTTTTTTTATTCAAATCTTACTTGATGAGTAATTTTTGACCTTCTTTGTCTGAAATTCTGTTTTGGCTACAGGAACGAAGACTGCACATGTACATTGTGTACTGCCAAAACAAGCCCAAATCAGAGCACATTGTTTCAGAATACATTGATACGTATTTTGAGGTAAGACTAAAGTCACTGCCTACATCCTCCCTGACATTTAAACATGAGTCATAAAAAGTAAGACAGACTTTCAACCACATTGTCTCATCTTTTCTTTATATTGTCATCAGGATTTAAAACAGAGGTTGGGCCACAGGCTACAGATCACAGATCTACTGATTAAACCAGTGCAGCGGATCATGAAATACCAGCTTCTGCTGAAGGTCAGGCAGTGAAATTGCTGTAGCAATGTAGTCATTCCTTCCAGTTCTACTCACCCATCTTTATGTAAAGAATAGATGTTGAGAAAAGATCAGCCTTTCAACATAAATGAATGTTACTCATCATTGTACTGGTTGCTTTATTTTAGGATTTCCTCAAGTTCTCCAAAAAGGCTGGTTTGGACACTGTAGAAATAGAGGTAAGGGTAATTGTTTAGACAAGGGCTTGTGTTTAACTTTGACACATAACTCATCCAGCAGCACCATTTATGCTACGAATATAAATGATACTGTACCTCAAATCATGCAGCTTATTAAGGAAAAATGTTGTTATCTGACATTTCTAAACAATCAGTCTGACTTTAAATCAATGTGTGACTAGGAGATGATAAAACATTAATAATATGTCAACTGTGACCAGATTCATATCTACATCTCAGATTATCAGGTGGAAATCTTTGACTTGGGCTATAGTAAAGCACATACAGTAACAACACCATAGTAACCACCCACAACACCTTTGTATTATGGTGACAAATTTTACACAGGCAAGCAGCAGTCACATTTTCTTCATAAAATGTAAAAATCTAGTTCTAAACTACATATGCTCTCTCACAGAAAGCAGTAGAGGTGATGTGTGTTGTTCCAAAACGCTGCAATGACATGATGAATGTTGGACGCCTCCAAGGATTTGATGTAAGACACATTTCTCTTAACTTATTTGCTAAAGTTTGTGAGTGTGTAGGTGGAAAGCTAAAAACACAGCTATTAACAGTTTTACTGTATGTACAAAATCAGCATGAAGTCATCAAGCTGTTCACAACTTTTTTTTTTTTTTCACTTCACAACTAATCAAACCAAATACACGGAAGTTTAGATGTCTGACAAAATTATTCACAATCCGAGCAAATAAAACAGTGACCTTTCCTCCAATTAAAAAATGTGGGAACCTCACTTTACAATATTTCAAACCAACCTGTACTTGTTGTGAATGTTCTTTTTTAATGCAGTTTTGTTTCCACATGCAAGGGAATTTTAACTGTTCTGAGGACTAAGCATTGTTTGTTTTGTTATTTCTGCTTTTAGGGTAAAATTGTAGCCCAGGGAAGACTGCTTCTACAGGACACCTTCATGGTCTCCGACCAGGATGGTGGTCTCCTTTCCCGCATGAAAGAGAGGCGTGTCTTTCTCTTCGAGCAGATAGTTATCTTCAGTGATCCTCTGGATAAAAAGAAGGGATTCTCTATGCCGGGCTATCTGTTTAAGAACAGCATAAAAGTGTGTACACAACCACTGCTGTAGAAAACACTGTGCTCAAGATACAGTATAGCAAGTTAAAACATTTATTAATCTCTGCTCTGCAGGTCAGTTGGTTGGGTCTAGAAGAGAGTCCTGATAATGACCCCTGTAAGTTTGTTTTGACCTCAAGGTCATCCACTGGCAGTACAGAGCACTATGTCCTCCATTCCTCCAACCGGGCGGTTTGCCTGGCATGGATTCAACAGATCAGCAGCATCCTGGAGAACCAGAGAAACTTCCTCAATGGTAACACAATTGTAGGATTTCTCTTAAAAAAATATAAAATGGTAGGTTACTGGTTAAATATCTACAAACCAAAATGTAATAGGTGTAAAGCCCCACAAACTATATACAGCAACCAAGTAATTGGCTTAACCTCATTGCTTCTCCAGTGGGATTGTCCACATAATGTGTGTACTTTATGTTGCATTACATCAGGAGTGTCCAATCCTGTTTTTATTGGGCCAAAGGTTTAGCACCAACCTGTCCAAACACAGTTGCCTGGATGTTTCTTGTAACACTAAAGACATCGATTAGCTGGTTTAAATGTGTTTAATAAAGATTGGAGCTAAATAGCAGAATAGTGGGCCCCCTGGTGGAGGATAGGACACCCCTAATTTAAAAATGCAGACTTGGTAACACAGCTTTTAAGACCATCTAGTCATTCAGTCCCAGTGACTTTTAAAACATATTTATCAAAATTTATTGTTCAAAGCCTTACTCTTTCACTTTATAAAAATGCATACACCTAAAAAAAATTATGTATTTTATGACTGGGTTATATTATATAATATCACTTCCCTCTTGTTGTCTTCTCAGCACTGACTTCACCCATTGAATACCAACGGAATCATGTGGGGGCAAGTGGTCTGGGTGGACCTAGCAGCAGTGGACTTCCGGGGGGTAGCAGCAGCTCTGCCATGGTTCCCAGCTGTGGCTCTCGGTCCCGAACATCCCGAATCCCTCAACCTTCTTCTCGTCTCCCCCAGCCTGTGCAGCACCACCACCACGCCCCCGCCCCAGATGACCGCACTTCAGGTATGTGTCCTCTTCCTGACCAGGACCTAAACGGTGAGGTCCCTAGGATGCGGGTCCTGGAGAGCCCCTTGAAGGAGCTACGCGAGGAAGCCCAATCAGGGACACCCATTCCAAGAGCCACAGTCGCACCCATGTCTCTCACCCAAACAAAGCCCCGTCTCAGAGTCCCCTCGCATATTCTCTCCCCCTTGAACCCTCAGAACTTTACAGTCCAAAAGGGCTCCCCGTTTTGGGCCTCAATGCCAATCTCACCTACTGGCAGGCCTGGCTCTTACACAGAGCAGAGCGACACACTGAGTCGCAACCAGTGTCAGACTCGCAGGCACTCCACCCACTTTAAGGAATTGGACCACATCAGTACTTGCTCCTCCACCAGTGAGCAGTCCCTGCATTCCACTCACAGCAATGGGGTAAGAGACAAACTCTAGCTCCTGGCTTCAGTGAGGCCTGGTCCTGCTTCACCTCCACCTCCGGCTTCATACTAACCCACTGGGGTATATGTGCATTGACCTGGAACTAAAAGAGGATTCTCACAGGCTCGTGTGGATATTAACTGGCCTGGGCTGACTGTGCTGCTGAGCAACTAACAATGTACACTGTTAACCAGAATATCTCCTTGAGAGTTTCTCAGAAACTCTGTACATCCGTTGACTTTCTGCTGACTCTCTCTGCTCTAAACTGGCAGGATGTTCTTTCTCTAACCGCCTGAGAAGACCTAATATGCAAGCATTGGAAGCACATAAACCACAGCCAACTAACAATTACTAACTCTTTTTCTTTTTAACCAGCTTACATATTTAAAAAATGTATAAATATATTGTGGGGTGTTAAAGGCCCCATAAAATCCAGTGCTAAAATCCTTTTTTAACATATCAAATATACTTTATTTGCATCAGAAGAAAGTCAGGGTATTAGGGGAAAGTATATTCTCATTCTAGAGAGCATTTAATTGGACGAAACATTTGGGTACACGGGCACACATGAGTGCATCAGTATATTTTGTCTGTTTCCTGTCAACTTTCAGCAGTCCACTAGCATAAAGATGGTTTCATGGGGTCTTTAAGGGTGTTAGATTTCCTCTTTTAACCAACAGTCTTGAGGGGTACTCACAATGAAAGCAATTTGCATCAACAAAGAGGCCAGAAGTCATTTATTTTTAATTATAGTAAGTGGTTACAAGCAACATGAGTGATAGAGACTGTTGATGATGTGACAAAGTTCAGCATGTTTTGGTGACTGTCAGTGGGAACATAGACATTTGAGCTCATCCACCTCATGGTATACTTAACCAACAGTACAGTGTCTGGAAAACCATCAGCAATTTAACTTGGTACTGTCAGTGTGCACGACTCTTTAGTGTAACTCTTCCGAGAGTTATAAACTTTCCATTTGTAAATCTTTCCTGCAACTGCTATCGTTTGCTTTATTCTTGCTCTCTGACCAGCTGACTAAATGTCTCCAACATTCTTATTAATCAAATAAAAAATAATATAAAAATATAAATAATATTAAAGTTGCTACTCTGATGTTTTGCTGTGTTTCTGCTTCTAGAGTGAAAGCAGCAGCAGCAGCAGTATGTCAACCATGTTGGTGACCCAGGACTACGTGGCTCTAAAAGAAGATGAGATCAGCGTGTATCAAGGAGAGGTTGTGCAGATATTGGCCTCTAACCAGCAAAACATGTTTCTAGTTTTCCGTGCCGCCACAGAACAAGGCCCAGCAGCCGAGGGCTGGATCCCCGGCTATGTTCTGGGTCACACCTCCACCTTCATTCCCGACTACGCTGATGGAACCCTCAAGTGAGGATAGGTTATTAATGGTTATTGATTATAGACTGACTGTTTAGTTACTTCAAGAGTAAGAAGCTAATTATTTTAATTATTTTTATAAATTATATTATTGTTATGGGTAGGTGAGGTACAGACACAGGAGGAGAAAAAAGGTATATTTAATCAGAAAATCCAGCAGACAGGCAAGAAAACCAACATATCATAAATGAGAATGGACACAGACTAAGGGAAAACAGAGTATTTGTAGGGGAGCAAACAAAAGAACTAATGAGTTAATTAATCAAACACAGGTGAACGAAATGACAATTAAGAGGCAGGGTAAAACTAGGTCACAAGGGAACAGACTAACAGACATGTGATAGTTCGCCCCCTCCTGGAAAGGCACATCCCTGTGCTGAAACATATTCCAACTGAGGAGGGAGGGTGGGGGCTCAGGAGTGTGTGGAACTGGAGAGGGCCAGAAACAAAAAGAGTCCAAAAAGAAAGTCCATGGGAGAGTGTAGGGCGTGAGGAGCCAAGGGGAAGCCAGGAGCAGGAGAAGCCAGATCTTTGTCAAGAGACCAGCCAGGACGAAGCCCCAGGGCGGAGTCAAGGGAGGGAGGAGCCATGGTTGACTTGGTCTAGACGACACACTGGGGACAACTGGCTGAGACTGAGCCCAGGATGGAGCCAAGCAGACGGAGGGCCAGAGTGACACTGAGGTTCCAGAGGGCCAAGGCAGAGCTGAATGCTCAGGCGAAGGCTCCAGAAGACCGCGGTGGAGCTGAAGTAACTGAGGACAGAGGCAGAGCCTGACAAGAGTCGGAGGGATGTAGTGACGAGGCAAACCCAGAGGAGTGGAGTCCCGAGGCATCGGATGGTCAATGACTGGCCAAGGCAGAGCCGGAGGGATGAGGGAGCCCAATGGAGCTGGTGGAGCGGGCCATGGTGGAAACAAGGGAGCCGAGGTGGAGTCCGGGTCTCGAAGACTGGAGGTGGAGACAGTGAATCCTCCAAACCTGAGGAAGCTGGTGACAGGAAGTCCCATAGCACAACCGACCCACTGGACATGGCGTGCTGAGGCTGAAGGGCCGACAGGCACCAGTGGAGATGAGGCTGAGGAACTGGCTGGTCTAAGAGGAGGCGGGAGAGGGAGGGTGGGAGGGACCACTGGAGGACAGGAGCGGAGACGCAGGAGATTCAGGGCTGGGCGGAACCAGTGGAGACACAGGAGATTAAGGCTCTCCGTCTGCGTTAGACTCTGGCAAAAGCTCCATGCAGCAGGATGACGGCTGGCTGGTCTCTGGTTTGGGAGTGGGGCTGGAGATGTCCTCATCTGTGGGACAGACAGAGTACATAGTCCATTAGTCTCCAGCACCCACTCCACACATGTGGCAGAGTTGTCCCGAGGACCGCTCCCGGAGGGGTGTGCCTTGGACCACTTGCTGAGGCTGGAGATGTAAAACACACAAAGTAAGCAGTCTGGATAGTGTGATAGGCACACCAATTCCAAAAAATCCCTGGTGTGAGTATCTAGGGAGCGGCCCCTATGCTACAGGCGTAATATAACTGCTCCAGGTGTGTGTTCATGGTGTGTGTGTGTGTGTGTGTTCACTGCTGTGTGTGTGCACTTTGGATGGGTTAAATACAGAGCACAAATTCTGAGTATGGGTCACCATACTTGGCTGTATGTCACTTCACATTTCACACTTCAGGGCAACATTAGGATTTTCCATGGTAGCTGAGGAATGAGGGAAACAGGGGAGAAAAAACACAGCAAAAAACTGTGTAGGTCCATTCTTCTGTTATGGGTAGGTGAGGTACAGATGCACAAGGACAACAGAGAAACAAAAAGTTATTTTTAATCAGAAAATCCAGCAGACAGGCAAGAAGACCAATTATAATTAAAATTATAAACGAAAACGGACACCGACTAAGGGAAAACTGAGAGAATTTGTAGGGGAGCAAACAAAAGAACAAATGAGTTAATTAATCAAACACAGGTGAACGAATTAGGAGGCAACGTAAAAGTAGGTCACAAGGGAAAGGGGACATGTGACTATTATATTATATTATATTATATTATATTATATTATATTATATTATATTATATTATATTATATTATATTATATTATATTATATTATATTATATTATATTATATTATATTATATTATATTATATTATATTATATAGTGTCTGAATACTGAACACTGATTGGCTGGCAGGTGAGCAGTAAAACCGTTTAATGCACAGGAAGTTCCAAGTTTTAGTTCAGTTTATTCACCGTTCTATATTAATGCCTTGCTTTTATTGATGCACACTGACCAATATTATATTATATTATATTATATTATATTATATTATATTATATTATATTATATTATATTATATTATATTATATTATATTATATTATATTATATTATATTATATTAATTAATGGTTATAATTATAATTGTTCCATTAATAATTAACATACATTTGCATAAAGCATCCATATTTGAAAGATATCTATCTAATATATATCTTCAAATATATTTCAAAATATACAAAAATACAAAAAATATATATTTGCTATTATGCTTTAAAACATATTTGCATGAATATTTGTTCTGCATATATATTTTTGGACATTTTTGTAAATATTTTACAAATATTAAAAATGTATAAATATATTTAAGGAAAAAAACTGAGAAAAGTACATTTCGTTTTATATAATTCAATCCAAGAAAACCCGTGCATGTCACATGTGAAGAAAAACTTTATTTGTGGCATATAACAGATATGAACATATAACACATTTAAATAAAATGCAATTATTAAATGAGCTTATAATATAACTATATAAATAAAAATAATATAAATAGTCTTATAAAATAGGTAGTACAAAATTATTATTAATTATTAATGTAATTTGATCCATTCCATACACATTTGCATTTACCCTAAATGTAGGCTAATTTACGACCTTTTTGACCCTAAAATACATTTTGGTATATATTTTAGTATATGAGTGTTGAAACTTAATATATTTTCTATTTCAAAAATATATTTCATATTTTAGCTTCACTGTTTACAGTTCCATATGGGAATTGATTTGTCAAAATTAGATTTGAAGGTGTTTCAAGTATTTATGTAAGTTCATTTAGAGCTTATGTTGACCTTAAATTTACCTTATCTGAGGTTGTAAGTATCTGCTTATTACTTATTTAGAAGACACCACCATTTTTTAAATGATAGTGACTTCCTGTTTGTTGTCTAACATTAATATTCTAGCTGTGAATTCTCTTTTAAAACTATATTTATTATTCAGGAAGTCCTCATCGTGGCACACAGCTCTACGCATCAGACGAAAGTCTGAAAAGAGAGACAAAGAGGGCAGAAAAGAAAGCAAATCAGAGAATGGCTATCGCAAATCTCGAGATGGATCAGCCAATAAGGTTTCTGTAAAGGTACTACCTTAACAGTTGAATGATTCATTTTGTAATCATTACTGATTATGCAATTTCATAGCTATGATAATTTCTACTTACTGTATGTACTTTCAACATTACATTATTGCTTATTTAATTTTTGCAGCTTTTGAATCCCAACTACATTTATGATGGTAAGTTAGAATATTGTTCTTTCGTTCTTGGAAAACTCTCTGCATATATTAAATTGTTCATGTGTCATAATGAAACAGACAAATGACTTTAAGTTTCTGATTTGCTGGCAGCAGTTCCCCCAGAGTTTGTGGTCCCCCTGATTGAGGTCGTGTGTGACAGGGGCGACAGTGTAACCCTCCGCTGTAAGATCTGTGGGCAGCCCAAAGCCTCGGTCTGTTGGAGAGGGCCTGACCAGAGCACTCTCAGCAATGGTGGAAGATACACACTCACACACAGGTAAAACCACTACACAGACATCATTTTATATGTCACGAACCTATACAGACTGCAGGGGGCACTTTTGGTTTATGGTTTTCGATCCAGTCTATTGCGAAAGATGTACAGTCATTTTGCTAGTTTCATAACTGTTTACTAAAAGAAACATTTTCCATGCTAAATATTTCTGTGAAATTGTCTCCATGTTGTTCAAATTTGGCTATATGAATGAACAAATTAATTAAGTTTTACCATTTGTCATGCTGTGAACTTAATCTCTCATTTTTGCACAATATCTGATTTCCAATTATCTAATTATGTTTTAGAATTGTAAAAATAAATGGCTAAACAAGGAAGAAAAAAAATGGCACAACATAAAAAATATTTATGCCATTTTCTCACCAGAAGTACTGTTTTTAACGTGGCTATTGATAAAGATCCAAATTGCTTTAAAACTTTACCTTTAGTGAGAAAGTATGAATTTTTTTGTGACCTTGTTACATGTTACATGTACTTACTATTATAATAACAACAATAAATTATGCATAATTACATGCAAGTAACCCTAAACCACATGTGGTTAATTAATATTACACAGTACTTAGATGTATAACTACACTGTAACAAGGACACCTTAAAATAACTTGTAAGCATGTTTGATTTTTGTGGTTGAGCACCCTTATCATGCTTTTTTTCCATCTGCTGGATATGCATACTTTGTTACATTTTTGCTGAAAATGTAAATGCTGTCAAAATTGAAGTAAAACAAAAAGTCTAAATTATTTAATGAAAATACTTATTGGTTAAATATATATATATATATAGCATAGTGTAAATAAAAATTGGTTTAAAAAATACTATATATAGCATAGTGTAAATAAAAATTTTACAAATGTATGAAGTAAAAATCTAAAAATATATGATAAAAATATTTAGCAAAAATAAAGTAAAACATGCATTTACAGAATCCATTTATGTGAGCTAGTTATTTCCACGGGCACCTCGTAATTTCCACTAGGGGTTTATTTTCTGGTAATGACTAACTGATTTTACATTACATGATTACCAAATAAATTAATACATGTACATTGAATATTGATGTAACTTAAAATTTCATTTTAATTAATTCAATTATTTTATTTTGTAAAAAACATTTAATTTGCTTCTGAGATCAAATTGGCTTGTAACAACAGACATTATACAGCAATATTTGTCCTTTGAATAGAGCAGTTGACCATTTCAGAATATTCTAGACTAAAAGAACATGTTTTTAATAGACTATGTTGTGCATTTTTGATTTTATGCATTACAATTTATAAATTTTGCCACCTAATTGTTTAATGTTTTGTTCAGTGAGACAGGGGAAGTGACCCTTCGTATCTCACCTGCCTCTCTGGACGACAGCGGCACCTATACCTGCATCGCCTCTAATGATGTGGGCTCAGTGACATCATCAGCCTACCTCAGGGTGCTTGGTCAGTTGATTTTCAGCTAACACTGCCTAAAACAAAAAGTTTGAATGGAAGTTGATTCGCCGATGTTGTTGTAGGCACTTCTTGTGACGGGATCCTCTGGAAGGAAAACTTTGAGTCCCACTACACTGAAGTTATGGAACTGGGGAGGTATTGCGCAAATGAAATGTTTTGACATACTATTAAACAAATAATCTATCTATCTCTATACACACAGCTAACATTATAAACCAGCTTATGTTTGTTTTCTGTCGGTCTGTAGAGGCAGGTTTGCCGTCACTAAGTGGTGTGAGCAAAGAGGAAGCAGGCGATCAGTGGCCGCTAAGCTAGTAAATAAGAAGCTAATGCGTCGAGAGCAGGTGGTTCAAGAGCTGGGTGTCCTTCAGTGTCTTCAGCATCCTCACCTGGTGGGCCTGCTGGACACCTACGAGACCCCAGCCAGTTATGTTCTCATCCTGGCGATGTACGTGGACTTCTCTACTTTATCTTCTCACACATAAAGGCAACATCATCATAATATCATCAGTTCATTTAAGATGTTTTAGTTAACACATTTTGTTTCTCTTTTTTTGCACATCAGCGCGGATCAAGGTCGTCTCCTGGACTATATTGTTAGCTGGGGGAACCTGACAGAAGAAAAGGTGTCTCTTTACCTACGGGATATTCTAGAAGCTTTACACTACCTTCACACGTGTAGGATTGCTCATCTTGACTTGAAGGTGGGCCTTTTTCATAGAATTATTCTTAATAAATTAGTAGATCATTTGTGGAAGTAAGACACCCAAATGGCATGCATATGTTGGTTCTCAACTAGTGGACTTGAACCTACTAGTCAGCCTCAGCACATTTCCAAAAAAGGCACAAAAAGGCTTAAAATGATCATATTTAAAACAAAACAAGCTATAAAATACACTGAAAAAGGTAATTTACCAATTTACACTCGAAAATTGCTCAGAAATAACATGAAGTTTTAAATATAATGACTGACTGAAGTAGTGTTGTCTCGTATTTACAACTTAAAATGTTTTATACAGTGTAAACGAATAGACCTAAAAGTGAGGGCATTTGTCTTATTTTAATGCATTCACTTACTAACTGTCAGATTTATTTAAGAAACTTGAATGTTTTAAAAGACTTTGAAGAATGTTGGGGAAATCATGCACATTTTTATGATAAAAGATGTATTTATTTATTTTTCAGCTATCAATTTTTTTAGAAATTGCTATTTTGTGAATTAAAAGCCTTACCCTGTACGATTGGAAATACAGTGTAAAATCATTAGTCAAAAATTGTTAATTCATTTTCTGAATTTTTCATTTCAGTTCTTGAATTTAGTTATTTACATTTTAAAAACTTGTATTTATTTTACATTTACATTTATTCATTTAGCAGACCCTTTCATCCAAATGAGCAATGCAAATAATTCATCTAAAGAAGATGAGAAGTGCTAACAATGCAGAGTTGTCCAGAATAGCAAAGACTAGAACAGGGAAGGTTTTCTAAGAGTAAGCAGGATGCAGTAAAGTTCTCATGTAACTCAAAACAAAAGAGAAACGCCCATGACTCAAACTGAAACTAATGCAGGACAGCAAAAGTGAAAAGTTAAATAATGGTAATAATCTTTTTTTTTTCTTTTTTTATATATATAAATATTTGATCCTGGTGACAGCTATCATTTTAAATATAAACAGTAACACAAGTAAATCCTTCTCAATAGAAACTATTATTTTAAACAATAGAAACATGGTATTAAGCAAAAAGGAATCCAACAATTTAATATAAATCAATGCACTGATCAAACGACTAACAATATGATGCATCTATACAACACATAAAAAATCTAAATATAACTAATATATCAATAAGATATACTAGAATACTAGCTTGACTTCAGTCAAACAGTTCAGTTTTTTTCTATATTATATTTTTTTTCTGTATTATTATTATTTAATATATTGAGTAGCTCATTTTGTTTTGTCGTAATGGGCTTTGGAGTCAAAAAGGTTGAGATCCACTGATTTAGAATAAATATGCTGAGATATGCTGACATGAATACAGTATGCTGAGATGCCTCTATGGGATGTTAGAACAACATTCTGTAAATGTGTTTGCAATGTATAATATTTCAAATATATCTCATATTCTAAATTTTGAACCTGTCAAACCTGTTTGCTATCCCATACTTATATCCGTAATCTGTCTTTCAGCCAGAGAATGTATTAATTGAGCAAACATCAACCCAGCCTCTAGTCAAACTGACGGACTTTGGTGATGCGGCACATCTCTCCAACACCCCGTTCATCCACCCTCTGCTGGGCAGCCCTGAGTTCTCCGCCCCTGAGCTGGTGTTGGGTGAGCCCGCGGCTCTGGCGTCTGACCTCTGGAGTCTAGGCGTGCTGGCCTACGTGATGCTCAGCGGGGCATCCCCTTTCCTTGACGAGAGTGTCGAGGAGACCTGCCTCAACATCTGCCGCCTCGACTTCAGTTTCCCGGAGGACTACTTCCGCGGCGTGAGTCTGGCGGCCCGGGACTTGGTATGCGTCCTTCTTCAAGGCGAGCCACGCAGACGTCCCTCTGCACAGGTTTGCTTGCGTGAGCAGCCATGGCTGCAGCCCAATGCAGCCTCTGGAGCAGCTCGCCTCGACACTTCCAGACTCATCTCTTTTATAGAGCGGAGGAAACATCAGAACGACCTGCGACCGGTGGCCAGTTTCCGAGCATTCCTGCGTAGTCGCCTGCTCAGCCAGAGCTGAGAGAAACGTAGAGTGCAAATCTTGTAGGATATTAAGGAAAGTATAGGTTGCTGATATATGCTGAAATCTCATCCTGCTTTTTGAGTCATTCTGAAATGGTTCTGGGTCTCTGTTACTGTAACTGCTGCTGACAAATCTCTGAAGTCCCCTTACCCTTCAAAAATCATTTCTGATACATGCACATGTTCTCTATTTGAATGGGCGAAACTTACAAGAAAAAAAAAAGTGAATTAAGAAGTTTTTTTTTCCCCCTGACCCAAAAAGGTTTAGCTTCATGTTCGAACAGTATTTTTTTTTAAAAAGAAAAAAAAAAGTTAATTAATATGTTTTTTTTTCCCCCTGACCCAGAAAGGTTTAGCCTCGTGTTCAAACAGTATTTTAATCAGGTTGTTTCAGTGGAGTACTGTTATCTGAATAGCTATATTCAGGAAAGATTACATTTTCTACAAACCATGTATAGAAGCACAGTAAAGATGGTATCTTTATCCTGAACGTTTTGGAGAAAAAGAAAAAAAAAATCTTTAAAAAAATTATTTAAAGATTTAAAGGGAAGTAAAATAGTTTACGCTATGGCATTCATCTCAAGTTCCATGTTTGATAAACATACAGTCATGTTGGAATGAATTAAAACATATGAAACAACTTTTTAACAGCTCTTTCAGACAAGAAGTAAAAGATACTGTAAGCTTTTGATTTTAACTTGCATCTGACTAGCAGCCCTATGTTGTAAATAAACTGGACCTGCCTTTGTTCGTGTCCATTTGCAGTGTTTTAAATGCTTTATCATTGGCTGCTCATGACTTTCAACTGACCAGATAGAATACAAGCTGGAAAGCCGGCGAAGGCAGGAAGTGTCTGCAACCACAGCAAATGTGTACTCTCTGTAACTTGTTGAAATGTGCGATGTCAGGGCTTTAATATTTTGCAGCTATTTGTGTAATTTGTGATTTGTGTAAATCAACATTGTTATGTACATGTGAGTTGAGATATGTGTCCATGGCTCTTTTGCTGAGATTTCTGTGTTCAGTATTATTTCGTAAGCTTAAGCCTCATTGGTGAAAAATAATGTGTCTTTTTTCACACTTTCATTATGAATGTAGTTATTTTTATCGTTATACCAAAGTTACTCCTCATGTACCTTCTTCTTCTCCCTGTTTGGTGGTTATAATTTTTAACAATAAGTTATGAATGCAGTTCTGACTCCTGTCTGGAGTCTGGAGTTTACTTATATTGATTGTTGTTTTATTTATTGTGTCTTGATCGGTTTTTGTTAATCGAATTGAAGTAGCGCTTCATGTTGTCAGATTATTAGGAATTTTAATTTCCATATCTGCTCATTGTAGCAGTTGTCTGTTAATGTAAGTTTGCATGACTAAATGACAAGAGTTATTCTTTGTTTTAAGTTCACGTTGTTTTAAATACAATGAGATGAATCGTTCCCCATGTACTGTTTCTGCTGTACAGGGAGAAAGTGTACAGTGAATTGCCTCCAAATTGTGGGTTGAAGTTTAAGAGGCAAGTTGCAGTTCTCTAATATTCCAAAATAACAACTTGCCACTAAAACCTAGTTGCAATTATTGCTGCATATAAAGGAGGTAAATAACATGCTCAGTCAGTAATGTTAGTATATTTTTCATGTTTTATTTAAGTTAGATTCTCATAATGTATAGATGTACAGACACCATAAAATGGACGTAGCGACACCCTGCTTTTTTACATAATGTCATTTTGAATGTTTTTGACTCAATATTAATATTGCATGTATATTTCTTTGTACAGAAACCATACATGTTTGCACATTCTGTGCTGTACATAAGTTACTTTACCCTCAGTTGTTTTTGAGATTAAACATCTGAAACATTTTATTCGTACAGCTAGTCTCCAGTGTCTTTGTCTGTGAAGTGTGTCTGGGATTGGAAGAATGTTATGGTACAGCAGGTTTATCTGATTTGAGCATAAGTATTTTTACATATTTCCTGTCTGTGTCTCGAGGCCTCACCCAGAACGTGTGAGAACTGCATCTGTGGGTGCTGTCGGGTGATCTTGGTAAGATCCCAAAACAAATAAATGACTATTTCAGATCACGCTGATCTTATCGCAGTGGTGAATTCATTTGAGTGAATTGTTTTGCAGAGCAAAAAGAATATTAAGAATTCATATGTGCACATTGATTTCCTTGCTTTTAACCAATCAGGCAATCTAGCCTAATACACTTGCACGGTCATTTTTTTTTTTTTTTTCTTTTTTTTTCTTTTTTTTTCTTTTTTTTTTATGCATGCTGGTGTCCGGTTTCCTATTAATTACAAAATTGCAGTTAATTGAGAAGTATACAGCTAAGGTATCTGTGTGCGTGTTTTCTTGTGACCATGTAGGCATACCTGGTTTTTGTATGCCTTTACAGGAAGGTTTGTGACTGTTTTTTGCACTTGCAGCATCTTTGGTTGTTTGTCTGATAGTGTGAATATAACAGCTTTGTGTTATATATTTTTTTTATGACGAGTGAGAAGTTTGGTGTCGAGTTTGAACTGTTGCTAATGTTGTTCTGCAATCACCCACACATACAGTTTGTTCCTCTTGAGAAACGCAGTGTGCCTCACACTTTGACGTTGAAATAATTCTATTTAGTGGCCCAGCCCAGACTTTGTGGTGTAAAATAACCAACCGAGTAAAACTAAATGATCTCTATAAACCTTTCATACTGAAAAGAAAACTTTAAATTTAATCTTACATAAGTATAAATCAAAATTCCCCCTCTCAAGTTGCTTTCTAAGAAACTGTCAAAACAGTTTCCATGACTCATCTTTGTATTTTGCAAGTTTTTGGTTTGAAATAAGCTGTCTGTTGATACGGTCTTTATAATGGAGTATTTAGACATCAGTGACTCTTAGCAATTAAAAAAATCTTGTAGCTTTACCACCAGGAGGCACACTTTAATTAGATCAAGAAGTCTAATAATTCAAGTGGACTAATAATTCTGCAAGTAAGTGCATGAGAATCTTATCAGAATGCTATATTTTTGGTTTCTAAATGTGGTCATGATTTGATCAGATACTTTCATACTGATTGTTTATACTGCTAAGATACCATATAAAGTTCTCAGTTGTCTGATGCAGCATAGAAACAAAACGGTCCTAGGGTTAGTTTATCTTGACGCAAAGAATATTTCAGATTCATCAATGCTTAAAAGGTAAGAGTGTTTCTTGTGGTCTTAATGAATTATATTACTGTGCAAAATATTGGAACAATTACAATGTAGTTAGAAATTTTTTTTTTTATATATATATGTTTTTATTTAACAAAAGTATATTTTAATCCTTGTTGTTTGTCAACATAGTCATTAGCTATTACATAGTCACACTGCCTGCAAATTAAACACAATTAAATGTTTTTGCAACATTTGAACTAAGTGAAGTTTCAAACCAACTTGTTAATGAGTGAAAATATCTCAGGCTGGATGGAGTTATTTAAATAAATGTCAAATCACTCAAGCAAACTTCCTTAGTTTTCTTGCATACACACACACAAAAAAAGAAAGAAATTCTAAAATCTCTTTCCTCAAGAGGCAAGATTTGCAAAAGTGTGTTTCATTTCAATTCAAAAGAATTGCATAGTAATTACTTAAAGAACATGTTTGCCTGTTGTTATTAGAACACTTCAAATATCTGGCATACTAATGTCATATTTTAAATGTTATAATTTGATAGTATTTTGTACATCATTCACTTAAAATGACAAACATTTAACATAATAAGCAGAACTATATATTTATAACTAACTAATCAGTGCCAAATTATATAACAAAGAAATACCGTGATATGATTTGTGTTATGCAGTCTGCTTTTAATAAAATTGCAAAACAGTCTACTGACTTAAATATTTTTTGCATCCAGTAGATAGATTAAGAATAAAAATGCATCCTTTGAGTAATAGTGAAAAGACTGTGATGTACTTAATATTGATGTATTCAATGTGCCATGTAGATTTGCTAACATAGATTATATGGAAATTGTGGAATAAAAGGAAGACTTTATTCTGACTTTAGTGCTGGTTTCATCTTTTTTTTTTATCTGCTATAGTACAGAAGACCTAAAGGAGGCGACACCTACATAAACAATTGCCTGTGCTGAAGCTTTTCGATTGAAAAGTGCTTACTATACTTCAGCTGCAAAGAACTGCAAAGTCTTGCTAATGAAAAAGTGTTTACAGTTTAATGTTTCTGGTACCTTGCTTTTCTACTGTTTGCAAACCGAACTGTTTGTTTATGATTTTTTTTTCTTCTTCAGTATAGTAAATGTTTAATAAAGTAATTTCTAATAAAATGATCAATCTATTCATTTTCTGTTAAATTAACACATTTCATTGTCTTTATCTTTGATGCCGTCTGACCATTCTCAGTCCTTGCATGGGCCCATGGAAAGAAGTATGAACATTAAGCCTTTTAGTCTGCTCACAAACTTCTTCATTATTAAGTTTATTATTGCATTCACACATTATATAGTTGCATTGCAAAGGGGTGGTGTTTTAGTTTATCAAATGAGATATGGATTGCATATGTGTTGAGTATGAGATAAAACAACAAATTAGCTGAGGTAAGCATATAGTCAGCAAATACTGGACATATAAGGAATAATATTGGCACTGAACACTTCATCTTTCAGTAAAGGACAAACTAAACCCAGCAACCTGGGCCCACAATGGTCCCCCACCATTCTTCACCGATTCAACTCTATGTATCATATGTGCATGCAGGTATACATTGAGGTAAGGAGATAAAAAAAAACTAAAGAATAGAGAGAGAGAGAACACAGATGGGAGGAGGGAGAAAAACATGGGGAAATAAAGGGAGGACAGGAGTAAGAGAGAACATAAAAATACTCACACTCAAACAATAATTGGTGGAAGGGAGGGTGAGCGTGATTTCACCAAGTACAACATGTTCCTGGATCAACATCCTTGTTGATCCTGGAACAACATTCAAATCAACCGATCAGAATTGAGATATATAACTTTTAAGGAAATATCTCTTTTAGGCTTAAAATCAGGGTTAGGCGCTTCTCCACCATTGTTAATCAGCTATAATTTCCCAGCTGATTTTAGGAATAAATTATGGGTAGGGTTAGGTTTAGGGGTAGGGATTGGGTTAAGTCAAAATTTTTGGACAATAACGTTGATCCAGGATCATCAAAAGATGTTGATCCAGGAACATGTCTTACTTGGCAAAATCGCAGCGACCGGAAGGCAGCGAGAAAGAAGGGAGGGTGAATTGCAAAGAGGCAAACTCACAGAAATATCTGATAGAGATTGTGATATAATCTAACAGTTCCCCCATTTGTTTATATAATAAACAGCATAAAGCATCTCTACCCAATTGGCCTAATAATTTTAGTATTATTCTTACAAGTTCTAGTTTCCTCCACATAATTCTCTATCAAAACATAATATATTAGACTGCAAACAAATGTAAATGATTTGCATTGCATTGTTCACATCTTTGGTTTCTAAAAAATACCTCTCTATCCCCAAATGGGTATGCTTAATGTATGAACTTAACCAGAACAGTCAGATTCACCTGGATGTCTGTTGGGTTGAGGACTTAATACAGCTCTCAGGCTTTTAATGCCAGGTGGACTTCTAGAGTTGGTCCAATTTTCAACTCATGTCATTTGTGCTACACTTTTAATTTTAGCTTTGTTATCAATAATTCTAGTGTGAAAATCAAGTTAATCTTACAAATTAACTTTTAAAGTATATATATCAATGCTATAGACCTATGCAGAAACTCGAGTCAACTAGAACAACAACATTATCAGTAATGTCAAACAAATACAAAAAAAAAATAAAAATCTTCTGAGAAATCTAAACCACATCATAATCTCTTTATTCCATGCTGTATCAGAATGAGGTCAGGACCAGGATGATTTAATCAGTCTCTTTTTCCTGCTAAGAGTTGCTCCTCAATATTTCCTTGTTTCCGGCAGGATCTTCATCAGTTGGAGCAAACAGCGGGCTTTTAAGCCACCAGTTGAGTTTGCTCATTCTCCTCGCTGGTCCCCCTAAGGGACTCTTCTGCTCCTGCCAGGGTTATATGCATGCCTGGTGTAAACTCAGGATGTTCCTCCTTTCAATGATGTTAAACAACACCAAAGCCATGTATCTCGCTGTCACTCGGACAGTCCAGATTATTGGAGTAAACCATCCTTGATATCAGAAGAACTTCCTATAGCTGTGATAGGAGATCTCAAAAGGCTTTTCTTAGAAACAATACGTTTACTCATCACCCAAACGGTCAGTTTTATGGATTGCAAAAGAAGCAAACTCACAGAAATATCTGATAGAGATCATTATATAATCTAACATTTTCCAAACCACTTTTCCAAAATCAGGGAAAAACCCATCCGATGGACACTTTACTATCTCATGAAGCAACAGAAAGTGACACTGAAAGACAATGCAAACATTGCAGATGTAACTTTTGTATTGTCTTAACATACTTTTAAGACACAAAGTTCTATATCAAATACAGTTCTGTACTCTTACAGTTCACAATTTCCAAATGCAACTCATCTAGCGACTGTGTCCTTATGCCTGAAACATGGTTCTCTTCATCGATTATTTGGAATTAGTTAAGTTGCGAAAGCTAAAATAGAGGAAGTAGCTGGAAATATGTCTAAGACAAATAGTGTATATGTCTTTCTTTCTTTCTTTTAGGGGAAGTCGTGGCCTAGTGGTTAGAGAGTTTGCCTCCTAACCCTAGGGTTGTGGGTTCGAGTCTTGGGCCGGCAATACCATGACTTAGGTGCCTTTGAGCAAGGCACCGAACCCCCAAATGCTTCCTGGGTGCCACAGCATAAATGGCTGCCCACTGCTCTGGGTGTGTGTGTTCACTGCTGTGTGTGTGCATTTTGGATGGGTTAAATGCAGAGCATGAATTCTGAGTATGGGTCACCATACTTGTCTGTATGTCATGTCACTCCTACTTGTTTCTTTTTCTTAGTTGTTGAACTTTGATTATACCTTTTTTTTATTGATATAAGATTTTGTTTGATGTATCCCTATTTACCTGATTGCCCATGTTCCAGAGTAATGTTTTATTTATTTTTTATTATTATTTAATAAAACACTTTGCAAATTTACAAATTTATAGTCTTCTTGTTGCACTAGACCCTGACATTGTTGAAAACAAAAACTAAAAAATTTGCATAGGATGCTTCTATGTTTCCTGCTTAAGCTTTTCAGGCTTCCTCTGTCTGTAATTTTCCATATAACCCTTAAATGTACCACAGCCACTAAAAGCTTTTATTTATATAGCACATTTAAAAGCAACTGTGGTTGACCAAAGTGCTTAACAATGTCAGAGGAAAAAAACAACAACAAAGAAACAAAACAAATTCAGTAAAAACATCACAAGTCTCAGCTCAACTCGCAATAAAAGCCAAGGAATACAGTGTCTTAAGTAACAACTTAAAAATTCCATCAGTCTGAGCAGTTCTTATGTGTACAGGTAAACTATTCCACAAATAAGGTGCCACCACTGAAAAAGCTCGGTCACCTTTTTTTTAACCTGGCTATTGAAACATCGAGGAGCACCTGATTGACCGACCTCAGTGCTCTAACAGGAGTGTGGACATTTAAAAGTACTGATAAATAAGCATGTGCTAACCCATTTAAAATCATAAAAACAAACAATAATATATTGAAATCAGTCAATATATTTAGCTTCGCTAAATGCATTTAAATCTAAATAGAAAGATGTAAAGGCAGAGACCTTAAGATGTAAACATTTTTTTTTTAGATTGTAAAAATAATTGCAAATAATTCGAAGTGTTATTTTTAGTTTTCTGTGTTATTTGTCTATGTTTTTGTATTATGTTTTATATGCTGCTGCCTGTTTTGGCCAGGTCACCCTTGCAAAAGAGGTTTTTAATCTCAATGGGATTCTCCTGGGTAAATAAAAGGTTAAATAAAAATAAAATAAAATAAAAATAATTATAAGTAATCTCTTTTTTATGATTTTGTTTTTATTTTAATATCTGTATAATAACCCTTCAACCCACAGACCACTAAAAAAGCAGGTCAGGTAAAACCCATTGGGGGTCTCACCAGCTAGACATTGCATGAATTACATATCAGGAATTTTAAAGGTATAGTTCACCCAAAATTTTTATGTTTATCTGCTTACCCCCAGGGCATCCAAGATGTAGGTGACTTTCTTCAATAGAACACAAATTATGATTTTTAGCTTCGTTGCAGTCTCTTTGTATAATGCATGGCAAATGGTAACAGAATATATGAGAGAGAGAGAAAAACATGCACAGATTAAACTTTACAGCTTGGGATAATACACTGATGTGTAAAGATACCAAAACGATCACTCTGTGCAAGAAACTGAACAGTATGTATGTTTTGTTTTTTTTACCACTGATTCACACAATGTCCAAACTGTCAGAACTCTTGTGAATGTGCTTGAACGTGCAGCAAAGCATGTGATGCATTCTTCTTCTTCTTCTTGCATTATGGAGGATCACAGACTCATGAGTGCATTACCGCCACCTATCTCTCAAATGGACCATTGACACCCCTAATTGAGATTGTAGATAGAGTGTCTATCTAATTTTCATTTTTGGGTGAACTATCCCTTTAAGGTATGCTAAATGGATTGGCTGGTGTAAATAAATAAATAAATATTAATTATTCAAGTGAAGAACGTCTCGGTTACGTACGTAACCCTCGTTCCCTGATGGAGGAAACGGAGATGTAATGTCGAACGACATATGGGGTCTCACTTGGGAGGCCAATCATCTCTGAATTTAAGAGAAAACGCCAATGAAAATTGGCTAGTGGATTAACACACCTGAGCCACTCCCCGTGCCACGGGTATAAATAGGGCGACAGGTGCATCCACTCATTAGGTTTTACGCTGAGGAGCCGAGAACGTGTCCCGGCAACAGCGAACGGTTCAAGGTTGTGGCATGGGGACATAACGTCTCCGTTCCCTCCATCAGGGAACGAGGGTTACGTACATAACCGAGACGTTCCCTATCTGTCGGTCACTACGAGTTATGTCGAACGACATATGGGGTCCTATGGAAAACGCCACAACCTGAACACCATCACAACCCTGTGGCGCTGCAATTGTCGACAAGCCCTGGCGTGCCACAAAAGCTACGCTTAAGGTCGTAACCTTCCCAAAGCCCCAGCGCAAATTCACTGACCTTGGTACCGAAGGGGCCAAAGGGTGAGTACATCGCTGCTGGAGAAGGCCACGCTGCTGTTCCGCCCACATAAAGTTAATGGAAGGGATTTCAACCTTCAGAGAAAGATTGCTTCAAATCTTCCCTATTTGTTCTTTCAGCTGGCAAGACAATGGGGAAGCGAGCCTAGGAAAAGGTCGCTACGGAGACCACATCCTACCCGTAGGGAGGTGACATGTGGATATACCGATATGGACTGACCCAGGGGGCAGTACTACATATGGAAGGGGTCTCTGAGGCAGGTCCTACCTTGGAGTAGGGATGGAACGGCTGCCAGAAGAGACTGACAGAACGGGTCTGCCAAGGGAAGACACGGGTTTGCCAAGAGGGAAACCTTACCGTGGAAGAATACACATATGGGATTACCCGTAGGGAACCAAGCCATATGAACACCTAGCCCAGTACAGTGGCTGACCGGAACTCCGGGCATGCTAACGCCAGTACTGGGCCTGGCGACAGACTGCTCCGCCAAGTCTGACTGCCGAGGGTGCTGGAAGATGCTCGACCAGGGTACGCCAACCGGGGAACTCTACTGGGAGAAGAAAGGCGCTCACATCCCCGTGTTAGGGGGAATGGCGCAGCAAGCGTGACACCCAGCCAGCCCTTCCCGCCAATTACCTGTTACCCAACACACGGGAAGAAACTGGCTCCACACGGAGGATGTAAAACCTCGCAAAGGTGTTAGGTGTCGCCCAGCCCGCAGCTCGACAGGAGGCACGGCTCGCCTTGGGAATGGTAAGCCAAGGCGATGGCTTCCACTATCCAGTGGGCCAACCTCTGCTTAGAGACAGCCTTCCCCTTCTGCTGACCGCCAAAGCAGACCAGGAGCTGCTCAGAGCTTCTGAAGCTCTGGGTGCGGTCCACGTATATGCAAAGCCCTCGTACGGGACACAGCGACGCCAAGGCTGGATCTGCCTCCTCCAAGGGCAGCGCTTGCAGGTTCACCACCTGGTCTCGGAAGGGAGTGGTGGGAACCTTGGGCACGTATCCAGGCCGGGGTCTCAGGACAACGTGAGAGTAGGCCGGTACGAACACAAGGCACTCTGCACTTACCGAAAATGCTTGGAGGTCCCCGACCCTCTTGATGGAAGTGAGCGCGATCAGGAGCGCTGTCTTGAGAGACAGGAACTTAAGCTCGACTGAATCCAGCGGCTCAAAGGGACCCCTCTGAAATCCGCCAGGACAATAGAGAGGTCCCAGGAGGGAATCAGGGGTGTCCTAGGAGGATGTAACCTTCTGGCACCCCTCAGGAACCTAACGATCAGGTCATGCCTCCCCAGGGACCGGCCGTCCACTGCATCGTGATGGGCTGCAATGGCAGCCACATACACTTTCAGGGTGGAGGGTGACAGCCCACGCTCCAACCTTTCTTGCAGGAAAGAAAGCACGACTCTGACCGGGCATCTCCGGGGGTCTTCTCCGTGAGAAGAACACCAATTCATGAACAGACTCCACTTCAGAGCATAGGCCTGCCTCGTAGAAGGGGCTCTAGCCTGAGTGATAGTGTCTACCACCGCTGGGGGCAGATCACTTAGGTCTGCCACGTCCCATCCAGAAGCCACACGTGGAGGTTCCAGAGATCTGGAAACGGGTGCCAAATGGTGCCAAGCCCCTGAGAGAGAAGGTCTCTCCTCAGGGGGATGCGCCAGGGAGGGGCTGTCACGAGGAGCATGAGTTCCAAAAACCAGGTCCGGGTGGGCCAATAAGGCGCAACCAACAGGACCTGTTCCTCGTCCTCCCTGACCTTGCACAGTGTCTGTGCGAGCAGGCTCACTGGGGGAAATGCATACTTGCGTAAAGCCCGAGGCCAGCTGTGTGCCAGTGCATCTGTGCCCAGGGGGGCCTGGGACAGGGAATAGTACAGCTGGCAGTGGGAGGACTCGTGGGAAGCAAACAGGTCTACCTGGGCTTCCCCGAATCGGGATGGAGTCGCCATTCCCCGGGGAAAGTGAGCTGTCGTGAGAGCGCGTCGGCTGCACGATTGAGCTCCCCCGGGATGTGGATAGCGCGCAGCGACTTGAGCCACGTCTGACTCCAGAGGAGGAGATGGCGGGCGAGTTGAGACATGCGACATGATCGTAGACCGCCCTGTCGGTTGATGTACGAAAAGCCGCAGTGTTGTCCGTGCGAACCAACACGTGCTTGTCCAGCAACAGTGGACGAAACCGTCGTAAAGCTAGATGCACTGCCAGCAACTCCAGACAGTTGATGTGCCAAAGCAGTCGAGGTCCTGTCCAGGACCCCGAAGCTGCCTGCCCGTTGCATGTCGTGCCCCAGCCCGAGTTGGAGGCATCTGTTGTGACAACAACGTGCCGGGACACTTGTTCTAAGGGCACGCCGGCCCGTAGAAAGGCAAGGTCCGACCAGGGGCTGAATAGGCGGCGACACATCGGTGTGATGGTGACACAATGTGTACCGCGGCGCCATGCCCATCTCTGGACTCGGGAGTGCAACCAGTGCTGAAGTGACTGAATGACCCGTTGGGACTGCCATAAGACAGCCCAGCAAAATCACCCAGCAGCCGCACAGGACAAACACTCCCTTATGAAAATTAACCATGGTTTTACTACAAATAAAACCAAAAAACCATGGTTACTATAGTTAAACCATGGTAACCACAAATTAACCATGGTTTTGCTAAATTAACCATAGTTTAACCATGGTATTTGTAGTAAATCTGTGGTTATACAAATGGTAGTCAACACGCCAAAAAACCATGGGTTACTACAGTTTTGCTATAATAAAACCATGGTTATTTTTTGTAAGGGCTGCGGAAGGGGTAAGAGGTCCGTGGGGCGTGGCCCGGCGGAGAAGCTCTCACTGTCACCTCCAAATCTCCCAGAGCACTAGCCGGCGGTCCTCTGCTCGTGACAGAGAAACCGGAACGGGTAGTGACAGAGGGGTCTGCTCCTTTCCCTTTAAGAAAGGAGAGACGCGATCACAGCGTTGCCATGGTCACACACGCAGTGCGTGCATGAACCATCCACTAACGCGCCTTCAGCATGCTGAATGCCCAGACACGGAAGACAACGAACGTGGCCGTTGTCAGAGAACAGGAAACGACCGCATCCAGAAGGACGCGGACGAAACGGCGTCTTTAAAAAGACGCGAATCGTCGGCGATTTGCTCTTTTAGGACATCTGCTCTCTTAGTTGAAGCGCCCAGGGGAATCGCTGAAAGGGACACAGCTGTTTGCGCCGTACCGCCAACCAGAACAGCTTCCCGACACAGCAGATGAATGGCTTTGTGGAGTATAACAGCTTTCATACAACCACTCGGCTCCGAAGCAAAAATCTAATGAGTGGATGCACCTGTCGCCCTATTTATACCCGTGGCACGGGGAGTGGCTCAGGTGTGTTAATCCACTAGCCAATTTTCATTGGCGTTTTCTCTTAAATTCAGAGATGATTGGCCTCCCAAGTGAGACCCCATATGTCGTTCGACATAACTCGTAGTGACCGACAGATAGGGAACTAAAATATTAATAATAAAATAATAATAATAATAATTCTAGTAATAAAATGTGCACAATACAAATAAGCAAGCCTTTAACTAAAATTATCCAAAAGCTAGTTTTCTTTGTTTTTGATGTGTTTGTGTTGAGTTTGGCTTTGAATAAATATTCTGGTACATGGCAACCCTTAAATTTGAAATTAAGTGTGAAATATATCTATGTGTACTATATAGTACATTTTATATCTAGATTAAACGCTGAAGAACCACAGTGTATTTTCAAAGTATTGTATTTTGGTGTTTGCTAGTGTGAAAAAAGGGGGGAAAAGTAAGCTAAAATCTGGCATCAAGGAAAATAATACATATTTATGTGTTTGTTTGTCTGTTTTTAGTATTTTCAGTCACTTCTGCAAACTTTTTTCTTCCTCCAGACTTCCAATACTTATACCACAATTACCACATGCCATAGATAATGTTGTTTACAATTGCTCATAAAGGCCTCCGGAGCTGAAACCTGGTTATGGTAAGAGGTGTTACATTTCCAACATGCACTAAGTAATTGACCAATCAGAGCAGACAAGGCTTTTTCAAAAGACAGGGCTTTAAAAAGAGAGGAACTAAAACAGTGTATATAAGTCAGAGGGTGAAAAGAGTCGCTGCAGCAATGTGTGAAAAAAAAAACAAGCTAAATTTAAATCACGTTCATGTATTGAACTTGTAAAGGAGTGTAATAAGAGCATGTTCAAATTTGCTTTGTAATGTACAATGTGCATTCCTAAACTGTGTAAATTAGGTTTGGGTTGTACTGGATTAACCTCAACCAATTTTGTCCTTAAGAAACGATAGATGTTTGCATACATTATATGTTTTAACACGATACTCCTTGCAGTTTTCATTGAAAATGCCATAGCCATTGTGTTGGAATACAACATGTGTGTTTAATTTTACCTGTAGTGTCTGTGACTCTTTTGAGAAAAATTTCCAAACTTGTAGAAAGCAGAAGCAGCAAGCACCAGTTTCATTATGGTAATGGGGATAGTCCCTCAGGAGGTGTCAGTGCATCCTGTCCTGTTAGTGATGTTTAACACATAATGTTTTGACTGGCTAGTGAAGGCTTAATCACGATGACTGGTCAGATATGGGAACATGACACATAATTTTATTAGAAGGACTGTACTGGGGATATTAGACTGAATCATAATGTCAACTTATTATCAGCTCATCGTGGGAGAAACATAGTTGAGCACGATTAGAATCATGCTTCTGGAGAGGAGTAGTGGCTGGGGTCTGTGGTTAAGACTGTGACCTGGTTTCTATTGCGTCAGCTCTACATGAGTTTAGGGCTGTTTTTGAGATGTGTTTTAACATAGATTACATCATTTACCTGTTCTGAGTGCAGTACGTGTTATTTTGCTTCAAATGGCAGAGTTGGCCATTTCATCACCATCACTCATTGCGTTATATTTTATAACCCATCGAGAAGCATACACTTTCGTTCTTGTGACTTTTGCCTGTTTACCATAATCTAAAAATGCAGCGTCTACTAAAAATGAATGCCCCAAAGTGATTTTTTATATTATGATAGCAAATAGGGAGCATAATGGATTTGCTTTCTTTACCTGTGACCATAAACCTCTGGTGTGTTTTGTGTGTGTGTGTGTGTTTGTGTGTGTGTGTTTGTGTGAGTGTGTGTGCACTTTTTCTGTATAAAAAAACTGGTATAAAAACAGGGTTGAATACACTCTCAAAGTAGCATTATTTCAAACCTATTTTAACAGCATTTGTTCAGAAAATAAAATGTATCAAAATTATACTAATCACCAAAAACCTTTAGGCCATTATGCCCATATATATATTATATATGGGTTAAAGTGTGTTACCATCTAACCTTCCTGCTGTTATCATTGGGGTAAAATAATCACTCTGCAAAGTGAGCCACACTTACATGTGAAGCTGTTTTTATTGATTTTTATTAACATTTTACTGAAGCTATGTATTCTTACAATAATGTAATTCATATAGTTATAATTTTAGGAAAAGTGCAATTCATGTATATTCATGTATATGTATTTATGTGTATAACTACAAGCCATAACAAAAGCAAAAAGTATGAATACAAATTAAATGATTAAATAAAAATTAAATACAAACATTTATATGCACAAATAACTCTATGAGGCTTGAAAATTACGTTGGACTGTTAAAGTTAAAAAGACAGATCATGCAATGTTCAGAACTTTGCCTTATGTACATACTTTCCAATTCATCTTCCACTCAAACTGCTCATCTACAAACTGCCCACATTTATATAATTTATTTTTATTTTTTTTATTTTCCTTGGGGCTAGGGGATGGATTTAAACACTTTGTCAGTAAATGTAATAGGGGTTCTTCACTATGGGCATATTTTTAGCAATAGCCAAAAAAACGTTGTATGGGTCAAAATTATCGATTTTTCTTTTATGTTAAAAATTGTTAGGATATTAAGGAAAGATCATGTTCCATGAAGATATTTTGTAAATTTCCTACCGTAAATATATGTAAAAAAATTATTAGTAATATGCATTGCTATGTGAACTTCATTTGGATAACTTTAAAGATGATTTTCTCAGTATTTTGACTTTTATGGCACCCTCAGATACCAGATTTTCAGTTGTATCTCGGCCAAATATTGTCTGATCCTAAAAAAGAAAAAAGTTATTTATTTAGCTTTAAGATTATGTATAAATCTCCATTTAACTTTGGTTTTGTGGTCCAGGGACATATTCTATTCAAACAGCTGTACTTAATCTCTCATCTACACTAGTGGTCTGTGAGTAAACAGATCCTGTGGCCTGTACAATGTAACTTTTCATGAACCGCACTCTACTGAATGGTGTCTTATTCAGGAGTCTAAAAAGTTGCCTCCTAAATTTCTCTCCCACAAACACATAAAGAAAGGGATTCAGACTGCTGTGTGAGTAAGCCAGAGCTTCTGTGAACTGCAGGCTTAGACGGATTGCCTTACTGCCTTTACAAGATGAAGTTATATGTTCCATCATCTCTAAAGCTTTTACAAAAGCAGCAATATTGTATGGAGCCCAACAGAAAAAGAAGACCACCATCACTGTGATGACAAGACGCATGGCCTGCCTCCTGGAAGAGCGAGCTGAGAGGAGTCTCTTTAAGATCATTGAGTAACAAAATCCAATCACAAAAATTGGAAGAAATAAACCAATGATGTTCATTTTAAAGATACCAAATACCTTTGTAGTACGATAAGAATCTTTATCATTTGATTGATAAGACATGCATATTTTTGTTTTGTTGTGTTCTGTGGTTTTGAGATATATCAGCTCAGGAAAGGATGCAGAAACGGCAATAATCCATATAACCACACTGGCTAAGATCCCATATGTCCTTGTTCTGACTTTCAGGGCAAACACAGCATGAACTACAGCCAAGTACCGATCAATACTCATCAGTACAATGAAGAAAATTCCACTATAGAATCCAATGTGGTAGACACTGAGGACCATAGTGCACATAAAATCTCCAAAAATCCACTGGTCTCTGGCACTGTGTGCCAGGAAGGGGAGTGAGGAGATCAAGAGCAGGTCAGCAATAGCCAGGTTCAGAAGACAGATGTCAGTCATACTTCTCAGCTTCACACCCATCAAAACCACCCAGACCACCAGTATGTTTCCCAGAAATCCCACCACAAAAAACAGAGAGTACAACACAGGAAGAATACTAGCTCCATGATCTCCATAAACACAGGAGTTTGAAACAATTTCTTCATAATAGTAGTCAAAATAGTCCCCTGTAGTTGTATCAGCAGTTGTATCATTTGTAGAGTATCCATCCCCACTTGAACAAAAAAAGAAATTATACTATAAGCAAAGCAGAGCTCTCCTGCAACTGTGACTAATAAATGTGATGTGACCTCACCTGGAAAATGGTGTGGTTTCCATCTTCTGCTGACCCACACTAGAAAGAAACAAATGAAATGTCTATCTTATATCTTGATTGGTTAATGTGACCAGCCTTTAAAAAAGAAATCTATAGGTTTGAAAACGGGATAACTTGTGGATGTATAGACTTATTTGTTTTCATGTCTCAGTTTCTCAGCGTTCTTTTTTTGCTGTTTGAACTACATTTGGAGATGATGTCTGGTCTTACCTCAGCAACGCAGCTGTAGAATTCATAATCAGAAACACAGAGGTGAACTAAGACAAACAGGGAAACTGAAAGTTTTAGCATAATGCTATATCTTTAAGGCATTAGTAAAAAAAAAAACAAAAAAAAACAGACAAATAGTATTACAATACATACTTTATGCGACAATATGCAACTGCTTTTTGCATTAATAGAAAAATAAACATTATATATATCATTAATCAGTAACAATTAGGCATTTTTCTTTAATAAATGTTAAAGTGGGGACACTCTATTAAATGCAGTGTATTTGTACAGCCCTTAAATATATATTGTACTTAAAAACACAAAGTATTGTTTCATAGCACCATTTCAAACAATATGCCTTAAATATGCCTCCTCAGAAATGTAGAGATATACGCACACATAAAAGCATACATTATTGTTCATTTGAGCCACATCAGATTAATGACAATGAATAATATTAATTTTTAATATTATTATAATTGTATTAGCCTTTTATCCACCACATAAAAAACATGGCTTCTTGTGCTGAGCAATTTGATGTTTTATTTAAAAATTGCAATTAAGATTTTCGAAAAACTTCATTAGTATTCTGTGAAAATTCCAAATTCACCCTACCACTTTATAAATTTAACAAATAAAGTCTTATGAATTATTTATTAGCATTACAGAAAATGTCACATACCTATGAGCACTATGAACGTCGATCTGTGGTGGAAACCACCTGTGACATTCAGACTAGTTCTGTGACATTGAATGTTTACAACAGCTGGTTTACCAACCAAAGTGTGAAACCATAACCATTTTAAACTGTTACAAAAGGAGTTTGCTGTAAAAGTAGGGCTTAGGGCTCAAATTTAAAATGCTCTCCATGTATATTAAAGGCATATAAATAAATGCTACTTTAAAAAGATGTCAAACAAATGTGCTTGCAATGAATACTTACAAGAGTGCAAACTGATCTTGCCCCCTGACCTTTCAAGCAAAGACGGGAAGTTGATATGAAATGAGATGAGATGAGATCGTATCATATGAGATCGGTCAAAAAAGCATGCTCTGTTATAGGGTTGTTGTTTTTTTCACAGGCTATTGGTTTATGGTACTTCCTGTATAGTTAAATTGGGGTAGGGGCTGCAGATTGCAGATATACTTTCATATTGGCTGCAACAGCAATGTGTCTATTGGCTCCCACCATTTTTCGACTAGATTAAAAAAGTTTAGAGGAAATTACATTGCTATACATCTATGTGGGAAGTTGTGGCCTAATGGTTAGAGAGTCGGACTCGCAAACGAAGGGTTGTGAGTTTGAGTCTCGGGCTGGCAGGAATTGTAGGTGTGTGTGCACTTTGTATGGGTTAAAAGCAGAGCACAAATTCCGAGTATGGGTCACCATAATTGGCTGTATGTCACGTCATGTTCTGTATTTTTATTTTCAAATGTTGTAGCACTGCAATATGAACTTCATAGTGCTTTAATGGTGCAATAATAATAATAAAAATAATAAAATGTGCCAATAAATAACCAGTTTAAAGAAAAACAAGCTCAGCTTTTCATGTGTACTCAGAACAGCTAAGCAATGTGTTATGTGGTTTTACACGCTCTGCACACACCCAACCACTTGTGCTTTAAAAAAAGATATCCGTCTGAATAACCAGAAACATTGTATAGTAAGATGGACTCTGGTTTTCTTCAAATGTTTTATCATTAAATAACAATGATTTGGATGTGCACCATCTGAATGAGTAAGACACTAAAACAGAAAACATGAAGCCAATAGCAGGGATGGTTTATCTTTGCACTTTTGTGGGTTCCTTTTTTGCCTTGGCCTTGGAAAAGTTTAACTCAAAGTTTTCTATTTCTTCAGACTATTTAGGCTTAAATATTGTGTAAAAACACAGATGTGTTAGACTTAATAGTAGCAAATGTAAATCATTTTAAAGAAATATAACTAGATTTTCACATTTGAAGTATAGCTTCAATATTTAAATGGAGCTTGCTCAAATATAAAATTGTTGACATGTTGCTGAAGTCTTCACCTCCTCTCAACAAAGTTCATTTGAGGTTCATCTATAGCATAAATGTGGACAAGTCAATGGCAAAAAGTAACACGTATAAAGCCCAAAGTATACTTGTTTTTTAAGTGTATGTGAGATTCCACATACAGTGCATAAAATGTTATCATAAAGAATAGTATACATGTACTGTACCATGCATCATTTGTACCACAAGGTTGTTCCATGAAGTGGCAACACTGGCCCTGGCCATAGTGTCACAGTGGAAAATTAAACTAAAGAGACAGAATGACAACAAAAACAAAATACCATGTAAGAGAACCGAATTGACAAGCACTTGTGTGAGAGAAAGTTATGAGATTTTAGACGATTTTGGATGACAATCATTTTCAAAGATATTTTTGATCATTAATTCTGGAGAAAAATAGTGCAAGGCACTGGACAAAGATAAAACATTACAGAGCACATATGTTGACCACCTGCGTTCATACACACTAACAAAATGAAGTATACTTTGAAAGGCTACACATTCGACTGTACACAAAAATTACCTCAAACCAGCCTTGAATAAGGCCAGAATAAGCTTTAACAGTGGTGCCGAATATCAGCCTTAAACCATATCAGCACCAGTTTTATCCAGAAACCCCAAAAATGAGCTAAATACAGAATATCAGTCAGGGATCCATTCATAAACAGAATCAGCTACAAATAAAAGAGCACATTATATCTCTCTTTGACTTGATGTTTTATTGAAGAAAAATGAAGTCACTATATGGTAATATGGTTACAATAGTTGCACTTAACTCTTGACTCTTGTTAAATGAATTATATTTCAGCTATGTATATAGTCTTTTATTAAAACCAATTGTGCCTTGCTAAAAAAAAAAGATTTATAAAGAGGAATATCAGCTGCAGATGACTGTACTGTAGACATAAAATGACTGTCGTAAAGAGGTTTAAATGGATAGTTCATCCAAAAATGAAAATTTGCTGTCAATTTCCAAGCTGTAGGTGACTTTTATCTACAGCTTAAGTCACATAATTTCACATATTTTTCACATGCATGATTTTCAAGAGGACCCATAAGACGGTGATGTTACCAATGAGGCCAAGTGCAAAAACCATGTAGAAAATGGCAGCCTTGAGATGTGGATTCAGGTGTGAACCCTCAATCGTGCATACGGTTTCTGTTTCATATCATATGCTGCTGCATTCATGCTGTAATAAACAGTAAATGTGATTTAGTGACAGCTGATTAGTTGAGTGCTTATATCAGTATTTGCTGAAAAAAGTGTTTATATATATATATATATATACAGTGTTGGGGAGTAACTAGTTACATGTAACGCCGTTACGTAATTTAATTACAAAATTATTGTAACTGTAATTAGTTACAGTTACTAAGAAAAAATGAGTAATTAAATTACAGTTACTTATGAAATTTTTAACGATTACAAAGGGGATTACATTTGAATATTTACACACATCCACATACTGATTTAACTGATTCTTTCCCAAATTGCACTGACTATTCTGAGACATACCGCCCTAATAATTTCCGGGATGCGGAAACACAGTCTGGTTCGAAGAATCCAGTCATAAAAACGAAATGCCTAACGCGGACGGAATATGCCGCATTTTGGATGACTAAATCAAAAGTAGGTCAGTACACTTGAATCAAAACATGACATGGACTAGTGTCTGTAAATATTAAGCCCCAAAGATGCAATATATGACTTGCACATTCTGCGTGTCTGTGGAAATCAGGCGCGGACTGGACACCGGGAGAACCGGGACAATTCCCGGTGGCCTGGCAGATGATTTGCCCCTCTATTTTAATATTGTTATTGTATAATTGCACGCCGAATGTACTAAAGCCATCATTTGCGAATCCGCCATTTGATAATTAAATCTCTAATAAGTCATGAATTGTTAGTCATGACTCGCGCGCTCTCCGCGCCTCCGCCAAACGGTTTGGATCAGACTCAGAGTAATCAATGCGAGAGAGACAGAGAGAGAGAGAGAGAGAGAGAGAGAGAGAGAGAGAGAGAGAGAGAGAGAGAGAGAGAGAGAGAGAGAGAGAGAGAGAGAGAGAGAGAGAGAGAGAGAGAGAGAGAGAGAGAGAGAGAGAGAGAGAGAGAGGACTGCTGGAGCAGAGAAGCAGAACTACTGTTCAGGGTTTCAGGTCAATTTCATCTGTAAAAATGCTTTTTTGTCTTTGTTTTTCTATTTATTTAATCAAGCAGCAGCACGTTGCTCATCAGTCATCACTCAAAATACTATATAAAGGACATCATTATTATCAGTTGTAATGTTACAGTAGTAATTTAGCTGAAAAAAAAAACAATTTTTTTTTTATAGATTTAGGGGGAGCTACGACAGACAACAACACAACCCTTACGAAAATTAACATTTTAATATTTAACTATAAATCCAGAGAAAATGGTTACTATTGTTTAACTGTGGTAACCAAAAATGTAAAATTATTTTACAAATGTATTTATTTAAGAATAAATACAAATCCATTTGCAAAAAAAAAAAAAAAAAAAAAAAAAAAAAAAAAAAACAAGGTTATTTTACTTTTATATAGGCTAATAAAAGCATGGTAATTTTTTGTAAGGGAAAAACATGACTCGTGTACAGTATTAGGATTTTTCGATAAAGATATTGTAGTATTGTAGAGTATTGTAAAGTATAGTTTTGTTCAATCTTGAGTATTAAAGTCATGAGAGAGATGGATAACAGGGCAAAATAAAGAGACTGAAGAGAAAAATGGAAGTGAAGGTGCAGTTCAGGAGACAACTTTTAATTATTTTGCATGTCCCCAAATTAAAGATTTAAACCTTTTTTATGTCAGGTCCATACAAAAAATTGTTTTGTCCATGAATTTGTTTCTATGAGTTTGAATTTTCCAGTCTGAATTAATGGCAAAGACATGGTTTCATTTACTATAGGCCTACTGAAGCTTGCAGTGTTTTCAACCTCTGCTGCCTCAATATAGGAGTACACGAGCACATAAACATAATTTTTAGAACTGCTCTGTGTCACTTCATGTGCATTTTACTTATTTTGAGAAAACTATCATCATATACAAAGAGAAAGCTGTTTAAAAAAAAACACCAATGTTTCAGGAGTTTATTACAGAATATGTCACATGCTTATTAGATAACTGTATTTAAGTTGATGTATATGCTTTTATTTATTATTCTTTAATTTTCACAAATTTAGAAAAGTAATCAAAAAGTACTCAAAAGTAATTAGTTACATTACTTTAATAAAGTAATTGAAAAAGTTACACTACTATTACATTTTAAACAGGGTAACTTGTAATCTGTAACCTATTACATTTCCAAAGTAACCTTCCCAACACTGTATATATATATATATATATATATATATATATATATATATATATATATATATATATACATACATATACATATTATATTAAATTAAATTGTAACTTTTTCATTTAATAATAATTTTATTACTAATATAATTAGTAGTTAGAAAAAAATATCTTATTTAATTATAATATTTATAATTATATTGTATATTTATGTTATAAATATAATTAATTATAATATTTATAATTTGTAAAAATTTTATAAAATCATACTAATATATTTAACTTAGCTTTATTTATTTTTATTTTTTTTTAATTCTTGTTAGCCTTGATCTCCCCACCATAAGCACCACATTAAAAAGAAAAACAAATAAAAAAAAGTACTTGAAAAAATTATTATTTATGTAACACATTATGCAAATTCTGACATACTGTATGGTGCCAAGTGAGACCCCATACTTAGCCTTAACTATTCCAACTATTCCGACGATCTTAAGTAGAGTAATATAAACATAAAATAATATAAAACATCTACATTCACTACCACCCAGTCTCTACTGTAGATCCCATGTCCTAAATTCCCAGAATGCATTGCACTGTGACAACAAATTTTTGTTTTAAATCTTAACCAGTAGATGGAAAACAAACTTATGTGCAATATTATTAATCAATACAATAAAATGTAGCCTATGTAGAATTGTTCATGAAGCAGATAAAATGCCTACAATGAATCATTTAGGCTCAGCCTTTTCTTTCTTCCTGTGATTAATTTATATTTGCCTTTGGTTTCACTCAGAGCCATTGAAAAACAGTGACTTCTGTACGAACTGAGGAATGCAGAAGTAACGCGGGTTATGGAGCTGCCAATAGTTCCTAACAATAACAAGCTCTGGCATTGAAGCCAACTCATTTCAGTGTTTTTCATGCACACTCACTGGTAACTTGAAATTACAGCATTTTTTGATACTTTAACAAATTAGATGAGCTCTCAGGAATCTACCCAGTAGTTGTATTTTGTGAAACATGTTAAAGTTTATAAAGTATATACTATTTATAATAATTAACTATTATCAGATAATAGTTAGATAATATATAACATGAGCAAGGCTCATCCCAATTCACCTTATATGCCCTAAAAATATGTACACTTTTTGTGAAGAAAAAGTACATACCGTATTTTCCGGACTATAAGTCGCACTTTTTTTCATAGTTTGGCTGGTCCTGCGACTTATAGTCAGGTGCGACTTATTTATCAAAATTAATTTGAAATGAACTAAGAGACATGAACCAAGAGAAAACATTACCGTCTACAGCCACAAGAGGGCGCTTTATGCTGCTCAGTGCTCCTGTAGCCTACACTGAGCAGCATAGAGCGCCCTCTCGCGGCTGTAGACGGTAATGTTTTCTCTTGGTTCTTGGTTCTAAATAAAGGCGACTTATAGTCCAGTGCGACTTATATATGTTTTTTCCCTCATTATGACGTTTTTTTGTACTGATGGGACTTATACTCAGGTGCGACTTATAGTCCGAAAAATACGTACTTTTGAGCAGAATAGTAGGCAAGCTTTGGGACATACTGTGTCTTTAACGGACACTCTGTTGCTTAGTTATGTGCAATCTATTACTGTTTAAATTGCACTGTTATCAACAGTTAACAAAATTAAATTTTCTATCATATTGGAGAGAAAAGAGGAATGTTGATTTACCAGTCGTGGGTCTATCATGCCGAGAACTCTCTTTGTGTATGCATAATGATGCATTAAAAAGTTAATGACCAAACGTGTCATTATAAAAGTTCACAATGTTACTGCAGATGAAATATAATGTGCATAATATAATATAAATATTTTAATCAGGTTATACATTGATTATTTATCACTCAAAACCCTTTCTCTGCCTGTCCATCGGTTTCGCATATCCACCATGTTAGTAGTTTTTAAACACTTTTTATGCATGTTTGTAGTTCTAATCAAATCCTCGTCCACCATGCAATGTGTTGTGGGCAATATTAGCCGTTAGAGTGTGCATCGATCTGGACTTTGAATTGTAATCTCAAGTAGTAGACCATCTGGGAATCTTTGGCATACTCCTTTCAACATTCTATGATTTGGGAGATACTAATTCTGTTTTCAGAAAATATTTAGGATGGATAGTATGTGACTTGCGACGCATCATTAGTGTTTAGCGCAGTTGTCGTAGCTTGGAAGCAATTTTTTTGTTTACTGTGTTGAGACTGAAGTGCTGAAGTCGCGTTTGGTCTCGCCCTGTATCGTATTACTTGTCAGTGTCATGTGCTTGCTTAGCCCTTTGTTGTGATAAAAGCAAAGTCTATTCAGCTGAATTCAATTTCCATTTTGTCAAACGAGTACAAAAAAGGTTAGTATACCGCAGCAGCGGTCATAGCAGCCCTCATGTAAAGACCGATGACTCTACTGTGAGACTCCATGCAGGGACACTGGCAAGGGACACAAGATTCACTTTTGATTCATTCTCTTTTCTACACCTTGCTTCAGTTCTGTTTCAGTTTCTGAACTCAATTTAAACTCTTACTATGTATTTCCATATCCAAACTATTACTCTCACTTGCAAACCACACATCACACACGATATCCTTTAGTGTTCCTGTAGCTCAACTGGTGACGCATTGCATTAGCCAGTGCAAGGTTGGGGGTTCGAATCCCAGGGAACACATGATAGTAGAAATATGTTAGCCTGAATGCAATGTATGTCTCTTTGGATAAAAGTGTCTACTAAATGCATAAAAAAAAAAAATATCCTAACAACCTGCGCACATTGCCTGTGTCTGCTAATACACTACTTTTTTTCTATTGGTCTTTGTAATTGTCAGTCTGCAGTAAACAAAGCAGATTTCATTACATCTATTTCTAGTCATTCAAGACTAAACCTCATGGCCCTGACAGAAAAGTGGATCAAACCAGAGGACACTGCAACTCCTGCAGCACTCTCCAATAATTTCTCATTTTCCCACACCCATTTCACTGGAAGAGGTGGAGGTAGTGGTCTGCTCATCTCTAATGATTGGAAATGTATTCATTTACCTTCTCTGGACATTGATAGCTCCTTTGAATCACATTCAGTCACTATTACCCATACTTTTAAAATCCATTTTATAGTTGTTTATCGACCCCCAGGACCACAAGGTAACTTCTTGGATGAATTATATGTGCTTGTGTCATATAGCTCCGGGTGACTGCTCACTGACAACATTAGTCGTTCCTCCATGTTGAATGAGTGACTCCTGAGCAGGCTCCTGATTGGTTAACGCGGCGCGAATTGACGCCAAAGTTAAAAATTTTCAACTCGGGCATCAGACGCAAATACACGTCAAAGGCCCAGTCACCAGTCTACCACACCGTGCTAAACGCCTCATTCGCGCCTCGAGACCTAAACGTAAACGCATCTTTACATTGACTTAACATTTAAATCATTCGCGCAAGACGCTCTGTTCGCGTTTGGTGTGAACACAGCATAAGTCTATAACAAAGGGTGACAAACGTTGGCACCCCTGCAAAGTTTTGCTTCCACCTTAATCAATCACACCTGAACAAGCTAATTAAAGTCTGACCTGTTACTTGGAAGCTAAAGGCAGGTGCTATGCATGGCTGCGGCTATCAAGGCCTGAAGTTCGCCACCCTTGGACTATAATATGCATTATATTAATAATGCAAATAAGAGAAACATTTAGTTTTCAGGAGCATGTTCATCATGTTCATGTTTACATACCATATTTTCTGCACAATAAGGCGCACTTAAAAGCCTATAATTTTCTCAAAAAACAACGGTGCGCCTTATAATCCGGAGCACTTTATATATGGATCAAGCGCTCTGTCAAAATGTTGACATTCCCTTTAGCACTGCTCCATCTAGTGGATGCATAACGCAAACCCAGTCAAACGTTTGACTGCAGAATCTTCTATTTTATGCGTCTTATAATCCGGTGCGCCTTATAGTGCGGAAAATACGGTATGTGCATTTATGCTTGCAAACGTAGGCCTCAGACCTGTGCATGCATGAATACATGAATACATGCATACACTAACACATGCACACACACACATGCACACTCACATGTTTTTTTAGTATTACAGGCTTTCCTTTTCACAGAGATTAATTTTATCATCTGATCAGTCAGGCTAAGATCTGTGAGGCCTATGAACAATCAGTTTTAATGTCAATTACTAAACCTGTGCTAGCTAAAAGAAAACAAAAATGTTGAATGCAATATTTGGTAATAATATAGTGTAACAAGAAATGTATTAGCAATTTTTAAAAGGCTGGTCATTTTTGACTGCGAACACCACAGGTTATAGGACCTGACTTTTGGTGTAAATTGTATTGGTGAATACAAAATGTTTATTTTGAACATTTCCTTTTAACTGCATAGTTCTAGTCTTTGGTTAAACAGTGTGTGTGTGTGTGTGTGTGTGTGTGTGTGTGTGTGTGTGTGTGTGTGTGTGTGCATGTGTGCATGTGTGCATGTGTGCGTGCATGCGTGCGTGCATGCGTTCGTGTTGATTGTCCCAGAATGTGGTCTTACCTATAACATTTGCATGCAGATAAAATCACATGTACCTCATAACGTGGAAGTGGTTGTGTGTGATCACATAGTCCAATCAAAAACATCAATGAATGAACTTGCATCATGCCATGCACCAGATACTTGATCAAAAATATCCTGTTGATAGATTTGGATAAATACTGAACTGGCAACATGGGCAACATGGGCACTATTCTCTCTAATACATTAGAAGCTGTTGCCCGCATCAAATTGAAAAAGTTTAGAGAAAAACGTACTGTGCCATGGTATAACAGTAATACCCACTCTCTCAAGAAAGAAACTCACAGTCTTGAGCACAAAAAGACTGGAGAAAAACTAACTTTAGAATTGCGTGGAAAAACTGTATGTCCAGCTATAGACAGACTCTAGAAACTGCCAGGACATATCCCTAACTCATTGAAAATAAATAAAACAATCCAATGTTTTTATTTAGCACAGTGGATAGATTAACAAATAACCAGCCAATTTATATATTCCATCAACATTTAATAGTAATGACTTTATGAATTTCTTCACTGATAAAATGTTAATTCTAATACTTCAGTTTCATCCATCGCACCCAAAGATAAACTGCAGTGCTCTACAACTATAGGACAGGAAGAGCTAAATAAACGTATCACTGCATCTAAACCAATAACATGTTTATTACATCCTGTACCCATTAAATAACTGAAAGAGTTGTTACCTGTAACAACATGAATCATCTCATTTTTCACCAGTAAAATATGGAATGCCACACGGAACTGTCGTAGGTCCTCTGCTATTTTCAATATACATGTTGCTCCTTGGTAATATTATTAGAAAATACGGGATTCGTTTCCAATATTATGCTGATGATACTCAACTATATATCTCAATGAGACCAGATGAAACTTCAAAATTATCTTAGCTAAAAGAGTGTGTTAAAATAATTTTCCAATAATTTTCTCCTATTAAATTCGGATAAAACAGAGATATTACTTATTGGACCAAAACACAATACACACAATCTCGTAGATTACTGTTTGCAACTAGATGGATGTACTGTTACTTCCTCTAAGTCCAAAATCTGGATGTTATATTAGACAGCAACTTGTCTTTTGAAAACAAGATTTATTTCCCATATTACAAAAACCACATTCTTCCATCTTAGAAACATTGCTAAGATACAAAACATGTTACATTTTTCTGATGCAGAAAAGCTAGTTCATGCATTCATGACCTCTAGACTGGACTATTGTAATGCACTTCTAGGTGGTTGTCCTGTATCTTCAATAAACAAGCTACAGGTAGACTAAAATGCAGCGGCTAGAGTCCTTACCAGGTCAAGAAAATATGATCATTACCCCAATTTTACAGTCTCTGCACTGGCTACCTATTAAGTTCTGTATCAGTTACAAAATATTATTACTTACCTATAAGGCCCTAAATTGTTTAGCTCCTGCATACCTAACTAGCCTTCTACCATGCTACAATCCATCATGCTCCCTAAGGTTACAAAATGCTGGACTTTTGGTAGTACCTAGGATAACAAAGTCCATTAAAGAGGGAGAGCTTTTTCGCATTTGGCTTCCAAAATCTGGAATAGCCTTCCCGATAATGTTCGGGGTTCAGACACACTCTTTCTCTGTTTAAATCTCTTTCGCCAAGTATTGCATCTCATTATTTTGGACTGCAGTTATATCTGATCAAATGCACATTATTATTCTTTAGCTTGGGTTAAACTAATTAATTTTACTTGGTTGGAACAGCAGCTACGCTAACCCCTCAGAGGACCTTAGATGATGCTAACCCTGAAACAACATACAGAAATAACAAATATTGCCACAAGTGTGATTACATCATATAATAATTGATGTTGATAGTGTTCATATCTATTTGAATGTAGTTTATTAATTTTTCAGAACATTTCTACCATATGCCTATAAACTGAAAATTACCACTGATAAGCTACTGCTAAATGTTATAGAAATTGAAATTGAAATTTTCTGTAATGTTGCTTTGCAATGATTTGTATCGTAAAAAGCGCTATAAAAAAGAATGTCGTTTTAGACCCTATAGACAATTTTTGCAAGGTTTTTGACACATTGTTTTAGATTATCATTTTGATTAGGGCATTATTACTATACATTTTATTAATATCACATTACTGTATAGTTTGGATGCACATTTTATATAAAATACTTTCTGGATTTATTTTCCTAATCTGTTTTGTGCTTTTTGAAACAATAGTCATGTCAGCAGTCTTAATGTACTGTTTGCATCAGAGCCAAAGAACACAGGAAATCCGTTTCACTCTGCAGTGCATGTCTCTTCAGAAAACTGTGGCTTTCTGCTCTAGCTTAAAAGGTAAAGACAATGGTTAGTGTGAAGTTACTTCCTTGAAGCTTCACATACGTTATTCACACTTTTACAAGAAGTTATTTCCGAACCTTCCTGATGTTTTACACATGACAACCAATATGGCCAAATAAATAAATAAAATTATATGCAAGGAGATATGCTACAGTATTTATTATTGAGTTGGATTTGCATTTTGTATTGATTATATAGGTAACAACCATTATTATTATTATTATTATTATTATTATTATTATTAGTTAATTCATCATTCAAGCATTTGAATCACACTACAAACATAAACAACAGACTGTTTATATACAGGACACGCTGACAACAAAAAAGTACCTTCAAGGGGTATAACAGCCTGTCACTGGGAAGTATCCTCAAAGGGACAACTTTGTTCCTTCTGTTTCCCCTAGTGTTTATAATAATACCATAAGAGTAAATTTTGCTACCTTAAGGATACAAATTACTACTCTAAGGTGCTAATATGCACCCTTTGAGGGCACTACCTCAGTGACAAGCTGTTGTACACCTAATTTTGGCTGACAGTGTAGATGTGGAGCAGCAAACATAGTGTGTAAACAAAACCCCATTAATGTAAAAAAAAATAAAATTAAAATTAAAGTATCTAAAAATCAAATCTAAAATTCCATGGTCCAAATATTATGCCATATTTGATATATTATTGCATGATAATATGCATAAATATGCCACTTTAGTAAAAGGTTAATTTCTGCATCCACATGTTTAAAATAGCATAATTCAGTATACTGTTAGGCTTCAGAGACACTGTTTGTCAAAGATTTAAAACTAAAATAAAATAGGCATGTATGTGACTGCAGTGCCATATGTGTTATAGGGAGGGCACTTTTGGTAAGCAGTAGCATTACAAAATACTTTTGAAACAGTTTGATCATTTTATTTGTTTATTTACATATTGATATACATCTTGATATGTGTATCAGTGCATTTGAAATAAGTAGTTTAAGCATAAAATGTAACAGACATTAGGAATACACAATTCACAGATATCGATTTAGTAATTCAGTAATACATTCAAAGAACAGTTCCTCTATATCGATACTGCACTCACACATCCTCTTTTAGCCCATGTGTGGGAAAAACCTTTTGTGTTTGGTTTTGTCTTCGAAGTGTGTGTGGTTAAGGATGATTTTTTAAATTTTTATTCCTGTGGTTAATAACTATTATACGGAAACAGTAATGAACTTTTTAGCAGGTCATGTAATGCGACCTTAGAGATATTGAGGAACATTTAATCATTAATCATTTGTAAATTGTTCAATTTAATGCATAAGTTCATTTTTAAGCCAGTGTCTAAAACACTAGTTTATTCACAAACACTAGAAGACTGAAAGAATCTCTTGCCCCACCAAGCTGAAGCAGAATTTTCATGTTCTTGTATGATTTCACATGCTTGTATGATGGTTCATTTTTATCATTGACATTTGGTTTTACTAATTGAGGTAGTCTAATTGATATGATATTACCATCAAATGTATTATATGTTGCAACACATGAATGAAGACATCTTAAATGATAAGCACAATATTTACAAAGAAACAAAAAATTTCCAACCTACACTTGTGTACTTTTTATGGGAGATGTAAAAAAAATAGCCGTGTTGGAAGTTTCATTCTCTGAAACTTTGGATTGCGTAGATGACGACTGGTAAGTCTTCACACATCCAAGATATCTTGAAAACATACTTATTAGGGATTTTCTGAACTTTTCTCCAACAAAAGCATAAATGATCGGATTTACACAGCAGTGAGTGAGTGCGATCGTCTCTGTCACGTCCATGGCCATGTTGATACCACGATAAGCCTCGCAGCCACTTAGAAAGCCAAACTCCTCCAAGGTTTTCAGAAATACCATCACATTGTAGGGCACCCAGAAGACCACAAACACGATGACAATGCCTAAAATGAGCTTTATGGCCCGTTCCTTTTTTGAGTTTTTTGTCTTCTTCACAACCATTAGGACCCTGATGTAGCAGTAGGCTAAAATGGGCAAAGAGATGAATAGTCCTACTGCATTTTCACCAAAGTTACGGAAAAGCTTCCACTTCTGGGCTGACCCAACAGGATAAACTCTCTGACAGCTGGTAATGTTTTCCTCTGTGACCATTGCTGCAAAGATGGCCTCTGGAAGGGCAGCACAGATGGAAACCATCCATATAATGAGACTCACCACGATTCCATATCGCATCATCTTCGCTCCCAGCACCGCAACGGCATGTACAATGACCAAATAGCGATCCACGCTCATTAGAGTCACGAATAAGATCCCGCTGTAAAATCCAACTTGGTATGTACCCGCCATTGCCTTACACATTTCATTGGCTTTAAAGTAGTGGCCCTGTGCATAAAGAGCCCAAGAGGGCAGTGAGAGGACCATCAGTAGGTCTGACAGAGCCAGATTCAGAAGGCAGAGATTTGTCATATTTTTCACATGCATGAATTTCAAGAGGACCCATAAGACGGTGATGTTACCAATGAGGCCAAGTGCAAAAACCATGTAGAAAATGGCAGCCTTGAGATGTGGATTCAGTTGTGAACCCTCAATCGTACAAACGGTTTCTGTTTCGTAGCTATCATATGCTGCTGTATTCATGCTGTAACAAACAGTAAATGTGATTTAGTGACAGGCTGATTAATTAATTGCTTATATCAATATTAAAAAAGATAGTTTAAACACAATTAATAAAACTGGTAACATGCCACTTATATGGATCGCAACCACGCGTTTGACTCATCATATAATGATTCTTCAAACTTTTTTTTCAAGCCACACTGATGTGCAATAATGTCATCATCAGTGTGAAAGATCATGTCAGTAAATTGCACTGTTCATTAGCAAATCATGGGGATTTCACTGTATAATTCGGGAAATTGTGAGTCAGAAGGCATGCCAGTTTGCTTACATAAATTAACCTTAATAATTTGTAGAGAGTAACTATATTTCATTGCTTAATGGTTAGTGGCTGCACAGAAGACAAAGTTTTATTATGGTATATATGTATTATATAGGGCAGGCAGCGATACACTGACAGTACGGTAGTACTTCACGGGTCAAGTGTGTTACAAGTGTATCTAATAATACATATTCAAAAGGTAAGCATTTAATAAATGCTTTTAGATTTTTTTATACAAAATTTGACAGGGACAACAATTTAAACTCAAACCTCAAAGCTACCACATGCAGACCACATTGTTTTCAAATATCAAATACATACAAACAGAAGAAGGTCGCAGCAAGTTGATTAACCACAGGTTTCTCAAGCATCCCACCGCAATCCCACTATCATACATCAATGTGATATCATGTACTACTTTTGTGAATAACAGTACTTGCACAGTACAGTCAAGATGTCCTAAAATACTCCTTATGCTGAATAGATCAGACATACAATCACTTGTACAATATGTGATATAATAACTGGATAAAAAAAAAAAACATTGAATGTAATATATTGGGCTGTTCTTAGGGAACAAGGTTACAATCTAGAGCCAATCCTCAAAATTTATTAAAATGTTTTAATGATGGTTTAAAACACAACATGATAAAAATTCAATAAATAAAAATTATGTTTACCTGTCTGTATATGCTTCAGTCATGATGAGAAATAGCTGTCACTCTTGTTGCTGAAATGATGTTAAGATGTTCATGGAAGTGAGTCTAGTACATTTCACTCTCTTTCTGTACATTTGCCTTCAGCAAATTTCCTGTAAAATGAGGCATGTGTGTGTGCGAGAGTGCTTTTTTGCAAAATATTATCTTGCGACGCGAAGGTAAAATTTGAACATTTCCTGTCACCGCACTGAGGTTAGCAGGTTTGGATGCACAAAAGAAATTCCCGTGGAGGAGATAAAACAATAAATCTGAGTCATTTGAGGCTGTGACAGCTACTGAATGAACGCTAATAAGTCCCCCCACCCACAGTGAATGTCTTGAAAAGGACATTTTATATAGATAGCCTTATGTTCAAAACAAATGCCATCCCACACCAATGATAATGATAAGCCTGTAATGCTGAAAAAACTGTTTTTGTGCTCTTTTCTTCTTTAACAGTGAGTCAGTTTTCAGGGAATTAAAAAAAAAAAAGAACAAGTGAAACTAATGATTATTCTGGGAAAATTAATTATAGGTTCCAAGATTTTGTCCCTTTTTCCAGCTAGTCACGTTATTTATAGGCTAGTTGACTTATATACATACCTTTCAGTATCAAACAGCTTGAATAAAATAAATTAAAAAATAAATTAAATTGTTATACCATGGTCTGTCGGAATACAGGATTCTTAATGGATAGCAAGTAGGCAATAAAACAGTTTATTGCACAGGTGCTTCAAAGCCACCGTTAATCAGTGTTCTATAATAATGCGCTGATTTAATTGATGAACACACACACATATTTCTTGCAAGTAATTTCTTTTTTCAAGTAATTAGTAAAGTAATGCATTACTTTTTATTTTAATAGAAAAAAAGTTACTTTTTTCAAAAAAGTAATGCAGTTACTTTGTTTTCCCATTTATTGACTGACAAGTCTCCTGTGTGAATATGATGATGTAGTTCTAGACTAAATGAGAATGTGCATTAATTCATAAAAAAACTGATTATTATTCATCAAAATTAATTAAAACAGTGAAATGCAAACTCAGAATATGACCCAGGTTTGGGCAATACCTGAAATAATTAAATATGTTAAATAAAACACATGTATTGTAGTGTAGCGGATCTGACCTGAATCAGACAAATTAAAGAGTCGATTAGGACTGTGGTTGAAACACGAGCCGATTTCCTCAAAAAGGCAACAGGAAGTCATAAAACATTCTGTGCCACAAGTCCCAAGGAAGATAACAAACCAACCAACTCTTTCACAGAACAGCTTTCAACATTACTGACAATTGAACAATTGAACAATTGAACAATTACTGACAATTTCAATTCGGAGAAGAGATTGTCAAATTTGGGGCAAGTAATTGAGATGCAACGCCGGACATCACATGTAAACCCATGAGAGTTATACACCATATCCTTAAACACACCCACCTAGCAGAACCAGACTGAAATTCCTAAGCGGGGCCTTTTAAACTCTGGTCTCCACAGAAATCTTTGTCAAAAGAATGGCACAGAAACTGTCTTTTCTACATATATATGGACCAAAATGAACTCAAAAAGACTTATAAATAATTATCAGTCCATCGCTTCACTCCTTATTCATTTATATGTAACCCACACATTTGACTATCATGTCATAATCACTTATTGTGTATGTCTTTTAATAACTATTGGATAGCTTAAGGATACATATTCATGTCTAGTATGTATGTATTCGATTCTGTTAGCTTGAAACAGTTCTGACCATCAGTTATTTGTCAAATGTATCATATTCTTGTTATAGGAATCATGTCCAAAATTATACCCTGCAAGAGCGGGAAAATTCGGACCACGTGCTTGATAAGATAAAATATGATTTATGATACCCCTGAGCCAAGACAATATCTGATTGGTCAAGACAACATTTGAGGTGTGGCCAACAGGCCATTTTAAATACTTAGGACACCATAAAATCTTGCTTTTAGTTTTAGCTTTGCTTTTGCTATCAGTCATGCCAGCTTTTTAGTATGCTTTTAGCTTGCGTTTAGCTTCTGCTATTAGTCATGCCTGCTTGTAGTTTGCTTTTATTTTGCTTCTTAGCTTTAGCTTTTAGCCATGCTTTTAGTCATCACTGTTCTTTGAGCGCGGTTCCAGAGTGCTTCGGCCTGCCTGCTGCTACTTAGCCACGATGAGAAGAAACACCACCTAGCCTCGTCCAACTTTACTTATTTTCTTTTCCGTTTGAGAGTTTCATGTTCTGAGTTAAGTTTTGTAATGCCGGTCTCCGAGTCTGACCTCGACTGCCCGTTCAACTTCAACCAGCCACACAACTCAAGTAACTTTACCTCTTAAACTCATTTTTCCCTAATTTTCGATCTTCCTGCAACTTGTGTGAATGTGTGAGTCCGTGCGTTTATTTGTTAGATTAGTTTATATGTCTTAGATTTACCAAAAAAAGGCTTATTCACATTGAAAAGAGAAGTATCTTGTGTTTTGTGCTTACAAGTTAATGTCTTAAACTGCCGATCTTGTTACTGTGCTAATTGATAGTGTTTTCACTATACTTTGGATATTAATATCCAACACAGATTTGATGTTAAACGGCTCGTTTAGTGAATCGCTGGGCGTCTCAGTGATCAGCCGTGAAACAGTGATTCTGTTCAAATTCCCTTTAAAATCTTAAATGATTCCCTTTGAGCTAAATTGACCTGTTTCCCTTACAGTAGTGTAGTGTCTTTGTTGCTGACCATTGATAATCCAGTTCAACCATACTAATAAGCAAAAATGACTTTAGATAAACTAACAATTGTGCTTCATTGTTTTTCTTATTGCTGATGAGTGTTGAACCTTCTTTTTACTTTTCCTTCAGCCTGAGGTTTATTCATTACACTATTTGTTGTTAAAGTGCTTTCACATTGGCTATAAATAGAACTTATGTTAAAAACAATTAAGTCCTGCTCATATTTAAAACAATGCATTATTTTCTTTAGTTAATAGTTCAATTAGTTACTTTTTAGGGAGTCACACAATATTGTAATACATTACTTTTAAAAAATAACTTTCCCCATCACTGCACATGCATGTATATATTTAAGAAAAATATGTTTGTATATTAAATTAAATTAATTGATATAAATTCATATAATATACATTATATGATTATAAATATATGCTTGTAAATATTTTCTAAATATATACTGCATCTGTTTGTATTTATTTATACATAACAAATATACAGAGTGTTTTATTTTGATTATTGATTTGATTATAATAAATAGTTTGACAGCACTAACACACACACACACACACATATATATATATAGTCGCCTTCCATTTTTTGTTTTTTGCATATTTGTCACACTTAAAAGATTCAGATCATTAAACTAATTTTAATATTACACAAATATAATGCAGTTAAATACAAAATCATGATTTTATTTATTAATGGAAAAAAAACTGTACAAACCTACCTTGCCCTACTTGAAAAATTAATTGCCTCCTCCTGTTAAATCATGAAATAACTTTCTGGTTACTGATGTAACCTCGATTCCCTGAGATAAGGGAACAAGGATTGTGTGAGACGCTAAGGGGAAAACGCCTTTTTTTTACTCTGTACTGTACTTGTGTTGCTCGGCAGAAAGGGCGGAGCCAACCCTTTTATAAGACAGCTCAGAGCCATCGAGTCATTGATTCGCATGCAGCTTATAGCACAGCAAGTGACGCAATGCTAGTCCCCTTATCCGAGATAAGAGCAGTCTCTTTCGAACGGTCTCTCACGTTGTGTGAGACGCTAAGGGGAACGCATCCAATCGGTGGTGCTAAAAGCAGATACAGGATATCCTGTTTTGCGAGCCCAGTCTCAGAGCACTAATAAGGAACCCTGAGAAAATGAGCACATTGTGCCTCAAGCTAGTGGCTGAGAAGTACAAATATAACCAGCTTCGCCCAAGGGGGAAGAGTCGTACATTAAACTGAAAAAACTTAGTCTAAGTTATCTGCTGGACCACTCCCAGAAGGAGGCCATCCTGAGGAGGGAGTGTGCCCCTTATCCTGAAGCTCTTGCTAATAGTTTAGCACATGGGACGTCACATCGACATGATATCGGGTCCAACCTTTGTGCAGAACTTCTCCTCAGCGGAATGGGCCACAGGCTGCTGCTGAGAGTTGCAGTAGCTCTGGGAACCAGGCCTAGTTCCTCCAGAGTTGGGCCACTAGGAGGAGAGAGCACTTGGTCTCCCTGACCTGTCTGATGACCTGAGGAATCAGGGCGATTGAGGAAACACGTATAAGCAAGCATTGGGCTAGTTGTGGGCCAGTGCATCTCGCTGTATCGAGAAATGTGATGGGCACTGAGAGTTCACTTTTGATGCAAAGAGGTTGACCTCTGCCCACCCAAATACTGACGAGATCTCTTGAACCATTTGAAGGGTATAGCGCCCATTAGCCCGGGGCTATCTTGCCTCTGGATAGCAAGTCTGCACCAAGGTTTAATCTGCCCAGCACATGAACCGCCCTTAACAAGAGGAGTTCCAGGGCTGACCAGGAGCTGAATGCAAGATTGCCCTCCAACAGGGCAGCCAAACCCAAGTTGAATGCCTCCGTTGTGACTACCTTCCTTCTGGTGATCAACTGAGTAACAGCCCAGAGCTCTTTGTGAGCAGTCAACTGCCGTTCTGACCTAGCTAGAACCAGGCAGTCATCAAGGTAGTTCAAAATATGCATTCTCTTCTGTCTCAGAGGGGAAAGAGCCACATCTATGCACTTCGTGAAAGTGCGCGGGGCCAGAGACAGTCCAAACGGAGGTACTGTATATTGATCGGTCACTACCTCAAATGTGAATCTCAAGAACAGTCTGTGATGGGGCACTATGTGGATGTGAAAGTATGCATCTTTCAGATCCACTGTCAAAAAACAGTTCTCATGGTCAAATGTGAGGATCTGTTTGATAGTTTAAATCTAGAACGACCGACGCTTAAGCGAGCGGTTCAAATACATCAAAGATCTAGAATGGATCTCAGCCTGCCATCTCTATTTCGAACGAGGAAGTAGAGACTGATAAAGCCCAACTCGCTGTTTGCTGGGGGTACCATTTCCACAGTGCCTTTTGCAAGCAATGTGTGCACTTCTTGTTGGAGAAACAGCTCTTCGTTGTCCAGAACAGAAGTTTGAATAACACCTCTGAAGCGAGGTGGCCTGTGAGCTAACTGAAGCGAGTAACCTCGCTGAATTATTTTTAAAACCCAACTCTACACTCTTGGAATAGCTGCACAAGCTGTGAAACGGGAGGCTAGAGGGTATATTTCTGCAAATGAGAGCTCACCGAGAGAAGGCAGGGAACTAGCATTTGCTAGTGTGTGAAGAGAAAATTTGCTCTTTATTGTATATGGGTCTGCTATTAAATTGGTAAAACATTCATGTACTCGCTGCACCTGTAGGACATGACCTTCTGGAAACGAAATTTCATTGCTCAGAGGTGTTCAGAGGGATGGAAGATGAAAGCGAGCTGTTTTGAAATATAATTTTGGATAGGAGAGTTAACTTTAACATTGTTAATTGGCATTAAAACAGATTTGGTCCAGTTTTGGCTCACTTCCAGCGGAGAGTACGCTGGCGCATGTTGGCTGCCGCTTCTCTGTCCTTTTTATTTCCTTTTTATTTTTGTAACCTACATTCTAAATTAAGTTTTTCTTAAATATTAGTTGGTGTGTTTCACACTGCTTTTAATGATACTGGAGTTCTACTGTGGAGTTTTCGATGTGCGCCTGTTTGATCGGATTTGACAGCATGGGAACGCTGATCTTGTCAACTGGGAACGCTTTGTGTGACTGTTTTCTGTGCTGCTGTATGACATACTGGACTCTGGATTCTACTTCAAGTAACCCAAATCGGATTTCTCTGTTTCTATCATCATGCGGATATCTCTGATATCTATTGTCATCATCATTTTGACCCTGTCTGGGCTTCGTGGAGAGCGGGTCCTTCAACACTTGGATTTCATCATGATAAGGTACTCTTTCATTGAACTTCTTTCGTTGGAACATCATTTACTTCCTGACGTTTGCGTTCAAAAGACTCTGAAATCATTTGGACTTTTACATCGACCGAAATATCTGCACAGAGGGTCGCGGCAGATCACTACCGGGACGGGGAGTGGTATTAAAGTGATACGCACTCGGTCTATGGACACAGAAACTAACAAACATTCTCTGCGCGGTGTTTGCCTTGCAAACTTGCGTTATCCACAAATGACTCGTCAGAAATTGCGTCTTGATACTGCGCGATTTGCACATCTAAATGTTCGTTCTCTTAACAATCAGACTGCTCTGCTCTATGATACCATATTGAACAATGCATTGGATATATTTTGTATCTGTGAGACTTGGCACCAACCAAATGACTTCATAAATTTAAATTTGACAACTCCACCGGGATACACATATATTCAAAGGCCACGTCTAAGTGGAAAAGGTGGCGGTCTTGCTGTTATATACAGAGATGAACTATCTGTCACAGAGATTTCTATTCCTTGCATTTCATCATTCGAGTGTGTTGCTTTTAAAATGAATGGTGCTTCTCCTGTTCTTATTGTACTCATCTATCGACCTCCAAAACCTAATTCTTTGTTTTTTAGTGAGCTCTCAGAGCTACTTACATCTGTTAGCTCTGTCTGTCCATCAATTATTCTCACTGGAGACATTAATATCCATGTGGACAATCTTAGAAGTAATCAAACTGTGGAATTTATGGAGGTACTTGACTGTTTTAATATGACACAGCATGTGAAATTGCCCACTCACAACAAGGGTCACACACTAGACCTGGTGTGTTCTGTAGGGGTGGACATTGTCCAGCTGGACAGCAGTGACTTGTGTATTAGCGATCATAAGCTTCTCACTTTTAACCTAAATGTTCCATCTTTAAGAAATGCTCATAAGAGGGTCATTAATTTTAGAAATGTTAAGAATATTAATGTTGACACTCTCTCATGTATGATATCAGAGCACTCAACAGTTGAAACTGTTGACCACTATAATTCCATTTTGTCATCTGCTTTGGACACGTTAGCCCCTAGGAGAACACGTGTCGTTACATTTGCTAAATCATCTCCTTGGTACACTACTGAGCTCAGGGCTCTTAAAGTGAAAAGCAGACAACTAGAACGTCAACACAAAAAATCAGGTTTAACTGTCCATAAGCTAATGCATGATGACTTTTTACGTCAATATGCTGAAGCACTTAAAATAGCAAGAACAAAATACTACTCGTCCGTCATTAGGGATGGTACTGCAAATCCAAATATGATTTTTAAGACGATTAACAAAATTCTTGCTCCAATTAAACCTTCAATTTGCTTTTCTGTGCAGGAGTGTAACAAATTTCTCATGTTTTTTACGGATAAAATTTTAAGCATCTACAAGTCTATCAATCTTCCATCTTGTTCTGCAATTCCCGAGACCTATCCAGTTACTTTTCCTAAGTTTACATTATCCAATTTTGACTTAGTCACTACTGATTGTATTTCAAAATTGGTGATGGCAATGAACACCACTACCAGTGCTCTTGACCCTATCCCAACATCTGTTTTCAAGGGGTGTCTTTCTTCAATTAGTCCCCTCATTTGTAGCATTGTGAACACCTCACTTACTACAGGTACTGTTCCGAAGGCCTTAAAGGTTGCAGCTATTACAACAGTCATTAAAAAGCCTGGTTATGATAAGTCAGACCTATCAAACTATAGGCCTATTTCAAATCTTCCCTTTCTTTCCAAGGTTTTAGAACGTGTGGTTGTAGCACAACTCCACTCACACCTGGTATCCAACAAGCTTCTTGAACCTTTTCAGTCTGAGTTTAGAAAGGGACACAGTACTGAGACAGCCTTGGTTCGTGTTATGAATGACCTGCTTGTCTCAGCTGACTCTGGAGCCTCAACCATCTTGGTCTTGTTAGATCTGAGTGCAGCGTTTGACACAGTGTACCATTCTATCCTGCTGAATAGGCTAGAGAGCTGGCTTGGTATTACTGGCACTGTACTGGACTGGTTCAAATCATACTTCACTGATCGTTCCCAGTTTTGTCTTGGGAAACAACAAATCGGATAGTGGACAAGTCTTTTCTGGTGTTCCTCAGGGGTCTGTCTTGGGTCCTACATTGTTTAGTGTTTATATGCTTCCTTTGGGGCAAATAATTAGGAAATATGGTCTGGGGTATCATTTTTACGCTGATGATACTCAAATTTACATTAGCTCTAAATCAGACCCAACTGTCACCTCAAAAATTCTCTCGGAATGTGTGCAGGAAATGAAAACATGGATGCATCATAATTTTTTAAAACTAAATTCTTCTAAGACAGAGATTCTACTCACTGGCACACCAGCAGCTACTCGCAAAGGAAATCATTTTAATTTGACCATAGATGAAAGTGTTTTAGCTCCATCTACTAGCGCTCGTAACCTTGGTGTGATTTTTGACGCTCATCTAACATTAGACTCTCACATTAAGAGTGTTACCAAATCTGCATTCCACCATCTAAGAAACATTGCAAAAATTAGGCCCTACCTTACTCTACCTGACGCGGAAAGGCTAGGATTGATTATTGTAATGCGCTTTTTGTCGGTTTACCTGTCAAATCTATTAAACGCTTGCAGTACATCCAGAATTCAGCAGCACGCGTGCTTACATATACATCATCTCGTCAGCACATTACAGGTGTGCTTTATAGTTTACATTGGCTACCTGTCCAGTCGCGTATTGCTTTTAAAACTCTCACATTAACTTATAAAGCTATGCACGAAACAGCTCCTTCTTATATCTGTGATTTAGTTAGCCTGTATACGCCTTCTCGTTCCCTCCGGTCTACGGATTCTCTAACTCTTCAGCAGCCCCCCCTGCAGATTAAAATCTATGGGGGAAAGAGCGTTCTCTGTTGCGGCACCCAGGTTATGGAATGCACTTCCTTTTGCTATTAGGGATGCTCCTACATTAACCAGTTTCAGGAAGTTGTTAAATACACATCTTATTAAAATTGCTTATTTTAATCATGAATAGTATTTTACTGTGTTGTATTGTAATGATTATTTTGTATTACTCTTGTACTTTTGTATTTTACTTGTTTTCTTTGTAGCGCTTTGGGTTTTAGAAAAGCGCATTATAAATAAAATGTATTATTATTATTATTATTATTATTATCTTGTACTCTGACAGACTACTGAATTGATCAAATTCCTTAATTAATCCAGTTAATTATTAGTCGAACATCATCTGCTCACCTTTGTGCCGTTGTTTAATTACCGCCAGACAGGTGAGGAAGGGCTGGAGACAGAGTGCTGTCATTTTATACAAGACTGGATTAAAGCTCTTTCTCTTGGTAGTAGTTGCTGGACTAAAGTCAGGAAAAAATAGAAGCATGACATTGTCTGGTATATATTTCACCAGATATGCCTGCTGAGCACCTTTCAGGATCGTCAACCTGTCATGCCATATTAGTACACGGAAGATGAGATTACTTGACTGATCTCAATTTTTCCTTCCATCATACATGCAATGTGCCTGGTCAATCTTGATGTCTTTGCCTTTCAGTGAATGGCTTCACTTGGAAAGATCACCTCTGAGAAAGCAAGCCGCATCAGAGCCGTGGCCCCTTCTGGCAAGTTGTTCCAACTGATTTCGGTGAGTTGTTCCAACTGATTTCTTACATTTGTGACTGTTCTCTTATCCTCATGCGAAAATGTTTGAATGGAATCAATCAGGTCCCTTGTCTGCATTGCTGCATTGGCTAGCTTTTCAATTTCTTCTTTTAGCTCTTTCACAGAATAGTTGGTTGTTGGTATATCCAAATGGACTGTAGATCACGGAGTGCTGGGGTCTGTACAGAGTCTATTGCTTTTCTTACAGTCAAAGTCACAACCAAATTGAATGTACTTTGGTACTATTTGCTATAACCAGGCCCGTCGTGACAAGGCAGGCAAACCAAGCAATTGCTTGGGGCCCCGAGCTGGACCCCTCTCAGTAGTCGCTGACAGCAGCCAGCCAACCATGTGATCTCTGCTGCCGGCAAAATACAAAACCTCCTCGGCAGTCATGAAACGGAATTATTCTTCAGGAAGCCAGAAGAGAAAGAAAGATGAGGATAAAAAAACAAGATAATTGATAAATTACACTGGATAAAATGTCTTGTACAAATGGTGTAATTTTGCAGCAGGTAGGCTGGCAAAAATATGTTTATGTTAGCTACCTGCCTGACGGCAAAAGCTGCTTGTAACGAACAATTAGTGCAATTTTTTTTTCGAACGGAAGTAATATGGTTACTGTAATATGTTTTTTAACGGGATAAGGAAGACACAGAACAGAAATCGCATACTGCAAGGAGTCAGCAGTGTTTTGATTTGAGGGCGCGGGCAAACGTAAAGAGAACGTCGTGGCGTGTGTCGATTGCAAGATAAAGATGGGCACAACTAGGGCCCTATGATTTCCGCGATGCAGAAAACGCGGAGGGAATCGCGGAATCCAGTCATAATAACAGAATTTACAGTTTAACGTGGAATGGCACGTAATTTGCCAAATTTTGAATGAATTAATTAAAAATAGGTCATTGCACTTACATCAAATCACGATATGGACTAATATCTGTAAATATTAAGCCGGAACAGTCTATTTAAATATGAATCCTGCATGTTCTGCGTGTCTCTGTTAATGAATGGAGCAGAAGCGCGACTTCCTTTATTAATACACAGAGCGTGACGCTCCGGTGAGTTCAGCGTCTGCTGTCTCACTAAATAAGCACGTGAACACATGAACAACATCTCCAGAACTGCTCTGACAGTCACTTCATGAGCATTTGACCGTTTGATTTGAGTAAAACTAGAGTCACATCACATACACAGAACTGTAAAGGTACGTCAACTCGTCAAAATAAAAGTCCTGTTTTAGACAAGTATTTACCAGAGATGTATTACTATTGTTCAGCAGAATGTACATAGCCTACTACTAAAAAAAATCAAACTTTTTTTTTAAGGTTTAATCACACAAAATTTCTTCCATGTTTTATTTTTAATAGTAAATCCCCTTTGTTTACCAAAAAGTTAAGTTTGCTTAATTTTCAATAATTAAAATATAAATTAAATTAATGTTTTGTGTAAAATGTTTAATGTGCATCTCAGAAAATGCTTTATTTAAAACCCCAACTGAATGGCACTTAAATGCACTTAATTCATCTGTCAACTTTGTCATTGTTCACAGTACAAGTACAGACAGAGAAACAATGGATTATAATTCAATGTTTATTTTTGATGTATGCATTGCATTCTATGCATTTAAAAATAGATTTTTTTTTTCTAAAAAAGGAAACTTAGTTGTTCATTTTAAGAGACCCAGGAGTCTTATTTTCACTTGCATAATTAATATTAATAAGCAAAAACACATTTTATCCGATTACTCGATTAATCGATGGAACTTTTGGTAAAAAATTTGATAGCTACAGCCCTAGATGAAAGTGGCGTAGCAAATAGCATGCTATACTATTCCACCGTGATTATCTATTTACCAAATGGGGGTTAGGAAAACCACACAATAAATTCCGTGCATCAAACATTAGCTTGGGATGTTTTTAAGCATTGGTAGTGAAAGCAGCTGCCTGCATCCCTTCCCTTCTAATATCAAAATATGGAAATGCTAACATATCTTTAATTTTTCGGTAAACTTTATAATAAGTAAAAATACTGTTTGCTAAGAGTTAAATGACAATTAACTAAAGATTAATTAACTATCATTTTACCATCTATTAATGATTGTTATTATAAAGTGTCTACCATTTAACTTTGTTAGCAACTATGGTTTTGGGAAACGCACCCCTGAGCTGTTAATAGTGACCTCTTTCAATATGCTAACAGTGAAATGGTAAAACGTACCTCACAGGTAATTTCAGATTTTTTTTTTCAATTATTTTCCCAGCTACACCATCAACTTCATCCTCAACATTAACAGATGCATCACTTCTCAGTGCTGATGTTTCTTCTATATAGCCAAGGTACCACAAGCTCTATAATTATAGCTGATATCCTGCACAGCCCAGAGTTTAAACTGATAAGTGTGTGCTGTGATATTATTAGAAAAAAAAACAGTGCAAATCACTATTGAATTCCCACCAAACTATTTTTTCAAGCAGTATTTGCACTGTAAACCTTTTTTATTTATATAAAGTGTGGGTGAACTTAAACTGTATGGCTATGCTGTGGTTCCTGTAGGCTTTGCGTGTGTGCGGGGGTCGGGGGGCCTCTATGTCCATTTTGCTTGGGGCCCCCAAATTCCTTCAAACGGCCCTGGCTATAGCCACGTCCAGATCCTCCCTAGAGATTTTTTCTTTATTGGTTATTGTTCAATCTCTCTTTTCCGAACGTCCTTGACTGCTGGGGTACTCATAGTGGGCTAGGTAAAGAGTGGTTCAAAATTTACTGACAGGACATGTACAAATATTCTGTGGACTGATGCAAAAAAAGCTTAACTCTTTGGAAGATGTGTGTCCCCTTACATTTGGCGTAAAACCAACACAGCATTTAATAAAAATAACATCATATCAACAGTCAAACATGGTGGTATTAATGTGATGGTCTGGGGCTGCTTACCTGTAGCGTGACCAGTGGCGCCCCCAGAAAATTTTAACAGGGGTGGCCAGATGAGGCCACATTAAATATTGGGGTGGCACACCAAAATAAAGAGAAAATAATTAAGGGTTTCCAATATTGACAAAAAAAATGGTATCCCTGGTATTTCTGGGATTTTATCGATAACGATAAATAGACAATAATGTCACTTTAATTGTGCTGATATCTTATTTCTAATTGTGCTGACAGATGACTCCTGAATTTTTTATTTTTACCTTTACGCCATTTTTTCTAGAAGTGTGCACCATCTTTTAGGTCAAATACTTGCATTTGGGCTGTTACCAAGCAAATGCAATCAGTATCAACAAAAATGATCTTTGCAATGCAGAGAAAACAGAAGCTGCATCTGAAGTGCCATTGAGATGTTTTTACACACTGTTTAATGCAGCTCTGTGGGACATGGTAACTTTAGCCTGCAGTTATAAATTAATAAATAATGTTCTGATATTTTAAAAATAAAACATTGAAAACTGATGTTCGAAATTATTTAAAAAATAAGAAGGTACCGTAAATATGAAATTAAAACCAGCATTAGGTGGCAGTGAGTCACTGTTAATAAGTGAGTCATTGCGATTGAACCGAATCATTTAAACGGTTGATTTATTCAGGAACGAATCACTTGTAATAATGAAGAGCTAGGATCCAAGTGCAATGAAAGAGTTTATTGAGAGAGCGACAACACAAGTCTCTGTAAACGGGAACACAGGTTGCTGCAGGTTATGCAGGGAAAAGGTCACTCATAACAGAAACGGCAGATAGCTAAGAACAAAGGATAGATCACGGGACGGTCTCCGTAGAGGGTCCTCGATGAATGGGTCAGTGGCTCTCTCTTGATTTAGTGAACGGCTGGAATGCAGCAGGTTAACAGGGAGACCGGCTAGCGGAGCCTTGACCTCTCGTCCCCACGTATTGGGCGGCCGCTATGCTCTGAGCGCTGCTCAGGTAGATCCTCGACAGCGGGAGGGCTGGACACAGTAGAAGAGAGGTTAATAGGCAGTGATAAGGTGTAGCTGACCTGAACCTGACTGTAGACAAGACTGTGACAAGACAAGACGGATACAGCAGGGTTTGTAGAAAGCCACCAGCATCATACTCCGATGAAATAATCCGACAACTGGCAAGAAAACAGAGGACATTAAATAGCAAGCGAGTTAGAGAGGGAACAGGTGCAACGGATCAGCGAAAAGGCTACAAATGAGAAACAGCTGAAGAGGGAAAGGGAAAGAGTGAGGTAATGACCAGCAGAGGGAGGAAAAGGAAAGGAGAGACAGAGGGGAGAACCAGACTCATAACAGTGCCCCCCCCTCAACGAGCGCCCCCTGGCGCTCCCGAGGGAGGGGTCTGGCGTTTCCGGAGGAAATCATCAATGAGAGAGCGATCCAGGACGTCCCGGGAGGGTACCCAGCTTCTCTCCCCAGGACCGTAACCCTCCCAATCTACTAAGAATTGATGGCCACGACCGTGACGACGCATATCAAGAATCTTGCGTACAGTGTAGACAGACGTGCCAACGGCCTGAATAGGAGGAACGGAAACACGAGAAGGAACGCGAACGACTGATTTAATGCAGGAAACGTGAAAAACCGGGTGAATGCGCCGGAGCTTAGGAGAAAGCCTCAACTTTACCGTGACAGGATTAATGACCTTGGAAATCTGAAAAGGTCCGATAAAACGGGGAGCTAATTTACGAGACGGTGCCTGGAGAGGCAAATTGGTAGTGGAAAGCCACACCCGTTGACCACACACGTACCTAGGACTCTTGACGCGACGTTTGTTAGCATTTCTTAGAGTGCGAGCCATAGACCGACACAGGGATGCTCTCACCCGTCTCCATGTACCCTTACAGCGTTTAATAAAAGCCTGAACGGAGGGAACGTTGGACTCGGTCTCTTGCGAGGAGAACAGGGGGAGTTGGTATCCCAGACAACAGTGAAACGGCGATAGACCAGTAGTAGAGGACGGGAGCGAATTGTGAGCATATTCTGCCCAAGGTAATTGTTCGACCCACGAGGAGGGGTTCCGAAACGCCAGGCTGCGCAGCAACCGGCAGACTATCTGGTTTGTGCGCTCCGCTTGCCCGTTGGTTTGGGGGTGAAAACCTGACGAGAGGCTGACGGACGCACCAATCAGACGACAGAATTCCTTCCAGAATTGAGACGCGAACTGGGGTCCCCTGTCAGAAACTACGTCAGAGGGAAGCCCGTGATTCTTGAAAACGTGAGATACCAGTACTTGAGCGGTCTCCTTGGCAGAGGGGAGCTTAGGGAGCGGTATAAAGTGAGCGGACTTGGAAAACCGGTCTACCACCGTGAGAATTACAGTATTACCAGCCGAGGGAGGAAGGCCGGTAATAAAGTCAAGGCCAATGTGGGACCAAGGACGCGAAGGAATGGGAAGTGGTCTAAGGAGGCCGGCAGGCGGAGAGTGACCAGACTTAGTCTGAGCGCAAACAGCGCAAGAGGCCACGACGCGACGTACATCGGGTTCTAAAGTGGGCCACCAAAATCGTTGACGGACCGTAGCTAACGTGCCCCTAACGCCGGGGTGGGCAGTCAATTTGGAAGAGTGGGCCCACTGAATTACAGTCGAGCGAGCGGAAACAGGGACAAAAAGGAGGTCTTTAGGAACGTTACGCGGAGAAATAGAATGGGACACTGCGCGCTTAACGAGCCTCTCTATACCCCAGACAGCGGCTCTACTCTGTCCAAAAGTAGGCTACTTTTGTGTCCATTATTTTTTCCTCTTTTAAACCGTATATAGGCCTATACTTGAGCAGAAAAATGTTCCCATTTAAACCCTGTTACGAACTTTAAGGAGTCTAGGGAATGTACCGTAACATTTACATATTAACGTACTGCTGGGTATGAAATGAGGTGGAAGAACATGACAGACAAAACTTTGAAAGAGAAAAAATACTGGACGTTTATTCACAAAAAGCCAAAGCCACTAGATCCAGTAAAATAACAATAATAATGTGCGCTATGTACAAGGTGAAAATGTAAACAAACAAACAATAAAATGGGAAAAGAACGAGAGCGGCGCCAAAGGAAAGAACAAAATATAAGAAAACAATCCTTAATCTAAACCTAATCTAACCAAAGCAAAATGTAGAAAATAAACCGAAATCTTCAGTGCATCCGGCACCTTAACTAAACTGTCTAACAAAAACAGAAATACAATGTGTGGCGCTCACTTCTTACCTAGTGTGTCTATACAATATGTACAGTGTATATCGCGATATACTGACCTGCGTTCTCTTCCCTCTGTACTACCAGCTGTTACTCAAGGTCTCATAGCGAACGAATAACATAGACAACACATCAAGATCAAAGCACATAGCTTATTATCTAAGAGGGCACTTGTGGTGGATGTCGATATATCAATATTAATAGGTTTGGCTTTTTTTTATAACAAATCTGTCCATTTTAGTCTGATTAATGATTAGTGATTACGGAAAGCAGTAAATGATTACATACTCGCACGGCACTGTATAGTGGGGGATGGGACGTTTTCAGAAACGCTGTGATTGGTGGATAGGATATGGAACATGCATGCGACTGGTTATGTCACTGTCACTGACAACAACATAACCAATCACAGTGTGGCAGACGCTTCAAAGCGCCAACTGCAATGTCTAATTTTAAATAAATGTAGCCTACTGGCAGTCTGGCACTGGCACACGTGGGGGCTCATTTTCCGTGGGTGCGAGCCCCGGAGCACCCACGGTATCGGCGCCTATGGCCACAGGGGTGGCCAGAGTTTATTCAGTGGTGGCCGTGGCCACCCCTGGCCACCCCTTGGGGGCGCCCCTGAGCGTGACCCAGGGCCGGCCCGCGGCATGGGCGGTATAGGCAAATGCTAAGGGTGCCTATGGAATGATATTGCGGACATTATTCAAAAGGCATTGCAAATTGTATTTGCAATTGCGTTTTCAATTTGTGGACGCATAAAATGTGACATAATCCAAACGCAAATGCAAATCGCGCATTACCGTTTTCATTTTCGATTAAGTGAACGCACAGTGTCTGCCAAATTTAAAATGGAAATGCAAAGTCCGTTTGCAATTGTGTTTTCCATATCTTACGAGCTATGAGCCTGTCATATTTAAATAGCAATATTAATTACCACATTTGCCTTTTCACTCTCTCTGCACTGTGCATGTAAACTGCCAAAACTCAAATGGAATCGCAATACCTTTTGCATTTGAATTTCCAACGTCTACATGGAAACCTGTCAATCAAGTGACAGGGGTGGGGCCATTTTATTGGGCGTGTTTGCATTGGGAAGTGACGATCGTACTAAAATGTACCATGTTTTTAATAGGGTAAATATGAGTTAACGATAGTGTTAATTAAGCCACAGTAGCCACAAATGTACAGTTGTCTGAGACGTTATGAAATGTTCTTTAATATCATGAACCATAAAATGTAGTCAGTGTTCTGCTATTGTTTATTTTCATAATAGGTAAACACAGGCCACAAGTTAAGACGGTCACAGATCTGATGCTGATTCAGTGTAGCTTGGTAGCTGAGTGGTTAGTGACTGTCATCTCCAATGGCATACCATCTTTTAGCGCGTGTTCGAAACCCAGGCCAACACAGACGTTCTTTATTTTTTTGTTTATCCTACTAACTTCAGCCGCTGATTTCGGACTTGCATCCTCAGTAGTTCAGACTTTGTGCATTCGACTCAGGAGTGTGATGTCTGCGAGGACGCAGGTCCGGTAATTCTGCAAACAGCAGCGTACTTGATAACATGTCAGCTCGCCTTGACTACTGCAATTTTCCTCACTGTATGATCGCCCGTTTGGCGGCTGAAGTTAGTAGGATAAACAAAAAAAATAAAGAACATCTGTGCGTTCACTTAATCGAAAATGAAAACGGTAATGCGCGTTTTGCATTTGCGTTTGGATTATGTCACATTTTATGCGTCCACAAATTGAAAACGCAATTGCAAATACAATTTGCAATGCCTTTTGAATAATGTCCGCAATATCATTCCATAGGCGCCACTCATCCATAGGGGCGCCAGAATGAGTGAATTTTTTTTTACATATATTTTTTTTATAAAAGGCTACTATTTAAAAACCATTCATTCGAAATACTACCAAATAAAGCAAAAAAAAAAATAAAAAAAATAAAAAAGTCCGGCTCTTCAATCCCCCCCCCCCCCATCGAGTGCTTGAAGTGCGTCAGAAACAGAGCGCGCGCACGATCAGTTGTTGGTAATTTGTTGTGTAGCGTGCCCGACGCCGCGTCCAATGTAGACAGCACTGCTTTTGTTAACACACAGCTCGTAGAAACGGGCCTGGCAGCTCGCGCCAGTTCTAGACACGGTGAAAGTTTCCTGATTGTGACGGAAGGCCGAATCTACATGACACATTATAAATGAGCATAGTCTGCGATAGATACAGTGCATAATAGAAGAGAAGAGGATAAAGACAGAGGTAAAGAGATGTAGTGAATGAACAATTTATTGCATAGGAGTAAGATACTATAATTTCATGGCAGTTATTTTTACCTTAAACTTAATGTCACCTTTATTTATATAGCGCTTTAAACAAAATACATTGCGTCAAAGCAACTGAACAACATTCATTAGGAAAACAGTGTCAATAATGCAAAAATGATAGTTAAAGGCAGTTCATCATTGGATTCAGTTATGTCATCTCTGTTCAGTTAAATCGCTGTAGATGAAGTGTCCCCAACTAAGCAAGCCAGAGGCGACAGTGGCAAGGAACCGAAACTCCATCGGTGACAGAATGGAGAAAAAAACCTTGGGAGAAACCAGGCTCAGTTGGGGGGCCAGTTCTCCTCTGACCAGACGAATCCAGTATTTCAATTCCAGGCTGCAGCAAAGTCAGATTGTGCAGAAGAATCATCTGTTTCCTGTGGTCTTGTCCTGGTGCTCCTCTGAGATAAGGTCTTTACAGGGGATCTGTATCTGGGGCTCTAGTTGTCCTGGTCTCCGCTGTCTTTCAGGGATGTAGAGGTCCTTTCTAGGTGCTGATCCACCATCTGGTCTGGATACGTACTGGATCCGGGTGACTGCAGTGACCCTCTGATCTGGACACAGACTGGATCTGGTGGCCACGGTGACCTCGGAACAAGAGAGAAACAGACAAATATTAGCGTAGATGCCATTCTTCTAATGCTGTAGCAAGTACATAGGTTGTTATGGGAAGTGTTTCCGGTTCCGGTTTACCTAATTAATGCAGCCTAAAAATCCTTTAATGGATTTGGATAATAAAAGCATATTAGTATGTTATGTGTATGCCAGGTTAAAGAGATGGGTCTTTAATCTAGATTTAAACTGCAAGAGTGTGTCTGCCTCCCGAACAATGTTAGGTAGGTTATTCCAGAGTTTGGGTGCCAAATAGGAAAAGGATCTGCCGCCTGCAGTTGATTTTGATATTCTAGGTATTATCAAATTGCCTGAGTTTTGAGAACGTAGCGGACGTAGAGGATTATAATGTAAAAGGAGCTCATTCAAATACTGAGGTGCTAAACCATTCAGGGCTTTATAAGTAATAAGCAATATTTTAAAATCTATGCGATGCTTGATATGGAGCCAGTGCAGTGTTGACAGGACCGGGCTAATATGGTCATACTTCCTGGTTCTAGTAAGAACTCTTGCTGCTGCATTTTGGACTAGCTGTAGTTTGTTTACTAAGCGTGCAGAACAACCACCCAATAAAGCATTACAATAATCTAACCTTGAGGTCATAAATGCATGGATTAACATTTCTGCATTTGACATTGAGAGCATAGGCCGTAATTTAGATATATTTTTGAGATGGAAAAATGCAGTTTTACAAATGCTAGAAACGTGGCTTTCTAAGGAAAGATTGCGATCAAATAGCACACCTAGGTTCCTAACTGATGACGAAGAATTGACAGAGCAACCATCAAGTCTTAGACAGTGTTCTAGGTTATTACAAGCAGGTCCTATTAATTAACTATATAACTATTATATATAATTATAATATAACTATTTTAGGTCCTATAATTAACACCTCTGTTTTTTCAGAATTTAGCAGTAAGAAATTACTCGTCATCCAGTTTTTTATATCGACTATGCAATCCATTAGTTTTTCAAATTGGTGTGTTTCACCGGGCTGCGAAGAAATATAGAGCTGAGTATCATCAGCATAATAGTGAAAGCTAACACCATGTATCCTGATGATATCTCCCAAGGGTAACATATAATATTAATGTTAGCAGTTGTTCTGAGTTCTGAGTCCCCAGACTGTGATTTTGTACAATCATGTCAGTTTTAAGACGCATTTTTTATTATCACTTTTTTATTAATGTTTTACTCTACAGTTGTGCAGTTTGGGGGGATACAGTACAGGCCAAAAGTTTGGAAACATTACTATTTTTAATGTTTTTGAAAGAAGTTTCTTCTGCTCATCAAGCCTGCATTTATTTGATCAAAAATACAGAAAAAAATTTAATATTGTGATATATTATTACAATTTAAAATAATTTATTTTCAATTTATTATACTTTAAATTATCATTTATTTCTGTGATGCAAAGCTGACTTTTCAGCATCATTACTCCATTCTTCAGTGTCACATGTAACATCCGGTCTATCACATGATCATTTAGAAATCATTCTAATATGATGATTTATTATGAGTGTTGGAAACAGTTCTGCTGTAATGTGTGTGTGTGTGTGTGTGTGCATATATATATGCTAAATCATGAACACAATGACAGGGTGAAATGGGCTGTGATGCATGGGGCGCCAGGTAAAATCTTGCCTAGGGCAGCAAATTGGTCAGGGCCGGCCCTGGCGTGACCTTAAACAAGCCATTCATGCTCTAAAACCCTCGAATGTGCAAAGAAGAGTGGACAAAAATTCCTCCACAGCGATGTGAAAGACTCATTGCCAGTTATCCCAAACACTTGATTGCAGTTGTTCTTGCAAATGGTGGCACAACCAGTTATTAGATTTAGGGAGAAATTACTTTTTCATGTAGTGCCAGGCATATAAATAATTATTCCAAAACTGCATTTTCTATACACTCGGGTTATCATTTGTTGACAAACATGTCAAAAAAATCTATATATACCAATTATTATAAAGCAGACTAACAGATTGTACAGCTAAAATAACAGAAAACTACTGACACTGGAGGCCTTGCACAAATACCACATCTGCTAAATAGTTGAAATAAGGTAAGACTTAAAAGTGCAGAAGTTGTGTTCTTATTACTTATGTGTACGTGTGCATTATGTCGTTTGAGTACCATATTAAATCTCTCTTATTTAATTACATTTTGAGTAGTCTTATTGTACTTCACTGCCATTTTCTTGGAGGTAAAGCCCATGCTGTGATAGAGGGTGTTGGAACATCAGCTTGCTGTTGATCTAACAAACTGATCTGCACTCATCCAGCAGCAGAAGAAACCTCTCATCTGATTCGTTACAATCAAGCATCAACTCTCAGGATAGAAGATAAAGCCTATAATGCACCTTGCCACAATAATCGAGTCTCCTCGAAGTGGTTGCCCACAATATTTTCCCCTTGTTAACATGACAAAGAATGACTGTGCAACCCAATTTCCATTGTCTAAAATGAATAATTAACATCAAAAATTTCTTTTGATGAAACATATCAAAATAGAAGTTTGTTGAGGAAAAAACACAAAAAGTAACTTTATAAAGCAAAGTCTCTAAGAATAGTATTATTAAAGAAATGGCCATGAACATTGGCTTATCACAGATAGATAAGTACTTACGCAGATGTGGTTTACGGCTATGCGTCAGACTTCTTCCTCTTTGTGACAGCCTACCAGTTAGACAGCTATACCTCCCTCCCACCACCGCTTGGCATAAACCCACCTGCTATAACACGTCACAATTTTTTTTTTTTACATAAGAGTAGAGGTCATGTAAGATTAAATGTGTTTCCTGTATGCAATGAGACATGGTTGGGGCACTACAAGTCCCATCAGCCCTAGTGCTATATAAGGAAGCAGTGAGGTTCGTTCGCTCTCTCGCTTCCTGTCTTTGACTGACTGATGGATGAATGGATGTCACGGCACATCTAAAATTTCAATTGATGATTGATCACCTCAGAAGAAGAGTAGCAGGCGAGCAGTTATGTTAAATGCTGGCACAGCGTTATTACGAGCTGATTATATGATACACACCGTTAAGGAGGTAGTAGTTTTATAATTTTATAAAATTGTTTTTAAGGTTATGTTTTAATGATTTTATTTTGTTTTGTTTTTAGTGTTTTGGCCGGATTATTGCCTGACTGATTGTTGCCTGAGTGTCCATCAAAATAACGGATGTTAGAGGTATTGCTTAATTAGAAGGGAACTTTTGAATGTTTTCTATTATGTGCAGCAATTATTTTGAATGTTTTATTTTATTGATGTGTTTATGTTGTAAACAATTCTTTGTTGCAATTAACTGTGTTTCCCCTTACAGGGATGCACGGTTACCATTTAACTTTAGATTTAATTTTCTTTGGTTTATTTATTGTTTTTTTTGTTGGATGTTGGATCATAATTGTATAAGGAAAACCTAGGCCATAAAAGGATGGTTCTATGGTGCTGACTGGTTAGTTCTACTTGCATTACCCACTGTTAATTAATTTGTTTTTTCTTTCTTTTTGTAGATTTCTTTTCAAACCAACCATGGCTTCTGGGTTATCCTCACTGTGTGGATGGCGGTGGTGAGGTGGCTGGGATCGTGTGGTGGTTTGGTCACTTTATTTGTGTTTCTTTCTTTTTTGTAGGTTTGCAGTGTAATTGCTGTGAGCGTTGTTGTGGTGAGAGCATTTTGAATGCCACTCTGTCCAGGGACGTGCACAGACATTTTGAGGGGCAGGGGCTCAAGTGAAATAAAGGGCACTTCTCATAATTAAGGTTTTTTTTTTTATTTTAAACAAAAAAAGTATATATATATATATATATATATATATATATATATATATATATATAAACGCAACTCTGACTTCCTTTTTAAAAAAAATAATTTAAAAAGTTAATTAATTTTATCTTACTCAAACTCACGCAGTTGTTTCATTTTCAAAAGATGTCTACAAAATAATCAGTTCACAGAAACCATGGTCTCCTTAGTATTCACTAGGTTTATAGAGCAGCAAAGGAAACCATTCCACAATGTGCATGTTTTGAAAACATTTTCTATGCTACTAGTTTCAAGTATATATGAAGAGTTCAGATGCAAAAGCCTCTAAAAGCCATTTGAAATTTTCTTATGAGCTTTTTTTTTCAAGCTCGTATTTAAGTTCAGTAATTTAACTTAAATGACAATTAATAGGTAATTTTCATTGCCAGTAATGTGAAATAAGTGAACATAAACATACAAGCTTGATAAAAATAATCATTATTGAAGGAAATTTCAGATGGCACTTAGGGGATTTTTCATCTGAACTCTTCATATTTAGAATAACCTAAATAACTGCATCAAACAGAGGGGCGTGCTTTACTAATAATTTGTTTATTTTAGCACAAGGCACTACATCGTTTTAATTATTTTGGTGTTATCAGAATACATAACACTTTAAAATTAAACTTACCAAAATAATTGAGTAAAAATTCAATAAAAGCCAATGTCATGTATGTATTTGTGGTGGTATGGAATACTATTTTATAAAGGTTTCGAGGAAATAAAAAAAGTTAAATTACTTAAATAGTTAATTTATAAATATTGTTATTTTTAAAGTTTAATGTTAACTTATTTCTACTCAGTTTTATTTATTAATGTACCAGATGCAGTTACTCAGATTTACTACATTTTTTAGAGTGTATCCTCCTGTGTATATCTGTTTGCATCTGTAGATTTCTTCTAAATTCACCAATTTAGATTTCTAAATTTCAGGGGGAAAGACTCTTGATGTAAGTCAATAACTGGGGACGTTCTGTATGCAAATTAGGCGTCAACTAGTTAAAATGCGCACATTTGCATCTAATTGACAGGGAAATGCAGGTAAATAGGATAAAGGGGAAGTCGTGGCCTAATGGTTAGAGAGTCGGACTCCCAATCGAAAGGTTGTGAATTCGAGTCCCGGGCCGGCAGGAATTGTGGGTGGGGGGAGTGCATGTACAGTTCTCGCTCCACCCTCAATACCATGACTTAGGTGCCCTTAGGTGATTGGCGAGTGGCGCCGATACAGGATGGCTGCCTCCGTGACGTGCTCTGCAGTTGTTTTTGTTAGTGTGTCCTGTCTTTAGTTATATTCCTGCAATCAGTTTCACCAGGGACGAATTGCTGGATATTCGGCAACACACATCTCCCGATATTTCACCAGTTTTCGACTATTCTGATGTTTTGCTAGACATTCTTGTCGGCGGAGCGGCTGCGCTGATCACACGCTTCAAGAGGACGCGCAGGCGGGGAAAGCGAGCGGGAGCGCTCGTGAGACTCAGAAAACGCGGATTTCGAACGCCGTTGCCTAGCATCCATCTGGCAAATCTCCGCTCTCTTCCCAACAAAACGGACGAACTGCTTCTGCTCTCTCGGACAAATAAAGATTTCTCTCACTCTGCTGCTCTGTGTTTCACGGAAACTTGGCTGAATGACACCATACCGGACAGCGCGCTCCATCTGCCGGGCTTTCAGCTGTTTAGATCGGATCGCGACGCAGAATCAACGGGGAAATCGCGCGGCGGCGGGACATGCTTTTACATCAATGAACGGTGGTGTACAGATGCAACTGTGTTAAAGAAGACGTGCTGCTCAAATCTCGAAACGCTCTTCATTAACTGCAAGCCGTTCTATTCGCCGCGGGAGTTTCATTCGTTCATTCTGGTTAGTGTTTACATCCCTCCTCAAGCGCACGTGAGCTCAGCTTTACAGAAACTCACTGAGCAGATCACAGAGATAGAACAACAACACCCAGACTCTGTTTTAATCATTCTTGGGGACTTTAATAAAGCCAATCTCTCCCGTGAACTGCCAAAATACAGACAGCATGTTACTTGTCCCACAAGAGACAGTAATATATTGGATCACTGTTACACAACAATAAAGGATGCATTTCACTCTGTTCCACGAGCAGCTTTGGGACGTTCTGATCACCTTCTGGTTCATCTTATACCGACCTACAGGCAGAAACTAAAATCAGCTAAACCTGTATTAAGGACTGTAAAAAGATGGACTAATGAAGCAGAGCAGGATTTACAATCTTGTTTTGACCTCACTGATTGGAGTGTTTTTGAAGCTGCTTCCACCGATCTGGATGAACTCACAGAGACCGTAACATCATATATCAGTTTCTGTGAGGATATGTGTATTCCTACCAAGACTCAACTAAATTACAACAATGACAAACCGTGGTTCACTGCAAAACTCAGACAGCTCCGTCAGGCCAAAGAAGATGCTTACGTGAAGGGGGACAATGTCTTGTATAAACAGGCTAAATACACACTGGAAAAGGAGATCAAAGTGGCAAAGAGGAATTATTCTGAAAAAATAAGGACTCAGTTCACTTCGAACGACTCCGCATCAGTGTGGAAAAGCCTAAAGAAGATCACCAATTACAAGACACCACCCCCCAGCACTGTGGAAAATCAACGACTGGCAGACGATCTGAACGAGTTTTACTGCAGGTTTGAAAGAACACCCATCACCTGCCCTGAACACCTCTCCACACAACCGTTCACACCAATAACAACTCCTGCAACCAACCCTGAATGCCTCTCCAAACAACCGTTCACACCATTCACAGCTCCTGCAACCCCCCTCTCCCCCACACCTGCAATACAGATCAGCGAGGATGAGGTGCGCCAGGTCTTCAGGAAGCAGAAAAGGAAAAAAGCACCAGGCCCGGATTGCGTTACACCAGCCTGTCTGAAATCCTGTGCTGACCAGCTGGCCCCCATCTTCACAAAGATCTTCAACAGATCGCTGGAGCTGTGCGAAGTCCCTTCATGCTTCAAACGCTCCACCATCATCCCCATCCCAAAGAAATCCAAAATTACAGGACTAAATGACTACAGGCCTGTGGCTCTAACGTCTGTAGTCATGAAGTCATTTGAAAAACTGGTGCTGGCCCACCTGAAGGACATCACTGGACCCTTGCTGGATCCTCTTCAGTTTGCCTACAGAGCAAACAGGTCTGTGGACGATGCAGTAAACATCGGACTGCATTATGTTCTGCAACACCTAGACAGACCGGGGACTTATGTGAGGATCCTGTTTGTGGACTTCAGCTCTGCCTTCAACGCGATCATCCCAAACCTCCTCCTGCCCAAACTAACTCAGCTCTCCGTGCCCACCTCCGTCTGTCAGTGGATCAACAGCTTTCTGACAGACAGGCAGCAGCTAGTGAGGCTGGGAAAATACACATCCAGCACTTGTACAATCAGCACCGGAGCTCCCCAGGGCTGTGTTCTCTCCCCACTGCTCTTCTCCCTGTACACTAATGACTGCACATCTAAGGACCCCTCTGTCAAGCTCCTGAAGTTTGCAGATGACACCACACTCATCGGCCTCATTCAGGACGGTGACGAGTCTGCTTACAGACAGGAGGTTAAAGAGCTGGCTGTCTGGTGCACTCTCAACAACCTGGAGCTTAACACGCTCAAAACAGTGGAGATGATTGTGGACTTCAGGAGAAACCCCCCTGCACTCCCCCCACTCACCATCATGAACAGCACTGTGACTGCAGTGGAGTCATTCAGGTTCCTGGGCACCACTATCTCTCAGGACCTGAAGTGGGACATTCACATTGACTCCATTGTGAAAAAGGCCCAGCAGAGGTTGTACTTCCTTCGCCAGCTGAGGAAGTTTAACCTGCCACAGGATCTGCTGAAACAGTTCTACTCCACCATCATCGAATCCATCCTCTGCACTTCAGTAACTGTCTGGTTCAGCTCAGCTTCTAAATCTGACCTCAGAAGACTACAGAGGGTAGTCCGGACTGCTGAGCGAATTATCGGTACAACCCTCCCATCTATTCAAGAACTGTACTTATCCAGAGTGAGCAAAAGGGCTGTCAAAATCACTCTGGACCCCTCACATCCAGCACACTCCCTCTTTGAACTGTTGCCATCCGGTCGACGCTACAGAGCACTGAGCACCAGAACGACCAGACACAGGAACAGTTTCTTCCCTCAGGCAATCCATCTTATGAACAGCTGATAATAACTGTGGGACACACTACACTATTTATATTTATATACACTACACTTTTTATCCAACACACATACTTAGCGTACACGTAAATCTTTTGCACATAATATACATGTACATACATGGAACACACTATACTACTTATATTTATATTTATATACACATACACTTATTTATCCAAACACACATACTTAGCGTACAGTTAAAATTTTTCCACATAATATACATGTACATACATAAATGCTCATTTTAATATACCTGCCATACATTGTCAATTTGTATATTGTCAATCCTTACCCACCTATTTGTATTTTTTTGTATTTTTTATTCCTTATTGTGTTTTTTGTTCTGTCGCTGTTATGTTGCACTGCGGAGCTCTGTCACGAAAACAAATTCCTCGTATGTGTGAACATACCTGGCAATAAAGCTCATTCTGATTCTGATTGAGCAAGGCATCGAACCCCCAACTGCTCCCCGGGCGCCGCAGCATAAAAGGCTGCCCACTGCTCCGGGTGTGTGCTCACAGTGTGTGTGTGTGTTCACTGCTCTGTGTGTGTGCACTTCGGATGGGTTAAATGCAGAGCACAAATTCTGAGTATGGGTCACCATACTTGGCTGAATGTCACTTCACTCACTAAACAAAATAACTAAAGCATATCACCTGGTGGTGATATATGCTTATTTTATTAACTTGTTTTATTACATGGCTTGGTTGAATTCCATTGTAGAATGTGGTCTGTTATAATAACCGACAGACCGCTGTGCGGAGTATAACAGACCGTTGCCATGAAAAACAGAGCGTTGCTATGGACTCACAGGATTCTAACCGTAGAGACGGAGCGGACTATTTTCTTTAGCGGAAGCAATACAATCGGGTTTAACAATCGAGGGAGAGGGAGAGGGAGAGGGAGAGGGAGCACTTCAGAACTCCTGACCTGATGTTTAGATACTATATTTCAATAAATATATTTGTTTGACAGGGAAGCTGTGTGCAAACAGAAATATATATTATTTTTCAAAAATAAAAAAAAGCATCCCAGAAAAAAGGGCACTTTCTCTTCAGGAATAAAAAGGGCAGGTGCTCAAGCCCCCTTTCATGTCTATGTGTGCACGTGCCTGACTCTGTCTTCACGATATAGGTAACCCGTGGCTATCTGTTGGTTGATTTCATTTTTTGTTTTTGTTTCTATTGTGGGTATTTGCATTGACGATCTGTTACACCTTTTTTTAATATGTTGAATTATTTGAATAAAAATGTGCCTGTTGAGTAAAGCTGTACTACCGCCTTGCGCTTGATTACTTACCCCAAATGGGTCATTATGTTACATGTATATAAGTTTAAATGCATACCACCAGGACAATGAATTTTAATCCATCAAATATTTTATTAAATGACACTTAACATTAAAAATCTTAAAAGCAACATTCAAAATATAGGCTAAATGCATTTCTTTAAGAAAGATGTCAAAAAGACACAGCTGAAAACATTTTTAACCCCAATGCAAGAACTAATTAGTGACTAAGAGTGATTCAGAACTAAAAGTGAGTTTATTTAAAATTCCTGATGAAATCATTAATTTCTATAATATATATGAGCAATATACATGCACAAAGAGGAGCACATTTGCAACAGCTTCAACTTCTGCGTTCTCCTACTTAACATATATCATTATTGTTAACAAAATTGTAAAAAAAAAAAAAAAGAAACAGAACAGACAACTTTCAAGAACGCAATATACATTCATTAAAAAGGGGAACTTAGGGATAGTAAAAAAAAATGTATATATATATATATATATATATATATATATATATATATATATATATATATATATATATATATATAAAAGTAAGCTACTCAGAATGAAAACAACTGAGGGAATATGTTTTCTCTATGCAATCTGCGTGGAGGAATATTCAGTAGATTTGCTGAAGACTGAACTTCTGCGTTCAGATAACTGTCGAGACAAAGTGGTGCACTGGCTGAAGCACAATGGAAACTGCTCTTTTAGGACTTTAAGAACTGCTCTCCTGAACTTCTGTCCAGCAAAGGCATAGATGATAGGGTTAAGGCAACAGTGGCTTAAGGCGATTGTTTCCACCCACTGCATGGCAAGGCTTAAACTAGTATGCAACTCACAAGAAAGCAGGAAATGTTGCTTCTGCAGGAACGTAAGAAACATGACAATGTTGTAGGGAGTCCAGAAGAGAAAATAAACTGCCACCACAGCCAGGATTAGTCTAATGACTTTGTGCCTTTTTTGTGATTTGATGCTGATTAGAATAGGGATGATCCGGGAATAGCAAAATCCCATAATAATCAGAGGGAAAATCAAGCTCAGGAAGTTCATATTAAGATAAGTAAATGATATCCAGGCTGTATTTTGAGAAAAATCAGTTCCGCATGAAGTTTTGTTGCCTTCCTTATTGTCGTTGGCAAAAATAATATTAGGGAGGGATGCAAACAGACTGAGAATCCATACAAATGAGGCCAGAATCACACCCATTTTTACAGAACGATTTCTGGAAAAGATACTATGGGCATGGACGATGACAACATAGCGATCCAGTGTCATAAGGACCATGAAGAAGATGCTACCGTACAGACCCAACGTGAAGAGACCTGTTATGGTATGACACATGAATTTGCCAAAAATCCACTCGTTCATGGTACTGTGAGCCCAAAAAGGGAGTGACACAAGAAAGAGTAGGTCAGATAGGGCTAGGTTGAAGAGGCACACATCTGTCATGTTGGATTTTTGGCGGTATCTGATCAGGACCCACACTACCAGACCATTTCCGATGAAACCGAGAATGAAAACGATGCTATACAGGGTGGGAAGGAAAACCTCGCTGAAGGCCTTTGTGTTGCCATTGTTGCATGGTAAGGCATCATCTTGGGAACTGTTGTAGTTGAGGTAGTAATCATTGTAGTCTTTTGCTGTAGGTTGGAGGGCAGAAAAATAACAATGTTAGGTTATATAATATATAATAGGTCTATTTATAATATATATATATATATATATATATGATTTATAATATGTTTGTAGTGTATTATGAAATTGTAATAACGTTGGGTTCTTTAGGTTTGAAAGTAGACCAAATGAGACCCCAAGTAGGTACTTGAATTTAAGTTTGTGCTCTCCTGACATCTACTGGTCAGACTAGGCATGGTCTGTAAACTGACGACTTCTAGATGGTAAAATGTTTACCTATACGACTTCTTTCATGTTTAAAAGGATAGCACACACACACACACACACACACACACACACACACACACACACACACACACACACACACACACACACACACACACACACACACAATAAATAAATACATAAAGAAAAATTTTTATAATTTACTCACCATCAAAATGTTCCTTACCTGTCTGAGCTTTATTATTATTATTTTTTATGTTAATAAAAACAAAATAAGATATTCTGAAGAATGTTGGAAACCAAACAGTAGATGGTTGTAATTCTTCAAAATATCTTCTTTTGAGCTGAACCGAAGGAAGAAACTAAATCAGGTTTGGAACAATTTGAGGGTAAGTAAGTGACAGAATTGACATTTCACTTTTGGGTGAACTTTCATAATAAAATCAAATTATAGTAATGCAGTTTTTCGATTTATTTATTTTAAAAAGTTTTTTGAATCAAATTATTATTTAAAATGCTAATAATTGTTGTGACAAAAACAATTAAAACAAATTCTAATGTCATATAAGTATATTATTAAGTAGGAACGACTTTTTAAATGTAGCATAATTACATTGAATAGGCTGTTTAGTAACCTACCAGGCTCAGTATTTCCCTCTGTCATCTCTCTTGGTTATGACTGCTGAATCTGTGAATTTTTGTGATCCTGTCAGTTAAAAAGCTTTACAAACACAGGAGGTGCTATTTCCTGAACCTCCCAGAGGCGGGTCCTAAACTCACTCTAAAGCCATTAAAATGGTTCAAACTGATGTCTGTATTATTAAATCAATTCATTTGGAATTCACATTAACCTTTTTAAACTGAGAAATTAGATAAAGGGGCATAGGCCTATACTGTAATTACAAAGCATGCATATGCATGCACACATACAGATTTACACATTTTAATACAATTTGATTCAAATAAATAATACCAGGGAACAATTTGTAAATGTAAATTTCAGCTTAAATAAGCTTTTATGTAGCTTATTTTCTATGTTAAAATACACATTTCTAGTACTTCAGATGTCATTTAACTTTTACAAATGTTTACAAAGGCCCTCTTAGGGTTATACAGTGCAGCAGAATTTACCCAGCTGTCATTCTGGGATGACAGGTTTTTTTTTTTTTTTTTTTTACAGTGGTTGGGTATATGATTGTTCACATTGTTCAGTAGTTTTTGTTCCAGCAGACAAGCAAGGTCCACTCCTTCAAATTGTTATATAATATTTGTCAAAGTTATTTATGAGTAATTAGAAAACTTTAATGGATTAGAAAATCATATATATAGATTGACACTTCTTTCGTGTAACAGTAGGCTATTTTATTCATGCGCTGACAAAGACTTTGACCAGAGAATGTCTTTGACCAACGGATCCGAGGATCCTGCTTAAATGGACAGGGGCGGGGCATATTAACGGCAGGCGAGCCAATCAGGCAGACCGCAAAAGAATAATACACGCTAGGGACGCTGGGAGTAAACACTATTTGAAAGTTAAGGGACGGACTTTTCGCTGCAGCCTCACGGTTGCCATGGTAAAAGCTTGTGTTATCATAGCTGTTTCATATTGATAATATGAGAATTCTCTTGCTAATAACGTAAAAATGACGTCTTAACGGTTACGTTAATGTTAACTGTTCTTTTAGATAAACGCCTTTAGGTGGTTAGAGTAATTTATTGACAGTCTCGCTCTATCAGTGCTGTTTGTAAAGCTCACGCGCTTCCAGCGGCTCGTTCTCTCATGCGCGTTCTCGCGCACAGAATTCCTGGCTCAGGTTGCCGTTGAGCGCGCGCTCGAGAAGCCGCGGGAACGGCGCAGTCAGCTGGACGGATTAGAATAGAGGTGTGAACTCTTGTGCCGCTGCTGTTGTCTGTCTGTGAAGCCGAACCCACGTAAGTATTTCATTGCCCTATATTTTGGTGCTATTTCCGTGACGATATTACTTTTACTTTGACTCGGAACTTTTTTAATGGTAATAGTTGCGTTGACTATACTGCATATGTTCGTAGTCTCTTATGTGACTAGTGAAACGTTTGAATGCTTTTATTTGTTTACCCATATGTAAGAACCGAACTGCGTACATCAAACACTTGTCAACATCTAGAAGCGCGGTAAATGGTGAAGTCATTCTGAATACTTGACCGTGACACCTTGGTGCTGGTCAGCTGAGTTTTGTATAGAGAAGTTCTTCTTTACCTTGTTCTGCTGAAGTATATTTTCATGATCCTTCTTTAAAGGTGACACTTATATGAATAAGTGTGAATCCGATTTCCAATGTCCCCTCCTGGAAGTACGAGTTAACTGCGTTGATACAAAGCGGATTTAGTTTATGACAGATGAATTTGGGAGACGCTACGATCAGACCTCCCGTAGGGTGAGTGTAACTTGTTACAAAGCCCTTACTAAATGTTCATGTTTTATGGATTTGAGTGTTATAACTGCTACTAATCTATCTATCTATCTATCTATCTATCTATCTATCTATCTATCTATCTATCTATCTATCTATCTATCTATCATCTATCTATCTATGAGAAATTATGGGGCTTTCTAGTGTGCATATTTCATAAAATTATTACAATGTATTTTTTTCAAGCTATCTTGATCACCATGTGTAATTAAGCCACACACCAATCAGTTGTTGAGCTCTTTTTAAGTTAGTGGAGGTAACTGGAACATCAGGATATTCTGTAGTGGAATGAGAAAATCTGAATAATACACAATTAAATTACTTGCATAGATTAACATTCCAAATTCTGTAATTTAGTTTTATTTGCAATAACAGATCTAATAGTCTGTAACAAAAGAAGCTGACATGGCATTTGACTTGTTTGGATAAAAGCTCTGTTCTAGCAGCTACATGAGAGAAGAGTAACTAGGAAATGCAAACAAATAACTGTCTGTTCATCTGCCTGTGATGCTTTTGTATTCCACCTCTCACATCTTTTGTCACATCGGCTCTTGACTCAATAGCTCATTATTCCATTTTATTGAATGACATGTTTGCTGAGCTTTTCTACCTCCAAGTTAAGTACCTGAAATCGACTTTGTGTATTTGGTTTTCAAGTCAGTCCTCATGAGAAGTAAACACAGGTGCAACAAATTCCTCTCCACTGGAATTGCATTCTCACAGAAACGGAAACTTCTGGCGATGGTAATACTGTATATCTCAACAAGCCATTTAAATGTTAGCCAGTGTCCCCTCTCTGACAAAACAACAGTCTGCTTTGTGGATCTTACCCATAGCCCCCCTTTCCTTTTATGTAATCAGACCCCATTACATAGCTAAAGCAGTGGGCGATTGTGGTTATTTAAAGCTTGAACAGTTGTTGAGCATTCCCATCGCTATCTTCTCAAAATGTTTATTAGTATCCAATGAGATTCTTGGTCTCAGTTTTGATATTATGCAATGAATTTGAACAAAAAAAGCAGACAGACTGAATGAAAACACAGACCAATCATACATAATCATATTAGGTAGAAATATGATGTTTATCATTTTATAACATTTGTTGTGTTTGTCAAAAGTTGTTATATTTGAACTGTAAAGCTGTTAAAATCATAGTTTATATGGTCATTTTAGAGTTTAAGTATTACCATAGATATTTTGCTACGTAGACAACATGTAGTTCTATTCTAATATCAGAATTTTGTCTACAAAAAGGGGTAGGAGTCCTGATATCTGTTTATGAAGTGAGTTTAAGTTTTAGCTCACACACACAAGATCCCTGTATTGGAACACTTTGTTAATAGATGAAAATTTAAAATCAAAGTTTTTTGGCTTGTAGTATGAATATCTCCTTAAAGGATTAGTTCACAATGAAAATTCCCTCATAATTTCCTCCCATGTCATCCAAGATGTTCATGTCTTTCTTTCTTCAGTCGAAAAGAAATAAGGTTTTTAAGGAAAACATTCCAGATTTTCTCTATATAGTGGACTCCAGTGGGGTTCACTGGGTGGAAGGTCCAAATTGGAGCTTCAAAGCATTCTACACGATCCCAGTTGAGGAAGAAGGGGTCTTATCTGGCGAAACAATCATTTTCTAAAAAAAGAATGAAAGTCATTTTTTTTAATCTCAAACGCTCGTCTTGTTTAGCTCTGCAATGTGCATGCCTACTCTGTGCAGTTGTGTTATAAACAGTTAGGGCAGGTCGAAAAACTCCCATCTCATTTTGTCCTCCAACTTCAAAATCGTATTACATTGCTGCAAAAGTACAGACCCAGTGTTTACAAAGTCAACATGCAAAGAATGTCCTTTACAAAAAATGTTAAAACAGCGATGTAGAACGATTTTGAATGATTTTGAAGTTGGAGGAGAAAATGAGATTAGAGTTTTTCGACATACCCTAACTGTCATGAACCGGAATACACAGCTAGACAAGAAAAGCATTTGAGGTTAAAAAGTACATAAATTGATTTTTTTTTAAAATGACAGATCGTTTGCTAATAAAGACCCTTCTTCCTCCTCTGGGATTGTGTAGAGCCCTATTAAGCTGCTGTTTGGACCTTCCACCCAGTGAACCACACTGAAGTCCACTATATGGAGAAAAACCCTGGATTGTTTTTCTCAAAAACCTTAATTTCTTTTCGACTGAAGAAAGAAAGACATGAACATCTTGGATGACATGGGTGTGAGAAAACTATGTGGAAATTTTAATTCAGAAATTAACTAATCCTTTAAGGCTATCTATAAGCTAGTGTGCTCCAAAACAATAACAAAATTCACATTCATAAGATATTAGGGCTGTCACTTTTGTGAAAAATCGTTTTCGATTTTTAAGACATAAGTGTTCATTGAATCGATTGTAAAATCAATTTTCCATGTCTAAAAAAAAAGATGTTTCCTTTTTCAATGTCAAATAATGGATGGACGTAAAGAGAGCGCTGGAAACGCACAAGTCAGCAATATTTCTTATTTATTGGCATGAAGTTTCGTGCAGAATAACAAACAGCAACGGGAGTGCTACATTCTCGAAAAAATATGTATGTAGAGGGGACGGCTGCCATAACAAAAGAATAACATCACTGCAGACTTCAACCCGACTGCATTTATGATTTAGGCAATTCAAAAATCTCCAAGATTATTTTAAATAATGATTCAATCCATTTCAAATAAATGTTTAAAAAAATGAAACTTTAAAATGGACTTGAGAACACGCCATGTGTGTTTTTTATTGAACGTAACTGACACTTAGGCTAGGCGGCACTAGGCAGGCATAATGAAATGCGCAAAAAGGCTAGGGCCATTTCAAATTTATTGGACAGGAAAACAAGTCGATCAACACTTTTGGAGTCCAGAACAGAGCGTTTTTAATTCACTATATGTCCAGCTGTTGAGAAGACGCGCTCCGACTGCACTGATGTCCCAGGGACACTCAGGTACAGCTGCGCAAGGTTGGGGTATTACTGCCAATTTTCGAGCACAAAAGCTGATCGCTGTCAGCTTGCAATGGTCCTTTTCATAACTCTGAATCTACTGTAACTAGATGCGCGAATGAGGTGAATTTGCATCTACCGCGCCGTGAGACCTCCAGACGCGCGTAAACACGTCTTTACATTGAAATCATTCGCGCCAGATGCTCTATTCACGTTTGGTGTGAACGCAGCAAAAGAGGTTGCTTTCGACGTCACTGGGTCTTATAGGCGCGTAAAATTGCTGGTATTTTCTGTCTAGCTTTAGCAAGGCATACTGCACTTTCGGAATTCTTTATTTTCTTTTTCTGCTTCTTTGTGAATTTTGTTACATGTATATTTTTTAATTGTTTAATTATTTTAAAATTAATAGTGTACATATTTGGTTAAAATCGATTCCCTATTTTCATTTTCGAAACTTTTTTGGTTGGTCCAATCGATTGTGCAATCGATTTTCGAACTAAAAGTGACAGCCCTATAAGATATAGGCATTCAAAACTTACGGTCTCTCACTTCCACCAATATGGATCAACGATTTTGATGACGTCACTCTATACTTCAGCTTCTCAACAGACTTTATGTCCAATCAAATGGTCTCTTGAATCTGAAGAACTTTGCCCCTACACTATATGTAAATAAATGCTGAAGCTGCTGCTGTAATCGGTCACCTGTTCACAGAGTTAGTATTTTCTGTATGGTGATGAATGGCATTTCGTGCACTATATAGGCCAGGGGATAGGGAGTGTTTCAGTTTAAATATGATTATTTATGCAGTTTTAATCTAAAGCACAGTAGCATCCATCTGTGAAGGACATAGGCTGTTGAACATACACAAGTGTTAAGCGTTAAGATGAGCATGTTCAAAAACAGGACAGAAAATAGCCTATTACTTCTAAATTAGTATTTTGATGTTGAAATCTTGATAAAATTATAAGTGGACCTCAGAGAACAGTACAAAAAATAAAATAAAAAAAATAGGCAGTTCATAACCCTTTTAATTTTATGGAGTTACGAGAATACTTTTTTGGAGAATACTTTTTTGGTGCAAAGAAAAAAATAATTCACAATTTAAGATATTCTGGATGAAACCAGGAGGCTTGTGACTGTCCCATAGACTGGAGTATCCCTTTTAAGTTGAACCACTGATTTCGCACAGACTATTTTTTCTTTTAAGATTAGTTTTTGCCTTTATTTAGATTGGGAAAGGTTCATGAGCGGGGATTCAAACTCAGGACTGCCAAATTGCAATGACATTATGTTGGCGTGCTGTCCACAAGACTATTGGTGCCAACACCCATGGCTATTTAAACAGTGTCCTTACTACCTTTCTGGGAACGTGGTAGTTGTGTGTAGTTGTCAATGGGTCAGAATAGAAAGCTCTCGGAGTTCATCAAAAAATCTTAATTTGCTTTCCAAACATGAACAAAGGTCTTAAGGGTTTGGAATGACATGAGGGTGAGTAATTAATGACATAATTAAAATTTTGGGATTAACTAACCCTTTAAATTTCCTTTATATTCATAGGTGAAGCTCTGAACATGTCTCAGTATTTTCCCCGATGCATACATTTTCCTTTTGCATGTGGGTGACTCGTAATTAGCCACTAATTGTTTTCTTGCTCTATTAGGAATTCTTACTCCTGCTGGATCTCACACCACAATTAATTGTTTTCCACTAATATACACAATGCATCAGAATACAATGTGCACACAGTACAACAAAACACACAATTTGAAGCCAAGGCACATTTAGTTAGGGACTTCTAAATTCCATTCAGGCAGTCCTTGCACTTATCTCTGTTTGGAGTTTCGTATATTCAGCCATGAAGGTCAAACAGTATTGAAACAATAAATCGAAGGACAAAAACTTTATCAAATTAGATACATTTGTTGAGTTAAAGATTAAGTTTCACTAAGCATGTTTCTCTAATGACATTCAGATGACAAAAAATGTAGTTCAAGAACCTGTGAAGAGTACTGTTGTTTTCTGAGTAGTGTGGAGTTGAGCTTGGTTCTAAATCTGATGGAGTCTTAAAATGTTGAAATGGAAGTCATTAGTAGAATTTACCAATGATGGTTCTGTGTTAATAGTTATGTGTACTGCAATCTAGTGGGAGGCATACATTATATTGTTGTTTCTTTGCTGCAGATTTTATACAATGGTTCAATAAAGAAGAAGTTGTTTATATTAGGTGGCTTACATTTTAGACACAATATTGTCAGTTTTTGTTCTATTTCAATAACAAAAATAGTTACCTATACAAAGCCAAAGCAGAACTGTTGTGCCTCACAGAGCAGAACACAGCAGATTTCCTGAATGAATGAACTATTTTGAATGAATGCCTGAATGAATCGCTGTGCCACCTCTGCAGTGCAATAATGACTTTTGTTGATACTGATTTAATTTGATTGGTAACAAACCAATTATTATTCTAATTGAATTTATTGTTAAAATAAAACATTTTAGAGAAGATATATTGTTTGGCTATAGTTTGGAATGTATAGTAGTATAATATAGGGCTTGGTATCAATTCAGATACCATGATTCGATTCGCAAGCTCTCGATTACATTCTCAATTTTTTTTATTATTACATTCAGTGAATATAGTTTTAATACAGAGACACTTTAAAAAGAGACATGGCCAGTAACTGTGTATTTAGTATTGTCTACACAAGCCTTTTGTGCTTAGACCCACATGAGGCTTGTGGCTATATATGTAATATTTGTGGCTTTCTCTCTTTTGAGCCAATGAAAAATAAATATCTTACCCTAAATTGTTTTAAATGGAACATTTGTTTTTCAGTGTATACGGTACACACACACACACACACACACACACACACACACACGCACACACACAGTATATATAGCACAAGTGCTTCTAAACCATTTTAAAATCTGTGTACAACCATGAGGAGACTGTGATTTTTGTCATCAATGTCAGATTAGCTCCACCCTAAATTATGTAAAAATAAAATGAATTGTGGTTGGTCACTTTGCATGTTGGTAAGTCTCTTTCTTGGCCAGAATAATATGCTTTGTTCCAACAACCTTATGCCAGTAGTGAAAAGTCTGGCTATGCAAGATTAAATTCCATGAGCTCTGAACTTGTGGTTGACTGATGTGTTTTTTGACAGCCGATACCGATATCTTGGAAAGCAGGGGGGCCAATAACCGATATAAAGCAGATATAATTTTTTTAAATTATTATTAACAGTATTTAAGAAATTTGAAATTCAAAAAGGGCCGCGCTGTTTGGTTTACAGCAGAAACCAAGGAAAGGCTTTAAGCGCCACCTGCTGGCAGAAAGTGAATCTGCGTCTCATTCAACTCGTCTGCCGTTTCATGCAGATATTTTTATGTATAGTTTCACAAAACTCAAGTCATACCATTCTGTTTTTGCTTCAGAATTTCGAAATTATACAATCTAATTTAGATTAAAAACTGCTCATGTTACATGTATGCAGCATTTTTGCTTGGGTCATGATTGAAATGCAGTGGATGCCTCTAATTTTAAATGAAAAGAACACAGACAAAGCCAAACAAACAAAATGTGTCTACCTTCAAGGACAAATAAGCATTCGTCTTTTCTATACAAAAAGTATTCCCATAGGCCTACTAGTACCAATTTTAACTCATATTTTGACGTGGGATAAAGATTAGAGATAACGGCCTCTGTCTCTGATGTTGTCTCCGCTGTACGTGTGGGTGTAGCAAGAGAACAGTTAGGGGCCGTTCACATATCGCGTCCTTTGCGCGCTCAAGTTCGTTATTTCAAATGTAGCAAACGCGCCTCGTTTTATCCAGGCGCCTCTGCTCCGCATCGAGTTAAAAACATCTCAACTTTTCATAATGCCGCAAGCGCACTGCAGGTCATGTAGCTTCCTCACCTTTCCCGTAACAACGTTGAAAGCTCAGCCAAGATGAAGGAACAGCTGATCATAGCTTTATATGGATTGCCATTTTTAAATAAATCAAGTAGCAGAGCTACTGCAAGCAATTTTTAGTGCTGCAAATTCATTTATCCATTGCTGAAATGTCCGCGTCTTCATGGAGAGAGCGGGTCATTGTTGCTTAGCAATGGCAGACGCCTCAAGAGCGCAAGTGCCAGAAGGCTTTAGGAAAAAATCAGAAAGCAGCTCGTCTAACGTTTTCCACGTGTTTTAGGCGCGATATGTGAACGGCCCCTTAGGTTGAAAGTTGTTGCCTAGGCGCAGGTGAGATTCTGTGTTTGTTATTTTCTCTCAATACCGTAGATAAGCAAATGTACACGGTATGATAATCGTACATATTTATATCGCGGTATATCGCCATACCAGTATATCATTACAACCCTACTTAAAGTGTAGAATAATTTGAAATCACGAGTTTAAAGTTTAAGTTTAAAGCATTCAGTTCACATGGACTGACCATCCCACATGATCATGCTGGATAAAAATGCACACTTCACAAGATCTCACAGCTGAATTTGACTAAGTTCGCAAGGTTTGTGAAATTAAATGTTCATTAGTCATTCAAAGATTTGTTTAAATTATATATGCGTATTTGCTTAATGCTGATGGCAAACGAGAAAGTATTATTATTTTTACCTTTCTATAGGCATAGGCATAATATAAAATTATTTATTTATCAATTCCTTTGTTTAACCATTCTATCTGATTATTAGACAGACTTCTATCCATTTTAGACAGAACTGTTAACAACGATGACGAACAAGAGAGAGAGTGTGAGCACTGTCCGCACTCAGGTGCTGCCACTCTCAGCGCCATCAAAATCAAAATCCAAAATCAAAATCAAAGTCCAGCTCGCTGTCAAAATACATCGGCCAAACAGAAAATCGGCCGATGCTGATATTTAAAAAATGCCAAATATCGGCCGATATATTGACCTTGGTGATATATCTGTCAACCACAAATCTGAACACTCATTGTTGAACCATAGTCCAGAGTACTTTCATTGACACCACGGGCATGAACCCCATTTGTTTGCTTCAGTGCACTGCAGCTCATATTTCTGATTTCGAATGTCAACCTCCCTGTACATGGTGCTTAAAATAGAGACTACAACAGATAATTCTGTCCATCAGCTGGACTAACCACTGCATTTCTACACCCTTCTCCCTGTTCACACCCACCACAATCCTCACTGGAGCCCGCAGACACACCCTGCACATAAACCAAAACTCCAGTGTCTTTAATTTTTGGAAAAAGTAATGTGTCAGTTTTTGTTTAGAATTATATTGCCTTTAACACTCTTTTCATGTATTCTTATACGTATTCTTTTGAATATACTAGGTAAAAATGCTTCACAAAGCTCACAAATGATCATGTCTCATATGTTGAAAGATGAGAGACAAGCTTTGCATATCTGGTACCAGCATATGGTCTCTCTTAATATCAGCTCAACAAATATAACAACGTTCTTGGCACAAGCATGTCTATGTGGTCCGTAAGTGTATTTCCAAATGTGAAGAGCATGACCAACTTCATATTTGTTCATGTGAACTAATCCTTCACTGAGGCTAAATCCTTCGCTTTTACAGTAGATTGAAGACCATGTCAAGTCACACTGGAAGATCAGTGTATTTTTAAAATGGGATGTTGCAAGGGAAAACTCACTGAAGAGTTTAACCCTGATGAGAATGGGATATAGGAGTGTCTATGACTTCTTCGGACTGCATTGTTTTTATGTAATAGTTTGCAATCCCACAGCTATTTTTGGAGTCTGCTGTCAGGAGGTGTTTTAAGAGATCTATTCAACATACAATTCAACAGCCTTTATAGTGGAAACTACGTCAACCAGAGAGTTTGTCTCAGAGTTATCTTATTGCCCAAAAAAGCTGATTCAAAACACTGTATCAGGGCTCCAGACCAATTGGCTACTATAAGAAAAAGACGTAGGTGGCAAATTATTATTTTTAGGTGCCACAGGATAAATGTGTTTTATTTATTTTATTATTATTATTATTATTATTATTATTATAAAAAATATATATTTTTTAATTTTAACATTTCAAAATCAACTTTTTTACTTTGTAGCACTGCCTTTTGAAGTTTAATCCAGGCATATATGGTATTATCACGATATTGAAATTTAGGTTTAAAAAAGCCATAATACAGTATAACAGGTTTAATAACATTTTTCTTATAACAAAAATAAATGAATATTTAAATACAATAAAGCAATACAGAAAAATATAAAAAGTTACATGTTTTACACAGATTAAAGTGCAAAAGAACTATAAAGACCTATAGGTATCACTTTACAATAAGACCTCATTAGTTAACCTTAGTTAATGCATTATTATTCACAATGAGCAATAGCTACATTTGTTACAGAAGTTAGTCTTAGTTTATGTTAGCTCATTAAATAACATAGTTACAATTTTTACATGTTATTAAATATTGGAATGCCTTAGATTGATGAATGTTCAGAAGAATGTTTCATTGGTAGTTTATGTTAACTAATGAATTAACTAATGTTAACTAATGAAGCCCTAATGTAAAGTGTGAATGGACAATATAGAATCAAAACACTTTCAAACAATATCTAGGACATGTTGTAGTCAAAATTAAAATGACAAAAAATGTTTTAAAATAAATAGCCTGTTAAGTCTAAATATTTAAGGATTTGGCACTGTGATGAACACCATGGCAAATCCACAAACCTGAATGGCTATTTAAATTCATTTAAATAAATTTTAGAAAGTATTGCAGCTGCTTTGTTTATGGGGTTTAAAGGGTAACGGCTGTATTTGTGCATTTTGACCAGTTGATGGGAAAAGTATTCTTAAAATACATCCCAAATTCTGAATTAATTTGTAATGTATAATTATTCACGGTATTTAGAAGTGCCCACGATAACAATATTGTGCATATTCATTACTGTGATACATCGCATTACCAAATACTGGCACATGTCTACTCTTCACCCATCCTCTAATCCCATTGGAGCTATTTCTCTCCCAGACTTGGCCTTAGCAAATGCTGTTTTTCTGCAGTTTTCACAGACACATGCTTTCCCTAATACTTGCAGCTCTCTTCTGCTTCAGATGCAGGAGTACTCCTGTTTTTGTTGTGCAGGATGAGTAATATCAGCTGAGAATGTGATGAGGCTTGAATACTGCTGTTTAAAAAAATTACATAAAAAAAGATCTATTTTCAAACCTGCCTTTGGATAATATATATTCATACATACCAGTGTTTCCCACAGAATTAGATTCTATTTGTGGTGGTGTGGTCTTTGGGGACCGGGGAAGGGGGGGGGATTAAGTTAAATATATCATATATTTTTAGTAACAAGTACACATTTCCATTGCCAACACTTAGTGTCAGATACTAGGGATGGGCGTTTTCCGCAAATATCACATTCGAATATTTGAGCTCACAAAAAACGAATATTCGAATATTCGTTTATTTAAATTAAGTTTAATGAGACAGACGTTATTTTTCAGCAACATTTATTGTTTCCATCATTTTGAACAAGATTACAAAGAATAAGCTTGAACATCACCCATCGTGTTTTGTAGCTGAAAACCTTTAACAATGCGTGCAAACAAACAAAAGTACAGATTAAAAGCAACAAAAAAAATACATGTTTTACATGTTCTTGTTAAGAAATACAGGCATGTAAACATGATCGGGGGAAAGTCGGCTCCTTGGCACAGATGTTGGCGGGACTCACAAATAACGGTGTGCTAAGCGAATATGTTTTGTGAAGCGCTTCGTGTTTTCGTTTCACCACTGAATGGGATCCTCATCTGGTGGAATACATGGCTCCAGCAAGAATTGTTCTCACTCGTCTCGGCTGGACTCTCTTTAATCATCGCTGAAGAACTGGCTCAGCTTTTTCCGACGAGTGGGCATTGCATCCTCTTCATCGTTGGTGACGCACCACTCGCATCAAGGAAAATGTTCTCATGTTTTCGTCGAGGAACCTGAGATGTTTGTGCCGAGGGTCTAGGACAGACGCGAGAAGAGGAGTTTTCACTGCATTCTCCAAGTTAGCGGTGTTTATTCGTTGCTTGAGAGATGCCACAATAATGTTCTTGAATTCGGTCACTTTCTGCGACTCTCCACGGCATATCTGAAGTACTGTAAAAGACCGCAGCTCTTAGGGGCCGTTCACTTATCTCTTAAGGAAGATATTTGGAAGAATGACAGAATCAAACATATCTCGGTCCACATTGACTTCCATAGTAGGAACAAATATATACTATGGTAGTCAATGGGGACCGAGATCTGTTTGGTTACAAACATTCTTCCAAATATCTTCCTTTGTGTTCAGCAGAACAAAGAAACTCATACAGGTTTGGAACAACTTGAGGGTGAGTAAACGATGATAGAATTTTTTAATTTCCGAGAATCGCAATACTTTTGAAGTATCGGTGCACAGTGCAACACTACTCCTGACATTGAGCAGTTGAAGTTAATGCAAATGTAAAGCGGAATGCAATAAAACAGCGTGCTGTAGACAGAGCTGTTTTTGACAGGGTAAAGAAATTTGAGAAATTTAGAAATTTTAACCAAACTATGTAAAAGACTTTTCTTTAAGACCCAAAATAATTATATCAACTTGTGCAAAATGGGCATCCAATAACCCCTTTAAATATTTAATATAGTCTAGTTTGATTAATTTCAGCTAATAATAAACATATCTAAATAAAGCACTTCTTAACACATTTTACTATATTTACATGTATTCCATTCATTTGCACAAAAAAAAAACAAAAAAAAAACATGATCAGTGTCACGTTCGGTGTTACAGCAAACACGGAGAGGGAATCAATTGCAGGTAATTCTTTTATTAAAGGGTAATCCACAGGGGTAAACAGTCCAAGAAGGGTCAAAACCAGAATATCCAAACATACATAAACAAGACACGAAGACAAGGCAAGGGCAAGACTGAATTGACGGACATGAATAATCATAGGACATTAAACAAGGACTCCGTGACACATACTCAGACAGACCGGGTATAAATACACAGAAGGTAATGAGGGAACTGGAGACAGGTGGGGACTAATCAATTAACCCAAACAAGGAGGAAGGTGACCAAATAAGGGAACAGACAGTTCATAAAGTGACAGACACCATGGGAAAGGAGGACATCTAGTGGAAACCCAGGGAACACAACCCAGACACTGTGACAGTACCCTCCCTCTACGGAGCGGCTCCCAGACGCTCCACAACATGACACAAAACAGAGACCAGGAGGGAGGCGGACAGGTGGAGGCTCAGGGGGAGGGACAGAGGGCCAGAAAGGAAACATGGGAAACAGACACCAGAAGTGTAAACACAAAACAGGGAGACCAGGAGGGAGGAGGATCGGAGGAGGTCCAGGGGGAGGGACGGAGGGCCAGATTACCAGAAAGGAACAGGGACAGAAATCAACACAAAAACAAAAGGAAAAAACAACATGAAGCCCCCCAGGGCGGAGCAGAAGACCACCACAACCGTGTAGTCAGGGCAAGCGCCCCCCAGGGCGGAGCAGAAGACCACCACAACAGTGTGGTCAGGGCGAAAGTCCCCCAGGGCGGAGCAGAAAACCACCACAGCCATGTGGTCAGGACGAGAGGCCCCCAAGGCGGAGCAGAAGACCACCACAACCGTGTGGTCAGGACGGAAGCCCCCCAGGGCGGAGCCGAAGACCACCACGTCCTTGTGGACGAAGTCAGAGTCCTTCAGGACGGAGCGGAAGACCCCCACAACCGTGTGGTCAGGGCGGAAGGCCCCCAGGGCGGAGCAGAAGACCACCACAGCCATGTGGTCAGGACCAGAGCCCCCCAAGGCGGAGCAGACCTCCGTGCGGCTGGACCAACGGGACGACGAAACTCTGGTAATCCCCTGGTGTCCAGGATTACTGGATTCCAGAAGATTGGTGCTGGCCTAACACTGCTCATGAAGATCATTGGTGACTTGTATTTGCTCATGAAGATCAATGGTGACTTGCCTTTGTTCATGAAGATCACCGGTGACTTGCCTTTGTTCATAAAGATCACCGGTGACTTGACTCATTCCTTGAAGATCACCGGTGACTTGACTCAGTCCTTGAAGATCACCGGTGACTTGACTCAGTCCTTGAAGATCACCGGTGACTTGACTCAGTCCTTGAAGATCACCGGTGACCAGCCTAGTCTCTGGAGGATCAGCGGTGACTAGCCCTGACTCTGGAGGATCAGCGGTGACCAGCCCTGACTCTGGAGGATCAGCGGTGACCAGCCCTGACTCTGGAGGATCAGCGGTGACCAGCCCTGACTCTGGAGGATCAGCGGTGACCAGCCCTGACTCTGGAGGATCAGCGGTGACCAGCCCTGACTCTGGAGGATCAGCGGTGACTAGCCCTGACTCTGGAGAATCTGCGGTGACTAGCCCTGACTCTGGAGGATCAGCGGTGACTAGCCCTGACTCTGGAGGATCAGCGGTGACTAGCCCTGACTCTGGAGGATCAGCGGTGACTAGCCCTGACTCTGGAGGATCAGCGGTGACTAGCCTTGACTCTGGAGGATCAGCGGTGACTAGCCCTGACTCTGGAGAGTTCACTGGCACCTGACTCGACTCTGGAGAGTTCACTGGCACCTGTCAGGGACCAGAACACCTGAGCCAGGGCACCCACTTCATTGCCCTCTTGGCGGAGGGCGATCAACCGAAGGTACTTGGTTCGCCGCACCGCCATCTTGGCTGGGGAACGGAAAAATGACATACCGCTGGTTCCTACTGTGACGGAGTCCTTCTGTCACGATCGGCATTACAGGAAACACAGGAGAGGTAACCAATTGCAGGCAAGTCATTTATTTAAAGGGTAATCCAAAGGGGTAAACAGTCCAGGCAGGGTCAAAACCAGAATATCCAAATCCAACATAAACAAGACACGGTCCAAAGGGGTAAACAGTCCAGGCAGGGTCAAAACCAGAATATCCAAATCAAACATAAACAAGACACGAAGGCAAGGCAAGGCAAGGCAAGGCAAGGCAAGGCAAGGCAAGGCAAGGCAAGGCAAGGCAAGAAGCGACGGACATGAATAATCATAGGACATTAAACAAGGACTCCGTGACACATACTCAGACAGACCGGGTATAAATACACAGAAGGTAATGAGGGAACTGGAGACAGGTGGGGACTAATCAATTAACCCAAACAAGGAGGAAGGTGACCAAATAAGGGAACAGACAGTTCATAAAGGGACAGTCACCGTGGGAAAGGAGGACATCTAGTGGAAACCCAGGGAAACCAACCCAGACACTGTGACAATCAGACCACATTTTGGTGGCCACAAATTTCTGAATTTCTCACTTCTTGTTTTGTATGTTTGTTAATTAAATTTGAATCTTAATACCATACACTTACATCGTTGTGGCCTAGTGGTTAAAGAGTATGACTCCTAACCCTAAGGTTGTGGGTTTGAGTCTCGGGTCGGCAATACCACGATTAAGGTGCCCTTGAGCAAGGCACCGAACCCCCAGCTGCTCCCTGGGCGCCACAGCATAAATGGCTGCCCACTGCTGGATGGGTTAAATTCAGAGCATGAATTCTGAGTATGGGTCACCATAGTTGGCTGTATCTCATATCACTTACATGAGAAAAAAAAATTGATATTTAAAATATAAAACTAGATATTTATTAATGTGCTTTACCAGCAGAGACATGAGGAGAATCATTACCTGTATGACAGACGAAACAGAAGACAAAAATTTTAATTAACATTTGCACAATTTGCATTTTTTTGGACAGGAAAGGGAAGTAATTATTGTGTAGCCCATTCCTTAAAACTCACCAATAATAGTGGAAATTATATTAAACTCCGAGACCTTCATACTTGAACAGGATGCCAAGCAGCATGCAAAGGGATCTCATATAGTTGACAGAGTGCAATATTTATTTTCTGATGTTATGTTTTCCGGCATTTTGCCTTTATTAGACAGCATAAGGAGATAAGGATAAGGACCAAGAAGCATCTTAAGTCAGAAGCTAAAACTCAGCTTGTCTGAGGTGCTATTACATGATGTATTGGAGTGCTACTCACACTATGCCTTTGATAGACAGAGTACATTATTCTTAGTGATGCTGAAGACATTGTGAGCCAACTACATGCTCCTCTAATTCTCAGACCCTAATTAGAGCATAGGTGGACGGATCATCCTGTGACGCATAGCAGACAGTGAGAGAGTGAATAAAGCTCTGGCTAAATCCATGCAGGCATTGGATTAGAAGATGGTTTAAGACAAAGACAGAAAAGACAGCTCGGGAACTGACCCATTCATTTGGAACAAGACCATCTGCTTACAAGACCCTACTCTAATCAGTTTCTTTTTTTCTCACATAATTTTGTGAGATTATGTGGCGTGGATCTTGGTCCCTTTAAGGGGGTCTGGTGGCATGCCCCCTGAAAGAAACTTTAGTACATTTTAAAGTTAAATGCATTAATGTTATGTTTTTTTGAGAGTTTAAAGTTAAGTGTTCCAACCCATTTTTTGACCGAACAGAGTAAAATGTCTCGCACACGCACCCTCAGATCAGTTGGACGTGGTTGTGTACAAGAGGTAAAAACGATATAAATACTGTTCGTTTTCTTACACAAACCGCTCGTTTCGTGTCTTAGGTCATCAAGGTGTACTTACGATGGGTAATTGTTTAATTTGGACTCCTCTGTGCATGCTCTTTGAGGTGGTGACCATAGACCTCCATTATATGAGTCACAGACAAGAACGGTTTGACCTAAAAATATCAAAATGGAAACTACTGAGGAAACAAAGACACCTACATCTTGGATGTTCTTGAGGTAAGCTAAAACATATGAAAAATTTATTTGAAAGTGAACTATCCCTTTAAATGTTCCTGTGTCCAGAAAAGTAGCAAGGACATCCATAAAATAGTCCATGTGACATCAGGGGTTCAACCAAAGCAAACAAAATTAACTTTTTAAAAAACATTTCTTCTCCTCCTCCTGGCGACGCCGCCATTGTGGAGAATATCACGATTCATGTGCTTGCTTCATGTAAACGACACATGCGTGTGCTGACGCATTTGTGTGTTAATGTAAGCAGCAGCGCCATGCACATTCATTTTTTTTTTCTTTTGTTATTTTTACTTTGCACCCAAAAAGTATTCTCATAGCTTAATAATTTACAATATTTTTAAGAAAAAAATAATAAACTCATAAAATCAAACTTACTTCTAAAAACTGGATATTTAAAATATTTTTCTGTCACAGACCCACTACATAGCAGTGTTGATAACTTCAGGAGAAAAGGGCTATGATATTTTCAGTAGTGTGAAAATGGTTAGAGGAATGGTTTAGCTTTTCAGTAACAAGCGTTTTCCAGCAAGTAGTGGTGACAAAATATTGCATCACTTTTTCTGTCACAATACAGGGTAGCATTTCAGTCCCACAAGCAAACTGCCATGTGCTTTTTTATGGTACACTCAACAAGCACTATCTTCAAAAGTATCCTTGTTCTTAAGTAGTGTTGGGAACATCTCACGGTTAGTTTCTATTGTTAAAAAAAAAGAGAGATTTCCTAATTTGCGGGATGTATTCATAAGTGTTCCCAGAGTTCGATTTTTATATATTTTTCTCCATACTGCTGTTTAGCAGTATGTACTTGATTGTTATATAAATAGGGTGATTTAGTTTTATTATGTTTTAGCAAATTGTATACATTATTCTGTAAATTGATATTCTAGTTGATTGTGTTTGTGCCAGATAAATAAGTACTAGTGTTGTCATGATACCAAAATTATTGTTTCGATACCGATACCTAGGCAAGAATTGCAATTTCTATACTTTTCGATACTTTTCCTGAAAAGGAAATATAACACACTAATAAATGAACATATGAACAGCAGATATATAAAATATTTGAACAAAATATGAAATATCAAAATATAAAAAAATAATTCGAGCAATGACATTCAAGGTAAAGAAAGAATAAATTTAGCAGCATTATCTCAGTTATCATAAGAAACATAAGAGTAATACATTATCTTGATTCTGAACTTTGAATAAAAATATGAACAGCGATTATATTAAACAATGTTTCTGAAATGTCAAAAGATAAATAATATCAATTTAAGCAATGTCATTCAAGTAAAAAAAAAATCATATAAAATTTAGCAGCTATATCTCAGATATTGTAACTTATTCTGTCAGTTGTGCAACCTTTTCTTTCAGAGGAGAAAACTCAGCCAGTGAGCTTTAATGAGCGTCATCTTTAGTGAGCGTCATCTTTTTCTACCAGTCGTGGACCGGCGGCCACAGTATCACTTGTGCTCGCACATGCAGCCTAGTGATGCGCTGGTCGGGTTTTTTTTCCAACCCGCGGGTCCCGCTTTTATGAAATTATTTGGCCCGCCCCAGCCTGCAAATAAAGTAAAATTTCTTTATCCACCCCGACCCGCGCATCGGGGACATCACGGAAGATACGTTGCTACTTAGACCTTCGTATTGTAACCTTATCAAAGAACCTAATAAAATATGAAAATATATATTCCAAATATTTAATATAGGCTATATGAAATTGCACTAGTGATAGTTCGTTCGAGCACGAATCTTTTAGGTGAACTAATCACTCTTGTTCACGTAATCCACTGACTCATATTTCTTGTTTACTGAAGTTCCTCCCTCCACAGCAGCGCGCGAGCGCGACGCTATTAGCAGCGCATGCACAGCTCGTGAACAGCTCTGTGAACTGTCTTATCCTGTCAAAGAGTTACTCAAGATGTGACGGAGCATGTGATTTGTTGAATGTAGTGAACCCATCCTCCCTTCACTGAACGAGATCGAGAAATCTGAACTGATACGTCTCGTTTATGAACGAAATGAATGAGTATACAGGGTCAGTGAGCCAAGCATGTAAATCTCGATCAGCAATCAGCAGATACAAAGCGCAGTTATAGGTGCTGTGCAGATACGCTCGTTTTCATATTTAGCATACAGAACATAACTCCACGTTTAATCCCCGATTAATGTGCATATTATATATGAACTGTCTTACCAAACAATTCAAATGTTATTCATGCAAGAAAACCTCGTGCTTTGTTCATCTGAACAACTTATTTAAACTATTTAATGCGATTATGCACACATTTTAGTAAAGCCAAATCAGTTTAGTAAAGCCACTAATGCAGCCATCTCTCTGTTATGCTTTTTTGCTGCTTGCGTGAGGAGAAAAAACACAGACATCCATAGGGAGGCACTGGAAGCGTGTGTTGCACACACCAACATGAAATACGTCTCTTACAAATCTGGAACGCAGACATTCTTTGAAGTATCGATACTAATAAATTTAGGAATCGTGACGTTTTTAATTTCCGAGAATCGCGATAGTTTTGAAGTATCGGTGCACAGATACAACACTAATAAGTACTACTTTGTATTGTCAGTGTGCTGTAAATAAGTGGCATAGAAAAAAAAGTTTGTATCTGGGTTTCTTCAGTGTAGTGTACTATTAGTTTGTAAACTATAGTATAGTTTATTACTGAATCAAAGTAGTATAATTGTTGCACAAATACTTTAAAGTATGAGTTACCTTGGCTAGATGCAGTTTCAAGCAGCTTCCTTAAATCTGGTGTATACAGATGGAATTGACTTTGAGTCATTATATTTAAATGTGTGAATAAGATGTGACTTCTTCCATTATATTTAAACTTCACTATTAACTGTTTAACAGAGTCAGGTGAAATGCTATCTAATCATGTTATAGAAATGTTAAATGTAAATGCTTGTTCTTATTTTTGCCATTTTGGAGACAGATTAGCACCATATTCTCTCTCACTCTCTTTATTTCCATCAACGTTTTCTTCTCTCTGGAGAAAGTGAGTAATTGGTCCCAGAATCCCAGTGTGTGTTTGTACCAGAGGACCAGGGATTTCTGTCTCCCTGGAGAACAGACTGTGTTTGTTTCAGCAGCCATGGAACTTAAAGACTGCCTGCTCTCTCTTTCCGTCTGTGGGTGTTTGGATCGAGAAAGAATTGCATTGTGGAGTAGACTGAGGGAGTGAGGAGTTTCTTGTTATGTTGTGAAATACCCTGTTACCTCAGCATTTTTTTATGTATTTTTTTCCCAGTGAAATATTTTCAAGAAATACATTTTTAAATGCTACTGTTATTTCAGAGATTGTGAGAGATATGGCAAGGAAAATAAGGGAGGAACAAACTCATGTTGCCTGAATAAGCATTAAGCAGTGTGGCTGTGCTAAATTGGCTAGGTTAAAGGGGTAGTGAACTCAAAAATTATGTTGGTTTTCATTTCCCCAAAGCATTGTTTGCCATCTATGGTGCAAGTTCTGTCACAGTTCAGTGTTTCTCATACCACATTCAATTGAACATTCGCAAATACACTTTTTTTTAAAGGTAAGTGGTTGCAATCAATTTATTTTAGCTAATTTTAAATAAACAAATTTAGTTGAATAACTTTCAACATGTGATGTGGACTTAAATAGATCATGCTCTTGGGCACAATGTGCATATACGTAAATGCTTAAGGTTACTCCAGAGTATGAAAAAAGAGGGAATCCGCTTTGAAACAAACGTCAAACAAAGCAAAATTAAAATGGCCAAAAACTATTTTATTATAGGGGCAAAAAATAATGTAAACTATACAAGGAACCCTGTCATTACTACCGTATTTTTCAGACTATAAGTCGCACCTAAGTATAAGTCGCATCAGTCCAAAAATACGTCATGACGAGGAAAAAAACATATATAAGTCGCACTGGACTATAAGTCGCATTTATTTAGAACCAAGAACCAAGAGAAAACATTACCATCTACAGCCGCGAGAGGGCACTCTATGCTGCTCAGTGTAGACTACAGGAGCACTGAGCAGCATCTCTGGCAGTATAGAGCGCCCTCTCGCGGCTGTAGACGGTAATGTTTTCTCTTGGTTCATTTCTTGTGGTTCATGTCAAATTCATTTTGATAAATAAGTCGCACCTGACTATAAGTCACAGGACCAGCCAAACTATGAAAAAAGTGTGACTTATAGTCCGGAAAATATGGTATATTAAATGTTAAAATTAGCAACATAGTCCAAATACAGTGTTTTTTCCAGTTTAGTTTTTTATTATTTTTATTTACTTGCATTTGTTGTTGAAATTTAAAATATAGATAGATGTATTCAAAAATAAAATAAATAAGACTAGGGCTGTAGCTATCGAATATTTTAGTAATCGAATATTCTACCAACAATTCCATCGATTAATCGAGTAATCTTATAAAATGTGTTTTTGCTTAATTAAAGTGCAATATTAATTATGCAAGAGAAAATAAGACTCCTGGGTCTCTTAAAATGAACAACTAAGTTTCCTTTTTTGGAATTGTTTTATTTTTATTTTTTAAATGCATAAAATGCAATGCATACATCAAAAATAAACATTTAATTATTACCCATTGTTTCTCTGTCTGTACTTGTACTGTGAACAATGACAATAAAGTTGACAGATGAAGTTCAGTTGGGGTTTTAAATAAAGCATTTTCTGAGATGTACATTAAACATTAAACTCATAAAACATTAATGTATTTTATCTTTTAATTATTGAAAATTAAGCAAACTTAACTTTTTGGTAAACAAAGGTGATTTACTATTAGAAATAAAACATGGAAGAAATGTTGTGTGATTAAACCATAAAAACCATTTTTTTTAGTACTAGGCTATGTACATTCTGCTGAACAATAGTAATACTTCTCTGGCAAATACAGGACTTTTATTTTGACGGGTTGACGTACCTTTACAGTTCTGTGTATGTGATGTGACGCTAGTTTTACTCAAATCAAACGGTCAAATGCTCATGAAGTGACCGTCAGAGCAGTTCTGGAGATGTTGTTCATGTGTTCACGTCCTTATTTAGTGAGACAGCAGACACTGAAATCACTGCGAGTGTCACGCGCGCTTCAGTGTGTGTGATAAAGGAAGAGCTTCTGCTCCATTCATTAACAGAGACACGCAGAACATGCAGGATTCATATTTAAATAGACTGATCCGGCTTAATATTTACAGATATTAGTTCATATCATGATTTGATGTAAGTGCAATGACCTATTTTTGATTTAATTCGTAAAAAATTTGTCAAATCCCGTGCCATTCCGCGTTAAACAGTAAATTCCGTTTTTATGACTGGACTCCGCGTTTTCTGCATCGCGGAAATCATAGGGCCCTAGTTGTGGTATGCCAGCTCTATCTTGCAATGGACACACGCCACGACATTCTCTTTACAGTTGCCCGCGCCCTCAAAACACTGCTGACTCCTTGCAGTATGAGATTTCGGACGCAGCGCTTGTGTCTCCTTCAGCTTTGTGGGAGACGTAAACGCGTTGTGTCACATTAAAAAATCATTGCGAAAGAACCTGATGTGAGATTTGAAATAAATTAAAAGAGGCTTCGAGGCAGAGGAATTTGCCTCGATCATTTTTTGTAATCGAGTTACTCAAGGAATCGTTTCAGCCCTAAATAAGACATCACATATGTAATATTACATGTATTTAGCAAAACATTCCTCTCTAGAGTTATTGCTTTGAATTAACTGAAATGAATGGCTTTACATGTCATTGGTTACAAGCTATTGTTCTCATATTTGTTTTGCATTGAAACAGTAATTGGTTGATTACATGAGTCATGACACATTTTAGTAAGTTGTATTGTTTCTTTAACATACCTTCTTATATTCATTCATGTTTATTTTGTACTACAACTAGTAGTAATAGGAAGAGATGATTCACCCACAATCTGCATTACTGCTTTAACTGAGGCGTCTGTAAAAATAAAATTATATATCATCTCAGTGATTAAACTCATGGATTTCAGATGGCGATCTAATTCACAGAGGAGTAGGGCTGTCAAAATTGCTCAAAATTGACGTTCGAATATTCCCTCAAAAAAATACACGAATATTCGAACTATTCGAACATCTGGTTGCGCATGTTGTCAATGACGAGCATTACGTCAAAAACAGGCAAAACTAATACAAAGAGACATAACTATTTGTATAGATAGTCTATTTAAGTTTAAACATATATGACAACGTATTACCTACACAAAAACAAGGAAATCAACTAATGGCCAAGACTGCAGACCTCACGCTCTCTCACCCTCACGTTCTCTGCGCATAACGGTTTAAATGAACAAACACATTTTTGTGCAAGCAATTTAAGGTCGCGACTGTTGTCCCAAATATAGCAGGCTTCATTCAGTGATTGAAACAAATATTATTAATATCAATTGAAGTTTTACACCATATAGAACTGACATTGAATGCTCCGAGCGAGCTGTGCTGTGGTAAACATGGAACTTTTCCTTGACATGAAACGATAAATAATCAAACCTCGGATCCATTGCTTGACAGAACTCCCCGAAGCCTGCCCCATCCGCGATACTGATCGGTCTCATGTCCTTACAAATGAATGAAATGTATTTATCCGTTATGGCCTCTTGTCATGTTGCAGACAAAGTGCTTGTGGCGAGCGATGCAAAGTAACGTTAAGTGTCAAGACGTGACTGTTTAGCCTGTAGTTCCACACATTATGCCATGCTCATTTGGGTGCACATTTTGGAGATGTGACCTCATGTTGCTAGTGGTCGAATGGTATGCTAACTGTATCTTAAATAGCTTGCATACAACTTTATCTCGCGGGTCAACAATTTGACCTCATTTTCTCTGCTGCGGTCGAGTTGGGCTCTGCACTTGCTGGCATCTTCCATGAAGACGCGTCAACTTTCAGCAGTGATGCTGTGCCAGACAGTGCGACTCCTGTGACCTGTCCCTGAACCCTCAGGCGCGCTAGCGCGCCCACTGGCAAAGCAGACAACCACGCCTCTACTACCGCGGGCCTTTTTTTCCACATTTTTTTTATTTGAATATTAATTTTCACCTTCGAAGTTCGTTTTTTTAAAAACTATTCGAATACATATTCGAATTTAGATTATTAGTTGACAGCCCTACAGAGGAGTTAGTTCTGTGATCTTATGAACCTGGGAACGTGCTGCTCACATTACCAGTCACATAATTGTCTGCTGTAAATATTAATTTTATTTACGAAATCTATTCTTATTATTGTGTAAAATGTATTTAAAAATACTTATTATTATATAAAATGTATTCTTATTATTCCAAGCATATTTTATTATATATAATCATATTTATTATTTGATTATTTATATCTCCTGTTTAAAAAGACACGCTATAATTGTATATAATTATACGTGATATAGTTATGTAAAACTGTATATCATAAAACTGTATTGCTTACCTGCTGCTGCCATAATAAAGACCCATTTTGAATGTTTTCTGTGCTTTTCTTCTCTTTATGCTCCCAGTTGCTATGAGCAGTTATGAAGTATTGTTCTTTTAAATACTTTCCAGTATATGTATGCAAATTACACCAAAGTACAACAGTTAACGTACCTTACAGTGTTCAGGAGTTTTCAAAAAGGATTCAAAGGTTTCAAAAAGGTTTAAGCACTGAATTTTGAATCGATTTCTTCTTGTGAACTCATACATGTGGATTCGAATAGCATTACCACATGAGTCATGACCTTGGTGTTTGTCAAAAAAACAGTAGGTATTTTAGCAGGGGATTTTTAAGGGGGTGGTGAGAGAAAAACACAGACATTCTGTTAAATTAACATGGCAATTAAATCACCGACTACCCCCGATAAATGGTGAAAATCACTTACATCCCCCTGAGAAACAATTACCGTCCGGATAGGGCTTTGTTCTCTGTATTTATTTATTTTTTCTTGCCAGTCTTTGACTGAGTTTGTCGTTTTTGTTGCCAAAGTTTCTTATTAGTTTCATTGTCCCCTGTTCTGTTGATTACCATCATTGTGTATTTAATGTTTTAATGTACTTAATGTATTTAATCCATGTTTTAATAGCAAACGATGTGCAAATCCAGCATCGACTTGGGCCTGGTTTCTAAAATATTCATCACTCAAATGACCAGAACACACAAACGCACTTGCTACACTCCGTTGTTGCCCTGAAAAACAAACTGCATCCACTTTTCATGTAACGCTGGGTTCTTGGGGAAGCTGAACACGGTCTCACTCTTCTCTGGTCAATGTGTGCGCGGGCACGCTTTTCTGAGAGAAATGCTCATATAAGGAGTTCCACTCTTGTATGCGTCATTAGATTCACAATCGTAATTCTCAGTTATATTTCTAAATTATTTTTTTAAACTTTGGCCATGTTTAGCATGAGAATCCATCTCTTTAAGACTGTGAACAACTCTGAATACCTGAAACAGCATTGTACCTCCCCTTTAACCTAATGCTGCATTTCAGACAATTTGGATATAATAATTATAATACAATACAATATTATATTATATTACAGTGTATAATATTATACTTTACATAATAATATATAATATTTACTTTATATACAGTAGAGAGAGAGAGAGAGAGAGAGAGAAAGATTATTTCTGGGTCCAATACATAGAAGGTTTTCAGCAAGTCGTTGACAGATTTATTTATTTTTCTGGACATTTTGATTTAAAAAAAAAGTGAAAAGTTTTGTGATGTTGATATGTTGAAAAGTTTTGTAAAAATTTGTACAAATTTGAATGAACACGAATTTAGAAAATAGAGTAAATTTCCATTCCATGTCAACTTAAATGTCTATGTGGTAGCACCTACTCTCACAACAGGACAGATTTTGCAAGTGTTAGTGTCGTCAGAATGGTAGCATTTCTGTGAGCTGTTTATAGCTCCTCAAAAGACAGGGAAGCTTCACCCTCAGCAGTAAAAGGGTGGGGCTTTCTGCCAGTTTAATGGCCCTGTAACCAGAGATTAAGGGCAGATGCAGTGCCAGCAGACTTCATGCTTAGCAACGGCAAACAAATGCTGGTAAGGAGTTGAATGTCCCTCCAGATTCAGCAATCGTTTTGGTCATACACTCTTTGCGTGAAGCTTCAATCATACATTTGCAGCTGCTTGGCTATGGGCTCTTTGCTCTCTCTTCTTGGGTATAAAAATAGGTTGCTATGTGAACACCATGACTCCCCAGAGGCATGTGCCTGTTGTTACGCCCTGCTGATCTACTGAGGGTGAGGGAACTCGTTTCCTCAATGGAGCAATGCACAACAAAACTCCAGGGGCAGATGGTGAGATAAAGTATAAATATATGGGCCATGACTGAGAGATTTAAATCTAACATAACTTTTCAATCATTTGTAAAGCTGTCATACTGACAGACATGAATTGAAATGTATTTCAAGCAAACTGAAACTTAACTCATAAGCAACCATTTGTGTTAAGTATGAAGCCTCACGCTATACGAATGCCATTGGTTTTGCTTTCCATTCCTTTTGAAAGCTAGTAGTCACCTCTTTAGTCACTGATCATCTCTGAAAATAATGACTGAAATAGATCTACACCCAAAGGCCTGTTGTAAAAGAGAACAGCAAACACCCTGGATCCTTCAGGTTGAATCCCACTGTTTGCTTTGGGCTAAAACAGAATAGCCCAAACAACAGAAGGATTAATTTGGACTAATAAAGGTGCTATTGTTTGCTGTACTGTTCAGTTCACTAGAGCATGAGCTCAGGTCAGACCTCATGTCCCACTTACACATACATCCACTTATTTAACACTCATTCATCCATAGAATATTTGTCAGATAATTTTTGCTAAATCACTAATCTAATTCTTTAATATAATCTTATCTAACTTCCTTGTACTCTGACTTTTTATTTATTTTCTGATTATTTATTTATTTTTGAGAGATGGGGATATAATGGGGATATAAAGGGGATATAATGGGGGAAGTCGTGGCCTAGTGGTTAGAGAGTTTGACTCCTAACCCTAAGGTTGTGGGTTCGAGTCTTGAGCCGGCAATACCACGACTGAGGTGGCCTTGAGCAGGGCACCGAACCCCCAGCTGCTCCCTGGGTGCCGCAGCATAAATGGCTGCCCACTGCTCCGGGTGTGTGTTCACGGTGTGTTCACTGCTGTGTGTGTGCACTTCTGAGTATGGGTCACCATACTTGGCTGTATGTCACTTCACTTCACTTTTTTTTATCACTTTATAAATGTATGATTGTGGTAATTTAAACAGATACAGAGGTAAGTGATTAGTTTCATAAATTGTAATTAAATTTCCTTGTGTTATTGTGGCAGAAGAGCACTATGTATTATATGGAATTTGATGGGAAATGTCCAGCGGCAGCAGTAGTGATAATAATGATAACAATAATAATAATACAAGTAATAGTTATAATAATAATAATAATAGTAGTAATAAATGGATTACTCTGTAAAATTATTATAGAAAACCCTTATACCCCTCCAGGTCCCACAGCCACTCCATCCCCGCTAGCAAGCACAACCAACAGACCCACCAGCACAGACTACTACTACAGAACTAACTTGTCTAAAACAATGTTTCCACTTTCTCATCCACAGCTCGCACCAGCTGTTGTTAACACACTCGGAGCACCAGCGTGGGGAGTGGTCAGGACATAAACTGAATAATATGGGTTAATCTAACCTTGTTATTTTACATTCATCAAAACAAATGTCTAGCTCTTAATTAAAAAATATTTATATTTATCAATATTTTGAGCAAAAAAAAAAAAAACTCAAAACAAATAATGGTAAATTTAATTTAATTGAAAGACAAGTTTTTTAATTGAATGAGGTGAGAACCTTTTTTTTCAGTGCAGTCTCTCATTTATCTGCCTGTCACATTAATAAGTGCCATTCAAATTCCATTCAAAGCTGCAAGAGTGGAAATAAAGGCACATTGTTTTTTTGTACTACCAAGTAATGAATAAAGCAAGCTAATGTTAGCTTGAAAGCCAAAGAAAACTTAAGTGTCAGAAAGGATGTTAATGTCTTTTTGCACAATACATGGCAATAAGCTACTTTTTTAGTCTACTGCACGTATAATATATGTGTGTAAAATGCCCCTTGACTGTCCACAAATGAATGCAAAAGACATTTTAAAAGCTTCTAAATAGCGAATACAAACATTTGAACACACATTTAACACAAAATTACAGCCTTCTTAAAATTGTCATTACAAAATCTCTTTTAAAAATGTACCCATCCTGTTCACACTAAACATTTCTGTGGGCAGTAATTACACCAATAACAGTTTTATAGTGCTAACATTTTTATATATATATATATATATATATATATATATATAACTCCCTTTGGGGAAGCCCTCACCATGATACTCAAAGCACCTAGCCCCGGATGCAGTGCAGCCCCAGTGGATCGGGGGCTGCATTTATATATATATATATATATATATATATATATATATATATATATATATATATATATATATATATATATAGGCTAAAACAATTTAAAAAGCTCAAAATTCACTGTAAATATTTAAAAACAGACCATGGTACTGTATTTTATCATTTGATGAGTGTTTCCTTTCTGGAATGGATCCATATGCAGCGACCTGTGCTGAAACTCATTTAACCTTCAGCAGACTACAGTCTACTCAACATAATGCCCCCTACTGTAGACAAAAACAGTTTGTCTTTGTTTTACCCATTTCACTTTTTTTCTAAGAGGCTTCAAGAGATACTTAGGAAACCCGACAATATTATTTATATACTTCTGTTTTCATAAAATGTCAGCTCTGAGTGGACAGAAACAGCATCAGAACACTTCCTTCTTTCTTGTGTAACATTTGTTCCCTTTCAGTAGGTTACTCTTGACGTCAAGTCGGTGATGACTGACGAATTGGGATCTCACCAGAGAGACCAATCCACTTCAAGTGTGAACTAAATGAGCCAGTGCACCTTGGCAAGTGAATATTGCATCCTATTATATACTATTGGGAGTATAAGAGGCAGCAGGTGCACCGCATTCATTCATCCTTTTGCTGAGGAGTCGTAACGGTTGTGCATCACTACTGCTCTCTACTGCAGTGTTGCATAGCAAAGAGCCAGCGAGTGCAGGTGTTACGGCATGGCAGCAAAACAATCATCTTCGTGCAGACAGCCACACCAGGAGTGTGTTGTGGCCAGCTCCCCTGCATGCTTCAGGACAAAAAAGCATTTCTCTTAAAGAGCAACAAGGGGGATCTTTTTAAAGATGTCTTATCACCCGTGCGTTTCTGGGCGCAGTCGTTACCTGATGCCTCAGGATGATGCCTCAGGATGGTCACAATCGCTGTCTCACGTTTCTGGGCCTTAAGCACACTAAGGAAGCATTTGTGGATGGTCCATGTTCTTCTTGTGGGGACATGACCATCTTGTAGTTGCATAAAGTCCCTCTGCCTGTGTCACGATCCACTGGGGCTGCACTGCATCCGGTGCTAGGTGCTTTGAGTATCATGGTGAGGGCTTCCCCAAAGGGAGTTCCTCACCCCTCAAGCACTCCACACCCAGTGGAGTGGCCGGAGGGACATGCTGGTCCCTCTAAAGTGTGGAGGGAGCTGGCCTTTTCCATCGGTTTGCCCCCTCGAGACCAGATGTCAATCGCTACATCAGAGTGTGAGTTCTCTCTCTCCGGGGATGACGACCCAGCTGCGTTGTTCCAGACAGACCCAGAGATGATGTCTATGCTTTCTTGGGCTGTCGAGAATGTCGGGTTCGCATGGAATCTTCCTCTGCCTCCATTCCACTGCAGCACTGAGACCCTGGCCCCGCTACATATCCAAGGTCCCTAGAACTCCCTTCAGGGACAAGGTGGTGAACCTGCAAGCACTGCCCCTGGAGGAGGCAGACCCAGCCCTAGTTTTGCTCTGTGCTGTATGCGCACAGAGACAGTATGTGGATAGAACTCAGAGCTTTAGGAACTCAGAACAGCTTCTTCTCTGTGGTGGACAGCAGAAGGGGAAAGTTGTCTCCAAGCAGAGGGTGGGCCAGAGTTGATAGTTGATGCCATCACCTTGGCCTACGAAGCACAAGGTGTGCCCTGCCTGCTCAGACTGCGTGCATCATCCTGAGCATTGGCTTGTGGTACCTCGCTAGCAGACATTTGTAGAGCTGTGGGTTGCGAGCTGATTTAATGTGTTTTTAAATTAAATAAATATGGTACAATTTTTTCAATGCAATTCAGTCTCTATAACTTTTTATCATTTTGAGCATTATCAACTCTGGATGATGGACAGTAAAGCCCAAAAGGTCTTCTTTTCAAAGACACCAAAATTGTCCCAAAATGGGGTTAACAGGTTAAAGGATTTGAATATTAGACATGTGTTAGTGTGTTATTTGTAAGCCAGGTTAAAGAGATGGGTCTTTATTCTAGATTTAAACTGACAGAGTGTGTCTGCCTCCCGAACAATGTTATAATAGGATAGGAAAGGGATCTGCTGCCCACAGTTGATTTTGTTATTCTAGGTATTATCAAATTATGGGCTAGTGGCCATATAAGTAACCCGGTTGTCCCACGTCCTGTCACCACAGTTGCTGTACCACCACTGAGCTGCCGGGTATTGACTCGGCTCCTCAGTGAAAGCTTGAATGAATGCGGTGCACCTGCTGCCTTTTATACCCACACTGTGATCAGCAGCAGGTGGATCCAATTATGGCATGCCAATATGCATTGGCTCATTTAGTTTACACTCAAAGTAGATTGGTATGTCTGGTGATATCCCAATTCATCGGCCATCACCGACATGACATCTCTGTTCGCTCCTTGAAGAAACAAGGGTTATATATGCCTCGTTTCCACCGAAATTACCCGGAACATTTGTACCAGGAACTTGCTTTCTGCGTTTCCACCGCAGTCTGAAGTACCGGGAAGATTAGGCAAATAGACTCGTGACGTAGTCTACACGCGTTTCTCAATACAAAGTATGCTGATTTTGGACTTGCATCTCGGTAGTTCGGACTTGCCCATTCGACTCGGGAGTGTGATGTCCGCGACGACGCAAACCCCCAGACCGGTAAATCTGTAAACAGCAGCGTACTTGATAACATCAGTCAGCTTGTCTTGGCTACTGCAATTTTTCTCACTGTACCTGTATATTTACAATGAAACGAAATAGGATATCAGATACCACTGCCTCCTTTCCTTTTCATTTGAACATAAATACCAGCTGCAGAAATGTACTTAGTTCAGTGAAATGTCTATATATACAGCCATTACAACACACCGTGTACCAGCCCAAAGTCCCTAGTTCCTGGGTAAAGTTCCTGCGGTGGAAACGCGGCTATACTGAGACGATATGTTGAATTATTTATTTAACCAACCATATTGTTGTTGGCTAAATAAAATGTTATGCCTCTTAACATATTGTGATGCCTTGTCCAGCCGGAGCGATGAGGCAAAAACAGAAAACCCATTATAAACGTGATATAAACATGATTTCTAGTCGTGTTTTCTTTGGGAAGGCAAAAACTAAGTAGTTTTGCTTTCTCAACTAACCAGCGTCACACACATTGTTTGACACCCCTGAAAGCACTATTATGTTTTACTTAAGGCTGCATTGAATGAACAATGAAATTTTTGGGGAAGAAAAAAAAAACACATTTGGAAAAAAGGGATGTTACAGAATGAACCACAGTGGAAAAAATTTGCACAAAGCAAGTTGTGCAATACATTGGTGTGGAAATTAAATACTTATAATTCTTTACATTTGTTTATAATTTAACATATTGGAATTTTTGAAATATAAAAAAATAAAAAATAGATAAAAAAATAAAAAGAATCCAACAGTTTAATCTATAAATAAGAGAATTAGTTGCAACCTTCATTCATTCATTTACTTTTTTTTTTTTTTTTGGAAAGTTTCATTAGATTAATTTGCTAGTGAAAGCTGTATGTTGTTTTTCCTGCAGATGAGTATGTTAACTGGAGCAGAGAGTGAAGTGTACAGGGAGGGCGGTGAGGTGGCACTCATGTAGACGCTCACTTTAACTATTCTGTTAACTGACTGACTGGTGCTCCAATAGTGTGTTGAAAAAGGATAAGTAAAGACAAAGAAACATGCCCGCAAAACTGATTAAGCATGATCTTAACTGCAGCAATTCTAAATGTCTGTAATTTCTAAATGTGTTATAAACTTCATTGTGTAATCTCAATAGATAACTAAAGTTCATTTTAGCCTGTGCTCTCTGACTATTGTTTGCATTCTGCTGCAAGTGAAAACTGTAAAGTTCTTTAATTTAAAGTTGGTTTATAAACAGGGTTGCCGCGGGTCATTCAAAAGTTTAAATAAAGTTTTACTACATTGAAAAAAAAAATCATTCATCCAATTAAAAAATAAAATAAAATAATATAGTGTAATGATTCACATCTATATTTTTTTTATCTTGAGCTAATGAAAAATAAATAACTTGTCCTAGATAAATAAATTGCCCTAACTCAAGCTGTAGATGTGAATCATTACCCTATTTATTTATTTTTTCAATTGGATGAATTAAACTATGACAAAAAATAACCAGTGAAACATCGAAACACGAGAATGATTCTTCTGATTTTATTTCATTCAACATAAACAGCGATTGATAATGGATAGTGTATTTCTGGTATTAATGTCTGGTATCAGTGTTTTGTTGGTATGATTATTTTCGGAGAAAAACTTACGATTTTACGATTATGACGATTATTATGCTTTTATTAATTTCACAAAATTATTAATGTATAAAGTCACATGGAAACTCTTTAGATATTAACGTATTATTTATTGCTTCCTTTTGAAGCAGAAATAGCACAGTAACCAATAATACAGCACAAAATAATAATAATAAAGACAAACAAAAACATCCATGACAGTATTTACCTTTTAAAAAAATAACTAATGAAAAGAGATTACAAAAATATTTAGTGTTTTCAGCTTGTGCATTCTTAACATTTCTTTTGGACCTGAGGCAGAGAACTGGAAACATGGTGAAAAAAAAAAAATCTTGTTGGTTTATGACTAATGAATAATACTTTAAAAGGGATAATTAATAACAATGTTAATTAAGTTGTTAATTAAGTATTTATTAATATAAGACTATTAACTTTATTTATCCCACAGGGGAAGCTATAAATAATGAGGGGAATAAGCTGAACTATTATTGTAATCAACTGTCAACCAGTCATATTAATTTTAATAATTTTAATAATAATTCATATGATTTTACATGTGGCCTGAGAAAATCATGTCTATTATTTTGGTTTGTGAGATCGGAGATCGCGCTGTTCACACATATAAACATTCAGGAGGACATAAACCGGTCGTGAACCATGCCCCATGACTTTTATTAATATAATAAAATTTGACCGTAGTGTGTAGCCTCCGTGTCTCTGATATAGTGTTGGGCGATATGGTCATTTTTCAAATCGTCATATCGTCAGCCCGTGAGATCGACGATACACAATATTATCGAGCATGTGTGGAGAGAGACTCTTTGTTCTTGTCATAGCATAACTATTGGGTGTTTTAAACCGCGCAGGTGCGAGAGAGAGGGCCTAAGGAGTCACCAATAATAAAAAAAAAAGTGTATTAATTAATTAATTTCAAACATACTGACTGATTTAACTAACGTTAAATATAAAAATACTGTATTTAAAACAGCTAGTTCATACATAGTCAGACGCAACTGTCATATCGCACATCCACATCTGCGCAGGGAAGTTATCAGTCTAAATGTTCTGCAAAATCAGTCAACGGTGAAAACCAATAGTAGATTTAATTTAAAGTCCAACAGTTTAACACTAATATTGGGCATAAACAAACATTTAAATATAAAGTATTTAAAACAGGTAAGTTGATATATTTGTAGTACAGTTGAATTGAACTGATGCATCAGTCATACAACGCTCCGGACCGCGCGCCTCATGACGAGTCTGACGCACCCCCACAGAAACAAGAATTAGATGCATTCTAACATAACTGTGGCATTAAACTCAGTTAGTGAGGGCTCGTTTAATATTTTGCACATACAGTATTAGAGATGTTCCGATACCCTTTTTCTCTTCCCGATACCGAGTACTGATCCGATACCTGGGTGTGTATCTGTATATACAGCTGTATATACTACTAGCCCTGTGTAAATTGCTAGAATTATTTTATGGTGTGCTCCAGACTTATCCCTTGATAAAACATGAACAAATACATGGTGAACTACTGTATTTATTACAGTATTTTTATTATCTGACATGAATTTGACAGGAATATTATTTAATTTCTTAAGCGAAAAAGAACTTCAAATGCAGCCAAAAATCTAACACCGCAAACTAAAAAAGGTATTTTAGTATTTTAGTTTTACAATATTAGTGTATAAAAAACTGCAACAAATAAGTCTAGGAATATAAAAAATTCTATATTAATCAGATAATCTCTTTACAACAAAACAAGTAAAAATCAAGCAACCGTCTAGGCATAATTATTATTATTAATAGAGACGTATTATTACTACATAGAGACGTAGCTAAATCTACTGTAGGCTACAACAGTAGCTTAATATATTGTCAATTTACTCGCCATGAAGATCTTTGAGTGTCTGTGTTTATGATATGACAGTTTTCTCAAATGAAACGTTAAATTCTCATGAAGTGACGGTTTATGCGTTCATGTCCTCATATAGTGACACACGGCAGAGGCCACAAAACAGCGAGCTCCCGTGCATTTGCGCCCGTCTCCCAGAGATGTAGACTTTGCAGGAGTAATATTTAAATAGTATTTTGCAGTTTAATATTCACAGACACTAGTATATATATTCGGCTACAGTCTGGAGCCCTGCGCTTAGACTAACACGGAAGCGACTGAACGCAGCTGCGGGTAACGAATATACTCAAACTTACTACCGGTTCTACCGAGACGCTGGTATCATCACATTTTAAAATTTTCAGCACCGTCTTGGTCCCTAGTCGCCGTTTTACTGTCTGGTTGGTCCAGTCTGAAATACTGCTAAACAGTGGACATACTGCTAACCACTGATCTGTAATATAGAAGCGGCTTCACTGTCTGTTGGCAGTTTAGAATGCGATGAGCCATCCAGTCATATATAGATCAGTGCTGCTAACGCGTTTTCATTTCTTCTTCGCTGCTCTAAACAGGGGTTGCTTGTGGCATTACAGCACAACGTCCTGTGTTTGCAATGCATTCTGAGCAGCGAAGAAGAACCGTGCAGCGGTTAGGCAAAGCTAGCGTTCATAACTAGGTCTTGAAAATGGTATCGGATCGGTATATGGGTTCATGTACTCGCCGATGCCGATGCCAGAATTTGTTGTGGTATCGGAGATATTTCCGATACTAGTATCGGAATCGGAACAACTCTATACAGTATATAGGCCGTTTAGATTACTTGTTAAAGTGCAATGAAATACCTTATATCTGCAGACGATGTACGTCTGTTTGTGGATGGAGACTTTGTAACGGCCAAAACTATGTATTTTGCATGCATCACATTATAGTGCGGTGTGCATGAAAATAATAACAAGGCGGTAGATTGAACTTATTATCCATAGTGGTTCTCACTAGGGCTGCACGATATTGGGAAGAAATGACATTGCGAAATTTTTTTTTCTGAGATATATATTGCGATATGAAATCTAATCAAATTGTTTCTTACAAACAAAAATGGGGTGAGCACACTTACATTCTCATTTTAAATGATTTAAACATCGACACCATCGTGTCGTTGATTAATATGCACGAGGAAGAGAGAGCAAGACAGTGCTCGTGTTGTTTGAAGACGGTGAGCGTGCGGCGCGCGCTCTCTCTATGGGCCGTTATATAGTCAACGCGAGAAACGCGAGCAAGCAACACGAGCGACGCGAGCGGTGCGCTCCCTTTTATAGTCTAAACAGTGGACGCAAGCGTCACGGGCGATGCGTGTATGCAATACACCGCTCACGCAACAGGGGGTAGTAGAGTCAGGGTGATATTAGTAAAGTCGGGTCGCGTGATATTCAGATCACAATGGCAACTGAAGAGGAGTGTATTCTGTTGCTGATTTTACATCGGCGGCAACAAAGGCAACGCAGAGATAGGGCCGTTAAGTTCGCATAATTTTTCCTCTTCGCCCGCCATTGTATTCAAACCTTCTTCTTCTGTAAACACAATATACTTGAATTAATGTACAATACTTGCAATTTTGCCCCCACCGACAACGCATAGTATTGCGTGCATCGGCGCGTCGCGTATCAAAAACTAGGACGACACATTTGGCTACGCACCGACGCATAATGGCGGCCAAAGCGTAACGATGCGTAGCCTCGGGGACGCGTATGCGTACAGATGCGTTGACTATGAAACGGCCCTATATCTCACGCGCGTGCGCTCTCTCTCTCGCTCTCTATCTCTCTCTCTCGCTCTCTCTCACGTGCACTCTCTCTCTATCTCTCTCTCTCCCTCGCGCGCGTGCTCTCTCTCTCTCTCTCTCTCTCTCTCTCTCTCTCTCTCTCTCTCTGCCCTATCAAAACTTTCACTCTATGATGGTTAAGCTGTGCAATTAATCCGCGAATCACATTCGTCAAGGGCCGGGGAGCAGCTGGCCCGTACAGTTAATGAATAACGGATCAACTACGACAACCTACATCGCACATCCTGCGATGTGACTATCGTGGATTCGTACGTCGCGATATCGATGCTTAAATGACACATCGTGCAGCCCTAGTTCTCACGTAGTCCTTCTACGTCATCACCACATAGTTTGTTTTATAAGTTAAGTGATCAGTCTTTAAGAAAAGGACTACGTGAGAACCATGCACTATGGATGATAAATTCGCTCTGCTGCCTTGTTAATTATTTTGTCTTTAATTTATTTGTGACACCAAGAAAGAGTTAATCTCTCATGTATGAGAAGAGCGCGTTGCAGTTTACCAGCCATTAAATGTGTGGGACACCAACTTGTCATTTTCTATCTCTTTCATTTCATGGATTTAACGAATTATCCGAGTCAAAGCGTTACAACTTCACCGACTACATGCTGTAATCCTCCTGCGTGTGCGAGGTGTGTGTGAAATGCGGGCAGTGAAATTAAGTGAAATAGCTGGGCAGTTTAAAAGCCGAATCATAATAAGCAGCCTAATAAAAATAAAAATAATAGTTATTATTACTATAATTTAATACATTAATAGGAAAATGAGCCTAATATCGTCTTGATTATCGACAGAGAATTCTGCTTATGTCGATATCTCTGACGATCGTCGATACACGATACTATCGTCTATCGACCCAACCCTACTCTGATAAGGACAGCATTTTAAGTTTTGAATTTTGTTTTGTGCAAGTTGCAACCGTTTCGTTCCATGCAACTAGGGATATGCTGGTATTCAATTTTCATGTCGTGTTAATTGCTGATGCTTTTATCATGGTATATGGTATTATCACTTTATTTAAATTTACTTTCAAAACAGTGGTCATAATACAATATAACAGGTTTAATAACATTTTTCTTATAACAAAAATAACTGAACATTTAAATACAATAAAGCAATACAGATTAAAGTGCAAAAGAACTATAAAGACCAATAGGTATAACTTTACAATAAGACCTCATTAGTTAACCCTAGTTAATGCATTAACATTCACAATGAGCAATAGCTACATTTGCTACAGAAGTTATTAATCTTTGTTAAAAAATACAACTGAAACGAGTATTTTCACAAGGCTCATCTCTCTGAAAAGTGAGGTGTACTGTGATTGGCCAGCTATCCAGCGTGTTGTGATTGCCCGAATGCCTCAAGCTTGAGGCGGAAATGTTACGCCTCTTAACATATTTGGAAGCCTTGTCCGGCCGGAGCGACGAGACAAAAACAGAAAACCCATTATAAACGTGATATAAACATGATTTCTAGTCGTGTTTTCTTTTGGAAGGCAAAAAACTAAGTAGTTTTGCTTTCTCAACTAAACAGTGTCACACATTGTGGCCTTGAGTGAGCAGAGGCAGGAGGCTTGAGAATGGTGGGGTAGGCAGATTCTACGAAGGAGCGTATCCTTGGTCTTGCAGCAACAACATGTGACGCCCCCGGGCTGGACGCTGCTTTTGTCCACGGTGAAAGCTGATCCGGTGATCCACAGTGCAAAGCTGATATATTTCCTCAGTAACCAGCACAGATCAGCTCCAGGCATGACAATCCTCTTTTGAAAGGCCAAACTAAGTAGTTTAGCTTTCACAGTGTAACACACAGCGTCTATATGACAATACTACATATTAGAGCAAATTCAGAATAATACATCTACAGCAGCAACAAGTATGTGTTGGCTGAATAAAGTTGTAATCAAAAGTTTACACACACCTTGCAGAATATCTTATTCAGGTCAGTACTAAAAAATAAACAATAACATGCAGTTTATATATTTTTTTAAATAACTAAAATTTAGCAGATTCTGCAAGGTGTATGTAAACTTTTGCCTTCAGCTATATATTTAGCTGCTTCTAGAGTTGATAATAAAACTTAAAGCACTATTTTTGACGTCCTTTTCAAGGCAATGTTTAAAAAAATAGTTTTTAAATTAAATCTAAAAAGATTTTGACACCTTTTTCACCTATGATGAGTTTGAATCCTGTTCTTTTCACTAAAAAAACATTATACATAGAATGTTATCTTATTTTATAAAGTTTTTATTTCTGACCATATTTGGTTTATTGTGTTCACTGTTTGTGGCAAATGTCATCTGAATACCCCATATATACAGAATATTTGCATACTTTGCACACATGAATATACTGCAGAAATAGTTGGAGGAGCAAATTACAGAGTGAAAACGTATCAATGCAGTGAAAGTTAAGTCATCTCAAAAGGAGGACAAAGTCGATCCATTAGTAACCCAGTCGCAGTGAAGGCTGTGTGTTTGGAGCTGCCAGCTGAGAAGCTGAGAGTTTCCTGCTCTCCCAGGGAAGCTGGCTCACACCTAAAGGGCTCTTTGTTGGACAAGGTGTGCGATCTGAGCAGCCACTGAGCTCGGTACAAAACCACACTTTCAAAATGTCCTGTTCCTGTCAGCACCGGAGGTGTGTTCTTCCACACTTAGTACAACACATAAGAGCACTATCACAGCAGGTGCCAGAGTTTTCCTACAAACATGCCTTTCTTGGGCATAACTACTAAAAATGACTTATATTTCGATGAACTGTTGGTAAATCTTGGTAAATCTTTAACCTGAATATTGCATTTTTATAAATAATCAAATATTTATAAATATTATTAATTCATATTATGAATTCATTCATCTTATGATGTATCATAGATATTTAATATATCATGGAATATATTTAAAAGAACATGCATGTTTTATGGTACAGTATAAGACATTATCAATGTTCACCCAAATATAAAAATTCTATAATAATTTACTCTCCCTCATGTTGTTAAAACAATGTTGTCGTAACAAATGACAAATATTCTCTCAAAATTCTTGTCCATACATTGAATGTTGACTCGATCCAAAATTTCAAGTGGAAATAAATTCATAGACATTATAAAAATAATCCAATGGTTTGTCCAACTGTAAAGAGACATGAATGTTGTATGTAATGAACAGATTTATTTTAGACTTATATTCAACTGTGCATGGTTGACACACAAGAACAAACCTGATTGGTTCTTGTGAATGAAGATGGCATATATTAATAATACTGTTACTCGTTTTAATATTTGATGTGAGCGGAATGACTTGGATTGCCATAAGGGTGGGCAAATGATGATGATTTATTTACTTGTTAAAGAAAACTTTTTTAATTTGCTTATTCAACCTTCAATCAAAGACATCAAATCTCTTGACATTTCAGCCACTTCATTTTATTCTGTCTCATTGAAATCATTGTGTTTTAAAATTAATTCATTCTGTTTTGAAGTAGCTGGTCATTCCATTGACAGTCCCGGGGCAGAGGTCAGTCTTGGTTGCATAATCAGTAGAATGACACAACACTGTGTTGATAAAAGGCATTTTGGCACAAGTCTTTATTAATCATTAACTGGGCATGCTCGAGGTCCAAGCATTTTGGCATTCTCACAGGCTCTACACCTCTCAGTGTCTTCGAGGATCATAGTCGCTCCATGTTCCAGTAGTTCGTCTTCTATGTGGTTCCTGGACATTGACTACAGACAGACTCTCACGGCTGCTTTGACAGTAGTAGGATGGTTTTATCTACTGCTAATATTTGCACTGCTGAAGGAGAATTTGCTTAACTGGTCTTTTGAAATGAAAAGAGTGCTTATCAGTTCTCAGTATATATGGTTTTTGGCGTGGCATTGAAAGTAAAAGAGGCTTTGTGGTATGATGTTTGGGGCCTAGTTTATGAAATACGGCTGAAATATGAAATCTTTTGACTTTAAAGTAGGTAAATGGTTTACCAGTTTCCCCCTTCAAGGTCATGACAGAGATTTTTGTAAAACAAGATATATAGTTATATGTTATTGTCTGTGCTTACATTTAGGTTCATAACAACTTGGAGAAAACAACTTAGTTGCTTAGCAATGTCAAAGCGCAAATCATTGTTGGTTAGTTTGCTTTAATACGTTACATTTCTCATATTTCAACAAGTTTATACAGTACGGAGTATGCTATTGACCTGTTTATACAGTAAGTAAAAATAAAAATGCTTCACTTCACCCACCACCCAAAAAGTCCTGAATGCTTTTAGTTAGTCAAAACAGGGTTACCTACACAGCTTGGAAAAGTATGGAATTTGATTAGTAATTTCCAGGTGTGGACAAGTATGGAAAAAAGAAAACAGAGTATGGAAAAATATTTGAATTTGCCCCATTTAGTTTCTTAATAATAGAAAATCTACTAAGAGATTAGAAAATTTGAGTCTGGAAAGAGTATAGAATTTTGAAATTGAAAATGTGTAGGAACCCTGTCTAAAAGTGTGATATTTTGAATAAAAGCTTGCAAGATTTCTTTATAGAGTAGTATTTTTAAGGTTTATGATTTGAATGATTTTCTGTTAAGTTGACACTTTTTTTTCTCTCCAAATGTATTGATTAATGAATTAACATTATTTTTTGACTGGCTATGGAATGTAATTTGGAAATGTGGATATGCAGACATTGCTAGATTTCTGTGTACATGGTTGTTGATTATCTGAAGGTATTCTATTGTTTTTTAGATTGCTTGTCCCCTCTTCTACTTTATTATGTAATGTCAGCTGATAGTTATGTTGTGTTTTTATGGTCAGAAAGAAGGAAGTTCAGTCTAATCTACCAGGGGTGCGTTCTCCGATAACGTTGTCTCTTAGCGCGCTACGAATACTCAAAAGGTACACCTTAACTACAGGTATACCTTTGCTACGTGTGTTCTCCGAACTATACCTTAGGATGTTGCTTAAGGTAAACCTTCTTAAGTTCGACCTTAGCAGTTGCTGTCCATGGTGGAGGTGCTGAATAGGTTGATATCGACGCCTCGATGATCGATTGTGCGCTCTTTCCTTCACAGCGGTATAGGTAAAGTATTGAGAAAACAATGTTCTTTATAAAAAAGCGTTTTAGAAATAGTACAAACTGCATTTATCGGGGCTTATTGAAATAAGTACATGCAGAAATAAATATGAGTATGTGTTTATAATTTAGCAAGTGTACAATCCCAAACCCTCATGGCCATAAGTGTGTTAATGTTCTCCACAACGTATGCTTATTATCCACCAGCCGTATCACATTATTGGCGTAAATCGCTCATTTGTGTAATTTGATGATTTCCTCAATAAAAGTGCAAACATGAGAGACATGCCGACATTCACTATGTAGGGGAAAAAAGTCCGCAAAAAGAAATCGCCAAGCCACACTGAGGTCTTACTCAGCAATATATAATTTTAAAGTAAAGTAAAAATGTAATTTTAAAGTAAAGTAAAATATAATAATATTAAATTATTATAATATATTATAATATTATTAAATATTAAAATATAAATATTAAATATAATATTATTATAATATTATTAAATTAATAATATTAATAATATTAAATTAATAATATTAAATTAGTGTATAATTTTAAAGTAAAATAAAGTAATAATATTAAATTAATAATATTAAATTAGTGCATTATACATTATATATATATTATATATAATATAACATTTTCTATGTGTAATTAAACTGCGATGTAAAAAATCTTTTTGCATAGTGGTGGCCACTAGCGGTATGAACCGTCAGCAGCGATAAGGTATAGCTAAGAGCGCTCCAGACCAACCTTACGAACGCATGACTTACAGAAGGTATACTTAACTAAGAAGGTTTCGGAAACCACGTATTAACGATAAGGTACTTCTTAAGGTACAACTTAAGAACGACGTAGCGTTAAGGTAGTTTCGGAGAACGCACCCCAGAGCTATCTTGACTCAGGCTTAAAAAGATAGGCCTTTGTTTTATTACTGCAGTGTGACATAATATATTATCAGATTGACCTTTTAAGCATTGCAGCTTTAATGAAAACACTGATTATAGTTCCTTAAATGTACATTTGCTTGTTTATGACATCATGATGAGCCTAGAGTAGATTGTCATCTTAAAGGTTCTGTTGTCTTCAGTAATCTTATGGCCCAACCGTTTGAAACATTGAACCAGTGCTTATATAGTTATGCTACTGTAGTTGTCAACCGTTTATATGGTTATATTAAGTCAACAATGCAATTCAGTTTCTGAGATAATATGGTTTCTTAGCTTTTTCAATACATTCTGCACCATTTTTACAGTTTATTTACTACTTGTCCTGTCTGCCATAGCAGTGTTTTGGCTATTGATTGATTATTTTATGTTTTGGTAATTGATATGCTACTTAACTAAAAATGCAGTCATATTAATGCCAGAACTAGTGTTGTGATACAACATATTCTCACTTCTAAGGCGTCAAATATTGCGGCTAAGGAGGAGTCCTGCACACCACCCTGTTGATGCCAAAGCAACCCACTAGTGTTGTTATACTGACACACAGCAGGGCTTATTCCATCACTATACTAATTGCTCATATTGACTATTATATAATTACATTGCAAAACATTCTCCTGCTTCTATGTTTGTATATGTATTTGTCATAAACCTGCATACAGTTTCCATTGCCATTATTTTCTTTTAGGTGGGGTTAATTTGTTAAGTTGCAGACAAGGTTTTCAAACCGAGGAGCATTCGATGTCAGTTCTATATGCTGTAAAACTTCAATTAATATTAATAATATTTGTTTCAATCACTGAATAAAGCCTGCTATATTTGGGACAACAGTCGCGACCTTAAATTGCTTGCACAAAACTCTTGATCAGCACTCAAAATGTGTTTGTTCATTTAAACCGTTATGCGCAGAGAACGTGAGGGTGAGAGAGCGTGAGGTCTGCAGTCTTGGACATAAGTTGATTTCCTTGTTTTTGTGTAGGTAATACATTGTCAAATATGTTTAAACTTAAATAGACTACCTATACAAGTAGTTATGTCTCTTTGTATTATTTTGTCCTGTTATTGACGTAATGCGCATCATTTTACAACATGCGCAACCAGATGTTCGAATAGTTCGAATATTCGTGTTTTTTTTAGAGGGAATATTCAATTTTGACAGCCCTAGTGGGGAGTGTAACATGATGTAAACATGAACCATAAGCTATTATCTATGTTGTACTAACTGTGGTACAGTTATGGAGCAGTCAGTTGCCTGCTCTGCCAATAGTTCGAAATGGAACTATAGTATGCAGTGTTTCATAAAAAGCTGTTTTACTAAATACTTCTGAGGTGAAATTCAGTGCAGTCCTGTGTCGTAATACTTATCGTGACTTTGCTGGTGATACGCAGCCCTATCAGGTACTATAACAATGTATGATAGTGCCCGAAGGGTGACCATGAATTTATAAGCAATCGGTCTTTCAGTTATGATATTAGGTTTGTTCTAGTATCAGCATGAAACAGCATGCCCACAGCCCAAGTATGTACTTTCTCATACATACATACTGTATAATCACTGGCACAGATTGTCTGACAACCCTTTTATGTATAACTTCATTGCCATATTTTATAAACCACATAAACATTGAACCTATTCCTTCCTTATTGCTCATCTGATTTTATTCGACAGGAGGAGAATGAAGGCCAAGGCCCCCCCTCCACCTCAACCCCCTCAGCCTGCCCCCCGCAGGATCTTCCGTAATGCTGTTCCTGATGGTGGAGGATCTTCAGGGGGAGACAGCAAGGAAAACATGCTTCGACCCTCTGTGGATCTCCATATCAGTCTGCCTTCAGGGTACCAGACCACCATCAATGTGGATGGCAGGTGAATATGCTCATTGCACTGACATTAACTTAAAGCAACAGTCTGTAATTTTTTTTTTTTTGGTTAAAAAATATATGAAATCAATATTTGAGCAAGTACATAATCAGTCAGTGTTCATAAACATCTCCTTACTTTTGGTTGACTCACAACGGTTTTAATCTTGCAGCCTAATCATGACTGAATGAGAGAGGTAAATGTTTAAATGTATTTGAATGTTTTTTTTTTTTTTCTGGACAACCTTCTGATGGATTTTACTTTAAAATGTGAGTTCCATTCAGGTTTCATGCCATTGGCACTTTATTCGAAGGATTGTTTACAATTTCACAGCATAAGCTATAAAGCTGTTTCCTAGGTATAAGCTGTGTGTTTACAGGAAAAAATTATAAAATGCAATGTACTGCAATCTTATTCTGTTTCATTCTTATTCTTCGTGAAAATATGTTCTGAAAGATTCCTTAATAAGCTTTGTTCAGGATGTTAAACTACTTTAGAAGCCCTGAGGACTGCCATGGTGAAAACATTATTTGAAATCTCCTTGCGAAATTTGCTAGAGTACGTATGGGTCAGTGTTTTGATTGCAGAAGAGATCGACATAGGATTACTAGCACATAATAAAACAACTCCAGGTATATTTTTTTGCTGAGGATATGACAATGCAAAATGGTTAAAATCTCTAAAAAGTCTATGTTAAATGATAAAGACCCTTTATTAATAGTTTATTTGGGGGGAAAAATGGGCAAAACTAAAATATAAGTACATAAACCGATTAATCGATTAATCGTAAAAATAATCGACAGATAATTCGATTATCAAAATAATCGTTAGTTGCAGCCCTACTATGTTTAAGATTCTGTCTATTGTTTTATAATTTAAAAACTATGCATTGGTAAATTTAATGACAAATAGTTTATAGAACCCTTCAATACAGTTGGTAAATTATTTGGGTGGGTGGAGACTAGACATAGTATCAGAAAAAGTTGCAGGAATCTCATTTGTTATGGTATCGTCTTCAGATTTGAAATAGAAACTCATGAGACATGACTTTCAACCCATTACTTTTCTAGATTGCTCAAGTACTGATTTCATGTATTTTTATATCAAATTTTTTTAAAAAAATCAGTGTGGTAAATTTTTTTCAAGGCACTTCAGTGTCTATAACTTTTAATCTTTTTGAGCATTATCAACTCTGGAGTTAAGCCCAAAGGGTCTTCTTTCTAAAGACACCAAAATTATGTTTGTAACACATTGAAGTAAGGAACTGTTACAATTTTAAGTTAGGTAGGGCACTTTCCGCTGTGATTCCCATAATGGGGGGTGCTGGCTAACAGGTTAAAGACAACCAGTTCAAAGGGAACATAATTTTCTTTTTGGGTTTAAAGAATTTCTTAATATGAAATTCGATTGGTATTACAATTATAGATTAGACTGTACAGAAATTGAAATCTTCTCGCTTATACACACTATATTTGCATAGTCATGTAATGCTGATGTTGTTAACATTAACAATTTGATAATAAAGTATAACAATAATAATAATTTTGTTTTTTGGTTTGATGGGATATGAGCTTATTTAGATTAAATCACCATTGGTATCACAAATTTATTGTATATAATAATTATAATTGCTTTTTTCCTCAGTTACATGTTACTTCCTTGTTCAGATGACAATATACGGTGAAAATTCTTATTTGGGTCATATATTCCAAGATGTAGGCTAGAATCTGTGATTCTGAAGTACAGTGAATATCAATACTGGTGTGGTGACTGACTGACACTCATTCTCCTCAAAACTAGGGATGAGTACCATTTGGCATTTTATCGATACTATACTGCACTCTCAAGTTGTTTTAAACCTGAATGAGTTTCTTCTTCTGTTGAACATATGTTGAAAGTCCCTACTATCAAAGTCAGTGGGGACCAGCATCTGTTAGCTTACCCACATTCTTCAAAATATATTATTTTGTGTTCAGCACAAAAATAAATACATGTTTGGTACAACATGACTGAATAGATAATGACAGAATTTTAATTTTTGGGTGAACTATCCCTTTAATGTCAAGCTGCAGTATGTTTAGTATTGTCCCTTTAAGAGATGCACGGACCCATTTCTCACTTTGTGCATAATTAACTGTGTTTATATGTAAACCTTCTGTGTTTTTGACAGTTTTAGCACAATCAGATGATAACTAATATAACTAAATAATCAGGTGATGTCTGACCAGCATTTAAGTGTTTGGACACTTCGGTTGGACGTGCTCTGAATAAGCACATTTTAGAATAGCACGACTAAAACGTTTCACTGGCAAAGCCTTAAAGCACACGCAAATAATGTACTTTCGTACATTACATGAAAAAAATGTGTTCAGTGTCTTGTGAGTGTAGTTCTACCACTGAACTGACATTTGATGTGAATGTGTCTCACGAGTTGCAGTTGGACTAAATAAATAGTTTAACTTTGACTAAATAGATCTGGGACAGGAAATGGTCACAGAAATTGTACACAGTGACCTTCAAAAATATCCAAACAGAGGGTCTATCTAAATGGTACAGGTCGACACTGAAAACGATAGTCGATTACGCGACAGAAAAAAATATAATTATCACTTAAATGACCATAATTTTATTTTACCATTAAATTAACATTATTACATTTAAAACAATTTAAATAAGTTAAAATAAAATATGTGAAAAAAACATTATTTTTAAAAGTGTTATAAGGGCATAAGCTAAATTTTAACCTCAGACCTTGCATTAGTTTTCTTCATGTCAGTTGTGGTGAGCTGAGTGAAATGTGACCACGCGAAAGACGAGCAAGTGTGGGATTATTTTAACCCACTGAGGTCTAAGGGTATTTTTGGGACCTGGAGAAGTTTTGTCATGCCCTAACATTTGTGCTTTTTTCAGTTGCTTATAAACATCTAAATGGCTAAAGTGTAATATCACTGTAATCAGCACAAACTGGGCTATAATATTATATGAGCAGTATGTATGTACATGATTGTTTTTTTGAGAAAACAATATTTATGCGTGATAGTGAAAAACTAAAAATTGTAAATCACTTGAGTAAACGAGATGATTTTCATAATTTAGAAAGAAAATCATCTTGTTTACTCAATCACAGAAAACAATATATTGATTTAAATTTTCTAAGACACTTTTTGTTTCTAAAAGTCATATGTGAGTAGGCGTAAACTGTCATGAATATCATAGTGATTTACACCTGAGAAGACAAAGGCCCGCATAATGAGCCTTTCAGTCATCTGTGTGACTGAGAGGGAAGAGTTACAAGAAAGTATGTGAGGACAAAATACATGTATATATTTTTATGTTTGTAGTTCATTTGGAATATATTTAATTATCCCACAAAATAATTTAATATTTACCTTTGAATGCAGTTAAACAGTTTATTAGGAACAATCAAAGCTGACTTTCAAAGCTGAATTTTTACAAAGTCCTTTTAGGCAAGTCGTGTCACTCGGCCGCCATCTTGGCAACGCCTCCGGGCAGCATTTGAGACTAACAAGACCAGTCTCCTATCTAAATGAATGGGCACAGAGTCAGAACTGCACTTTCACTGGTCACCGGGACATAAAAACTGCATGTAAAGAAACAGCAGTAAAAATTTTTTTAAAAATCGCTGAAAAATGTTGATGACTTTGCACCTAAATAAGGTTTAAAACGCCTTTTCCCCACAGGTTATACTTTTACTACGCATGCGCAAGGGTTCCTCAACTGTGCGCATTCATCAGTGGAACCAGATGATAGGCTTAAATGTTTCCCGGCTTGACTGTTAAAAGCAGATGATTTGCTTTCCAGCGGGAGGGGCGGGACATGTGCATACAACCGCCATCTTTGCTGTTACGGGTTTTCCTTATATAGTTGTATTGAGGATTGAGTAAGTGTCATGTCTCTTATAAATAGTCTCTGATATTTAGCATCATTGCTCCAGGCACACTGTTTTTATAAAAAAACAAAAAAAAAATGGTTTTTATTATTATTATTAGATAATAATATTAAATATTAGATAATATTTTTTCAGTTTTTTTTGGGATAATTTGAAAGAACAGCATTGTTTATTACATTTGTTACATTTATATTATTTGCATCAAGCTTTTGAAAGGTATAGTGTATATTGTTATTGAAACTTGTTTTAAAAATGTTTAACTTGATTATACATTTAGTCAGGAATTATAGTTTGGAAAAAATCTAACTAGTAAAATGTTTAAACATTATGTGAAACCGAATAAAAGTATATAAATAAATAAAAAGATACTTACTCATGTTTTTGATCTCTGTGGCTTAAGGTCTTCATTCTTTTTTCTGAGGAAATCCAAGTCAAATCCTGATGTAATCCTCATCTTCTTGGGGTGTATTATGTCTTATTCCTCTCGAAGCAAACAGTAAAATAAAAAAATAAAACTTGAACAGTCCCTCTGCTTTGTTTTCTGTTTGGGCGTATTCAAGCCGCGCGCTTCAGTGAAACATTATAATCTCAATAGGTCTTTCAGCGCGGGGGCATGGTCGTATTAGAGATAATGAAAAGAGACGTGAAAGACTGGACATGGCATTGTTTTCATATGGATTACTTTATCACAGAATATTTGTTTTCGGTAGCACTTGTTTAGTTTAAAAGTAGACATGATAAGCTTTCTATAGATATATCTCTAATGTCTCTTCGTTGTGTATTCACTGAGTTCATTTTAATGACGCATTTCTAAACGAAGATCACCGCAGAACAAGGCTGTAGACAGCACACCTTGTTTGTTATCTTTATTTTATAAATGCACAAAGTTTTGTTGTTATTATGTCTGTATACAAATAAAAGTAGAACCTTTACAGATTCGTTTTATGTATTTCTCTTATCTGTACGATCAAAACTGAAAGTGTATTTTAGGTTCTTTTCGGGGTAATCAGGAGAAAATGCCTCATTGTGTGTATACGCGTGAATCGACTCCAGAGGGTTAAATTAGAAAGAAACTGAAAAGTTTTGTGTAAACTGTGTAATGTCAGATTAGCTTACAATAATTCTACTGGAGCGTTGCTTAATCATATTCAATAAAGGCAGGTATGCGTTAGTTTAGAGTAGGGGTGGGCGAAATCTCGATATTTAAAATATATCAATATATTTGTTAAACACGATATGGATTTTGACATATCGTATATATCGATATATTGTTAATATTTAATTCTGATTCCGCCACTTTGTTTGTTTGACTTCTCTGTGCTGTGCTCGCCCCCGCCTCCTTGATTTTGTTTCCCCTCCCCTCGTGTGTTGTCTCATTGAACATGGCGGCATCCTCAACCAGCCCGGTGGCTACAGAACTAGTATCAAAAAAGACAACTGGCTCCATTATATGGAGATACTTCGGTTTGAAGTCGTCGGGCAGATGTCTACTGTAGGGCCCTATGATTTCCGCGATGCAGAAAAGGCGGACGGAATTGCGGAATCCAGTCATAAAAATGGAATTTACAGTTTTAACGCGGAATGTCACAGAATTTGTCAAATTTGAATGAATTAATCAAATGTAGGTCATTGCACTCACATCAAATAGCGATATGGACTAATATCTGTAAATATTAAGCCGGAAAAGTCTATTTAAATATGAATCCTGCATGTTGTGCGTGTCTGTGTTAATGAATGGGTCAGAAGTGCGGCTTCATTCATTAAACACACAGAAGCACGTGTGACGCTCCGGTGATTTCAGCATCTTTCTTCTCACTAAATAAAGACTTGAACACATGAGGAACATCTCCAGAACTGCACTGAGAGTCACTTCATGAGCATCTGACCGTTTGATTTGAGTAAAACTAGCGTCATATATCACATCATAGACTGTAGTATTGAATAATCTATTACTATTGTTCAGCAGAATGTAAATAGCCTACTACTACTATTAAAATGAAACGAACATAATTTTTTAAGGAAGAATCACACAACATTTCTTCCATGTTTTATTTTTAATAGTAAATTCCCTTTGTTTACCAAAAAATAAAGTTTGCTTAATTTTCAATAATTAAAAGATAAATTAAATGAATGTTTTATGCTTTCATTTGATACCCCCAAAAAATTAAATACACAGAATTTCAGAGGGGGAAAAAACATTTCATAGTTCATAAGTTTCTACATGTACCAAACTAGGGCACAGGTTCTCAAGCCCTGGGACAAAATGGGATGCTTTAAGGAAAATGTATAGCCTATATAATTAATAGTCCTAACATAAAAATAACAATTTGTTTTCATATTTTTTTAAATATGCTAAATATATCTGACTTAATTGAGATAACGGATTTAAAAAAGAAGTGTGGCAGCTCTCCACAATTTCAAAGAAAGAAAAGGATGACAACGCGCATTATGTTTGTTTGCTTTATTTTACAAGAGCACAAATCTTCTGTTTTTATTGTGTGTGCACTAATGAAAGTAAACACTTTTCCAGAAAAGGTTTTAATTTTTATTTATTTTTTATGTCTTAGCAGTTTCGATCGTGCCGGAGCCTGGCATGCACGTATTCCAGTAATTCAAACTTACATCACACTCTGTTCATTATCAAAATAAAATAGTCAACTAAACATTTAAAAGATTATACTAGTCAGTTTAAATTTACCATAGTATACCGGTTCACTCTGCTGTTATGCCAAGGACGTTTTTGCTCATATGAAGAGCATAATTTTTTCAGTCTATGTGCAAATGTGTGTAAAGTACAAGCCTAGATTACATTATAAATAATAGTTTAAGATTCAAATACATTGCGAATATGGAAATATTTGGATTTGTGCCGAATGAGACATTAGCAATAACCTCCAAATAAATCTAGCCAAAACCATGCTCGCTCGTCCTTGTATACACACACACACACACTGTCATGATCTACTGCACTGTATGCCTGATTTTTTCCGGGTTTTTTTTTTTTTTCTGGGCATTATTGGTATTTTGGTTAAATAAATAACTGTATTTAATTTTATTTACATTTACTCTATTAATTGTATTTAATTTAATCAAATGCTGTGATTTTGCATAATTTACAATGCATATAATGATGCATAATATCAGTATGTAGTTAAATGTACTGTAATAGTAGCCTACAAATTAAAATATTGTTAAAAATAACACATTATTTGTTATTTATCACATGTAGTAAGTTAGTAATTTTTAAGTACCATGGGTAATAAGATGATTTTCCACACGGCTACCACCATATATATTTGTTATTGTATATGAATGTACAATTTTAGTTATTACTTGTTTAGTTGCTACTGAATTTTGATCAACATTTAAAAGGAAAGTATTGACATTTATAGGCATTTGTCTGAGTTCAGGACACCATAAGCCTTTTATATGAAACTATAAGACTAAAGAAAATAATGCTTGGAGAAATTATGATTCAGTGTTTACCACGTGATAAAACATTTCCATGGTAATGAGGAAGTGTCAGAAGAATAGATATTTATATTTAGATGAATTGTTCTGCACGTTAGCAACATAATGAATATATTCAAACACATTGGACTTTGTATTTAGATGGACTGCGCAAATTTGGACATTCACACGCATAAAAGCGGTTTACTGACGTAAAGTCAGTCGATTTAAAATTCAACAGTTTTTTAGCCATGCAGGTACAGCTTGAATCGAGAAGGACTGAAATAACATTGATTTCTTCAGTGAATGACATTTGACCTGAAAATTAAGTATCGAATTTAACTCTTGATTTATTTATTATTTTCTGAGACTAGATAGTACTCATGACGTGGAATTTAAACAAACAGTTGTATACAAATATCTATCAGCAGTGTTTGAAAACCCTGTAGTGTCTACAGAACAATTTTTGGTAGATGCAGGTTGAATTATTGACAATCGGTCAATGAAGCTAAACAATTTAAGATCAGCATTCATGTAGCAATTTGCTGCTTTACGTAACACCTGTAATTCAAACCGACTCTCTCTCTCTCTCTCTCTCTCTCTCTCTCTCTCTCTCTCTCTATCGCCCTGTCACAGTCCTGTCTGCATCACATGATGTAATTACAAGTCTAAACCATCAAGTAACTCTATCTTTCTCTGTCCTTATGTCTCCTCTTGTCTCTTCAGAAAAGCTCTGATGGATTTGTTGGTGGATCTCTGCAGTCAGTATCATCTGAATCCTGCATATCATAGTCTGGAGCTGTTGTCACCCGATGCTCAGCCCGTCATCTTTAAGCCAAATGCCCTGCTGGGTGCCCTGGACGTCTCCTGTGCCCTGATCAAAGAACGAGTGCTGGAGGACAGGGTGATCCGGAAACCTCCACCCAAAGTGCCAGAGGTCAGTTTCCGAAACACAGTGTTATGAAGGTTTTTGACCTCATGTCTCTTTGTGGTATCTTTAAATTCTAAGCAGGCTACTCTTCTACTGGCAAGACTTCACTAATGTAGACCAAAATTGTATTGTAAATCATTTGCTTTGCTAACGTCACACTACAGTCTACTTCTTGTTTAACTGCGTCAGCCATATTATATGAAAAATCTTCATTGCACTAGTTTTTAGAGTTAACACGACCCCAAGTGCTAGACAGGAGGGGCCTACAGTAGTGACACATGATGTATTTAATCTAAATCAGTTTTAAACTTTAATAACTATTGTGTAGTTATTATGCATGCATTTTTATTACCTCCTTTTAAATTGGCAAATACTTTATATATTTGTACTTCAAATGATTTAATATAAATGATGTCCATGCTATTTATCAGCTACTCATATTCACGTATTGTTTGTGTTTTTAAAATAGCTTTTCACTGTACAAAAGTTAATATTGATCTTACTGTTGTGTAATAATGTTCTTAAATGATGACATCTTGTTCATCAGGAGGGTCGAATGATCATAAAAAGGGTTCGAGCAAAGGTACAGTGAGTCTTTAATGGGCTCTGCTCTGAGTGTGTTTTCTCTCTTTCTCGAGTATCCTTTTCTCCTCCCCCTCATGTGTGAATATTTGATGAGAGTCTTACCTTTAGTTACCATGCATTATTTCTTTCTCAGCCTGGCTGGCTGGCCCCTCTCTTGCTCCTCTCCCACATCTCTGACCTCTGGGCAGAGTAAGAGGCTCTCACCCCTGATTCTGCTTGAACAACAGTACAGTCTGTCACTGGGCAGTTGAAAGCACACAGGACATAATTATAGATACATAAAGAAACACAGTTGCTTGTCAATGTTTGTGAGGATATTAGATATAGACCTCATTTGAGCTCAGAAATGTTTGACTATTCCTTTTCAATTAGTACTTTTTTTAAAGTTTCTTCTGAGTGTGCAGTGTCTTTAGTTTCATCTGTCTGAGAACGTGTGACAGTGGAGTAACAGTTTTTCTTCAAGTTGGATTACATTTGAACTAAAATGTGGAACAAAGCTGAAGAAGTGCTGAAGAAGTGAAGAAATGACCTCTGATTCTGCTACAACAGCAGTACAATCTGTCACTGGGCAGTTGAAAGCACACAGTAAATGAGTATAGATATATAAAGAAATGGAGTAACACAATTTCTTGTCAATGTTTGTGAGGATATTAGACATAGACCACATGTGAGCTCAGAAATGTTTGACTAGAGTAGAGATCAGGATCAGGATGGTCAACCCTTTGGTTAGCTGACAAAGTGAGCAGGCTGTTATAACTGTTATACGTGCTCAGCATGCTAATCCTCTTTCTGAGAACTTTCATCTCTAAATTCATATATCCAATAATGATAAAACCTGCAATACCTGTGTAATCTGCCTTTCCTCCTACTAAACTCATACGAAGATAGTATTTAATTTCAATTAGCACTTTTTTTGTCTTTTTCAGTTTCTTCTGAGTGTGCAGTGTCTGTAGTTTCATATCCATAAAATTATGAGAATGTGTGACAGTAGAGTAACAGTTTTTCTTCAAGTTGGATTACACTTGAACTAAAATGTGGAACAAAGCTGAAGAAGTGTGTACAATTTTGTGACGCCTCAGTTTTTTCTCGTGTGTTTTTGTTTGTCTCTGCATAGTAATATACAGGAAATGGCACACATTAAATATCTTCTCTGTCTACTTTGACAGTAGGTTATTTGCTATTATGTAGCTAGGATGACATTTAGCTGCCTAAATAAAGAGTTTTTTGAATGTTTCATAAACAATATTAGTATTTGCATATGAGTAACTGAATTCGGTAATGTGATTTATTGGTGTTCAATGGAAACTTACAGTAATTTCTGTTCTAGAGAAGCTTTTCTCTAAGCAGTGTATTGTGGTTGGTGTGATACTTCCTTTACTAGACACTGCAAACATGCATATAAAGTCGAACATTCTCAACATGAGCCCACTTCTCATATGAAACTTCAGAGATCTGTGTTGCATCTTATCTTATCTTGATCATGCAGATGATAATGGCCACAAAGTATTGAGTTTGCTGTACTGCTGTGCTGTCATATACAGGAAGAGATCATTTGAATGTTAGGTACAATCCGGTCGGTTTACTCTTGATTTTATTATTTTCTCCATTAAAAAAAATCCAGATTAAATACAACATAGCTGCTGTCAACATCACTGCCCCCTGGTTTTTTTTTTTTTAAGAATCAGTTTCTATTTCCTTTAAAAAAATAGAGATACTTTATAACAATTTAGTTTAAATACTAAAGGAAGTTGACACCATAAGCTAAAGTTGTATTTAACTCCTTTAATATTCATTTCAAAGCAAGTCTTTATTTTATTTTTATTTTTATAATATAAGCTATTAAAAATGATGTTTCACCAAAAAGAAAGTTGTAAATTTGTCTTAAATGTCTAAATGAACCTCTCCCATTCTCCACATATGTTTCTCTTTCTTTCCTCTCACAGAAAACGGTACGTTTGGTGGTGAACTATCACCGCAGTCAGAAGGCTGTTGTTCGAGTAAATCCATCGGTCCCACTGCATACACTGGTCCCTGTGATCTGTCAGAAGTGCGAGTTTGACCCGGCTCATGTCTTGCTGTTCAAAGACAATATCAGTCACCAACAGCTGGACTTGAACAAGTGCCTGAGCGAGCTGGGTATCAGGGAACTCTATGTCCTGGATCAAACACTAGGTATGGGATAAAAAGTGAGGGCAGTTGTGGAAACTGTGATACAGTTGTTCCTTCCGCAATAATCTTTGATGCATAGAAAGTTCAAAATATGGAGAGATTTGTCATAATAAACACTTTTGGTGGCGTGTTGTGGAGCAATTATATGTCCAGTGGAAACCTTTGATGTAAAGACCAGCTAAAAAACCACAGGTTTAGATTAAGTTTGATTTTAGATATTTCATTGGCACGTCCAGTACTTCCTGTTCATACACTCTTAGATGTATCCATTTTTAGTATCTTTGTTTAGCCAGTGCTATTATTACTTAACATGCTCAAACACAGAATGCACTAAGCATGAGACATTTCACTGTCCTTCACTGTCTAGACAAATGTGATAAGATTTCTATTCACTTTTATTTGCCTTCAAATTTTATACTGGTTTGATTGTTTCCAGTTCTCCAGCCTAAAATGGCTTCATCACCTGCCCTGAACTACTCAGGTACTGATGCCATGTGCATGACTTTGGCTGAATAGTTTTTTACAGTATGTATAGGCTTTACAGTATGTGTAGTTAAACTGTCTTGAATGTGCTGAGAGTCTGCCTCCTGTCATAGTATATGCTGGAGCTTTTTTGAATTGAGCCTGGTCAATAGAAATTAAACAAGATGTGCAGTGCCTATATTTATGTATTCATCTTTCATGCTTATTGTTACTGTGATGCTTCATTCTCAATACATGTCTTCAGAGAAACCTGTTACTCGTCTTGCTGATTCTTCAGGTTTTGTAGTGGCTTTAGTGTTTTTCATCTGATTTTGTTGACTTAGAGCGCCATCTCTTGCCAGAATCTTGTACTGCTTTTTGTGCATTATGTGCTATTTATTTTTTGGCTTATACGTACATTCAAAAATATGATGTTTGTAACTTTTTTTATGTTAAACTGTCTTATGCTTAACAAAGCCACATTTATCAATCAAAATAACAGTAAAACAACATTGATGTGAAATATTATTACAATTAAAAATAAAACTTTTTATTTGAATATATTTGAATGTAGCCTAATTTATTTAAGCTTTTTATATATTTTGTCGAACGTGATACTTTTTTTCACGGTTTTTTGATTAATAGATAATCAAAACAGCATATTTTTTTTACATAGAAATATTTTTCTTACAGAGACCAAGTCTATATCCTAAACTCATAAAAAACTTTCTACTGGTTTGCTGGCATGCAAGCTTTATTCTGCATATGCTAATCTTATATCTTCTATAATCCATTGTTCTCATTAGCCACCTCAAAATGAATCACTTCAACTAAAGTGACATTGCTTGACTCAATTCTACATTATAATAGTTGCTCCTGCGTGTTTGTGTAAGATGCTGAACGAATGTGTTTCTCTTACAGCTGAATCTCTTCACTCCAACAGTCTGAGTGGATCAGAGAAAAAGGGTCTGCTGGGTTTCCTCAAGTTTAATCGCAGGAAATCAAAGGTAGAACACAGGCTCACGTGTGCATGATTGGACACACACAAGTGTTCATTCGTATTTTTTATATACGTAGACATAGAGCAATAAACACTAGAACCCATGGATATGCTGGGGGAAACTAATGCACATTGCAAAATAATGTAATGAAAAATAACAATTTTGTTGATATTTTAGTGTTTGAACCCTGCATTGCATGGTTTTCATTGATGTTATGAGTCTGCCTGCCATTCTAGTGTTACATTCCCATTTCAGACTGAAGATCAGTCCTCTGAGGACATGGACAGTCTTGATGATGATAGTGTTGTTGACAATGCAGACACTAACATTAATGTAAGTACTAACCCATGTAACTACTAATACACTTTTATCTTTCTGTCTGCCACAGTTTTCAGTCTTTAACACAATTATACTGCCTGCAAGTTGATTCTTCTATTTTTTGTTCTTTTCACAAAATCTGTAACAAATAGTTCCATACTCTTTTGTGATTCACTGTTATTTATTGTGTCAATGAGCAAACTCTTCTTTTAATTATATAAAAAAATAATACTTCTGAACCAGAACTCAATTATAATAAAAGCTATAAATAATCTAGTATGTTTAATGTTTAATAAAATAATACATTTAAATAATAATAATAATAATAATAATAAAAGGTCCTTCTTTAATGAATATAATGCCTTTTTTTATTTGTGTTTTTAATATTTGTATAAAACTTAACTACTTAAAACTACTAATGAAAGTTTTACAGAAACTCCATTCACCGTTAAATGTATTTTTTTCCGGGTTTCACCTCTAGGTGTCAGTAATTACTTGGGCAAAAAATGATCCGAGTACTCGAACACGTTTTACACAGAGCTGTGTAGTAATATGTGACACATGCCATATTAAATTTAGCTTACTTCATGGTACAAACTTTGCTTCATTATATGGTTAAAAAGCTGCATTCACACACACTTGATCCTTCAGATATCTTTATTTCTATACCCATGTTGCTATGTCCATTTCCCTCTTTTCAAAGCACACCCTGTTCTTGAAGACACATGCGCTTTTCAACTTGGTTGTCCATAATTTATTATGGATGTTATTTTATGTAATTTATCTACCTGTCTCTGATTGGCCTACCAAACAGCCTTTTTATGAAGGGCTCTGTTCAGGGCCCTGCTCTACGTGGTCCCTGCCTGTAAATATACAAGTTCAGGTACACGCTGTTTACAATATCATCACAAACAGAGCCAAGAGCCATTTTCAACATGTCTCAGTAACTGATTTCCAATTATGTAACCTGCTAATAGCCATTCCCACTTTGAACATTCCGTTCTAAGGGCAAAGAGGGGTGAGAGAAAAAGGTTGAACTTTAGCTGCAAGGTTGTGTAGTCTAATGAAAGCAATCACAGCAGTGGCTATGATAGGAGAGCTGTGATTATTTTGTCTTAGTTCTCTTCCAGGTGTCAGTGTGTTTGTTTGTATAGGTGTGCGTGTTTGTGTCTAAGTTTTTTTATGTCTAGTTTGGATCATATGTCTGTTCGTTACTCTGCTTTCTTCTCAAGTCAAGCTGCAAGACTGCATACTTTCTCTCTCTCTCTCGTTCCAACCGACAGCTGAGCTCTCACTCAAACACTCTTGCAAGGTTCTGGAAGATCCGGTGTCGTTCCTGTCAGTGTTTGCCAGATCTCTCTGCTGTCTCTTAAAGGAATATCCTCTCTGTCCTTTCCACACCTCTGTGTGTTATGTAAATGCATATCCCTACTTCTCAGCTTTTGTTTGTAAAGTGAAGTGTGTAATTTTTGTTACATTAGTGGCCACAAATTTAAATTGCAAATATAATTTTTGTTTTCCAACAAATTTCCCAGACATTTTTACCATCCCTTCCTGTCTAAAACTGTTTGACTAAACGGGTAGTCAAACCTCAATGTCTTGCCAAACAAACATAATAATAATAAAAAAAAATCCATTGTGTTAACCTCTGTTAGGAGTAGATGAATACTTGTAGCTGTCTCTGCCACGGTTGCCCGAAATTCAGAATTTAAAGTCACAACGAAACCGAAGTAGCAACAGATCTTTTGTTCTGTATTGTGAAGTAATATTGTGATTAGTGTAGTGGATTATTGAAGAAAAAAAAAAACACATGGGACAGGGACATGGTTGCATCCATCGATTGATGATTAGATTTTGAAATGTTGGCGTTGAGTTCACAAATACTGTAGATGCAGATTAATGCAAGCGTGCATAATTGGAAAAGTGTGTCATACATTACTAAAGAGAAGTATATTATTTAACCAGAAAAGACTTTCGGATTAAAAATTATGGGGAAAAATGTATTCCTTTGCTCAAGATGAATTTCCATTTTGAATTTCTCAAAAACCTACTTTTTCAAACTCCTCCCTGGCCGTTGTTCTGATTTGCACAAACGAGATCATCTTCAGACCATTCCGACAAAAAGTTATGGAATTGAAGTTGATTAGTCAAACCGTTCTTGAATAACTTGTAAACAAATTTTAACATAGAGAATGCAAAAATAGATGTAAGGCTATATCTCAGCAATGGTTCACCATATTGAGACCAAACTTGGTGTTTGTTATGATGACCATGACTTGAAGCCAATTTTGCCATAGTCAGCCAAATTGCTTTTAATTGCTGCTTGCAGCTATATTTAATTTTGAATTAATTTCCTGATTACCTCAAATGATCACACATATTTCTCTAAATATCAGAAATTTTTAATTCTGTTGTCTGCAATGTTTTCAGATGTTTTTAAAACAATCAAACAACAACAACAACAACAACAACAACAAAAATAATGATATCAAAATTTGATAATGTAGTAGGAGCTACAACAAAAAAGTATAATGGTAAAATGAGCAATCTGAAAATATCATATCAGTGCATCCAAAAATATGTTTGCAACAGGGTTATGACTTTCTTTGAAATTCTATTCATTTTAGTTTATACTTTAATAGATGGCAATTCGAATTACAGTTCTGCATTCTGTTACCTCAGTTCAATTCATCTGGAAATTAAATTGATTCTGAGTTCAGCAAGTCAAGTGACCTTTATTGATATAGCACTTTCTGCTATGCAGATTTTGTCAAAGCACCTTTACAATATTAAAAAGCAAAATAGTGTAAATAATATCTTAGTGATGTCATCTTCCAGCTCAATTCAGTTCAAATAGTTCAAATAATGCAATCAAGTTAACAGTATTGCTGGTGATTAAGCACACAGCTTTTGTCCCGCTATGTAATGAAGTAGAAGAATGTATTTCAACATCTAACAAAATTACACTTTAATGTCAGGTGTATATATGTATTTGCTTCCAGAAATTCCTCATTAGTGTAAGACTTAATTTTTGTAGACAAATTAATACAGTATTAACACCTCTGAATTTTGTTCTAATATCTCTATTCTTTATTTTTAAATACTCGGTTCTGCTTCTCAGTATTTGCAAAAAGTCTAACTACACATTGTGCTAACTTTTGAATAATTTCTTTAAGACATTCTTAAGCTCATAGATTTACATAGCAGGAGAATCAGAAGATATCGGATGCAAAATTGTTGTGGCTTAGTATTTGTCTTAAGTCCCTCCTTGTTAACCGTCTGCTCAGGGCAGATGTTTTATGGAGTGTTAACGTGGGGTCAAGGCTGGGTTAAAGCCCTCAGAATCAGCCACTCTCCACGAGCAGGTCATGACATTTCCAGCCCAAATGTTATTGATTTTCTGTCCTCTGTTAAACCTGCTTCCCTTTAAATGGCATTGAACTAAAAATTACTTTCTGCCTTACCTTAAAGCTGTATTCAGAATCTACAGTACTATAGTACTACTTTTTACACTTAGGGTTACTGTTATACACAAATACAGGATTTTTAAGTATGCTATCAAGGCAAGTCTTATAGTATTATACTGCTTTAACAATACAGATAATGTCAAATCACTTTACAGTGTTTAATAGGAAAATAGTGTGTCAATTGGGGATGTTTCACCAGATAATTATTTCATATCTGTGCATTGCAGGGCTGCGGGACACAGGACAGTCTATTCATTTCTACAAATTGTTAATTAATTCCCTACGACTTATTAATTTGTGGCAACTCTTTATGTTTCATTAATGTTGTTCCTTAAATAACCCATGAATTAACTGAATAATAAATCGAACAAATTCTTAATTCATGAAAAAATGGGATGCTTTAAAGAATTGATGAAAAATTTGATGCTTTAAAGAAAATGCATAGCTTATGTAAGTAATAGGCCTAAAATAAAAATCTCATTTTATATATATAGTTATTTTGCATTACAAAGTGAATGGAGAATGGAAAAACTGTTAAGGGTGTCATTTCCTGAGAAAGGCTCATAAACATTTTATTCTTTTGAATTTAAAATAGCTAAAATAGCTTTAATTCTGTTATGTTATATTCTGTTCTGTTTCATTCTATTTAACAGTCTGAAAATGAATGTGTATACAACAATATCTCAATTTTCTGTACAATTCAAAATTCACATTCTATATTTGACAATTGCACTGAGCTGGTCTCTACTTTCTCTACTTCATACTTATACATATTGTTATTTGCACTTCTGGTTAATAAATGTGCATTTAAACACACTCATTCACATATGCCTTTTGAGCTTGTCCATAAATTTGTATCTGTATGTCTACTAAAGTGTCTCTCTTTTTTGCTCAGGGTATGTCTGTGGCAAGCGGTCCATGTGTGGAGACCCGTCCTAGCACTCTGGGACAGTCTCAGTCTGTGATGAACATCTCCAAGATGTCCCCAAAAGTGGAATTAAAGAAACGCAGAGCTCCAGCACCCCCAACAGCTCCCACACAGACTTTACCACTGACATCACAGGTATGAGCACACACACACATACCATTATGATAATTGGCTAATATTCACACACAATTTCATTGGAATAACTAATTTTAAGCCACTGATTGCATCTACATTCTGACCTTTAGTTATGAAGTACAACTAAGCAAAACATTGAAATTTGTATAAATAAGTAGTTTTAGAGTGTAGGGAGACCAACTATGTAGAAGAGCTCACTTCACATTCACTAAAACTGTAATGTGTAAGAAATGTGAGAATTTTTTTTTTTTTTTTTGTGTTCTGTTATTTTTTAAAACTTACTTCAAACTTACGTCAATTTTTATACCTTACTATATGTACCTTTATACCTTACATACTTTCTATATGTGACCATGGACCACAAAACCAGTCATAAAGGTCAAGTTTTTGAAATTGAGATTTATTTATCATCTGAAAGCTGAATAAATAAGCTTTCCATCGACATATGGTTTGTTAGAATAGGACAATATTTGAACAAGTACATCTATTTGAAAATCTGGAATCTGAGGGTACAAAAAAATATAAAATTTTTTAGAAAATCGCCTTTAAAGTTGTCCAAATTACAAGTTGTACAAATTACTAAGTTTATACAGGTGTTAGTCTATTTATTTCACTAATTCCATTCAAAAAGTTAAACTTGTATGTTACATTTATAAATATATTTCAAATGTTTATTTCTTTTAATTTTGATGATTATAACTGACAACTTAGGAAAGTCCCAATCATATTCAGTATTCAGTATTTGAATATTGTGAAAAGATTCAATATTGAAGACACCTGTGCCAAACTCTTATCAGCTAATTAACTCAAAACACCTGGAAAGGCCTTTAAATGGTCTCTCCCTCTAGTTCTGTAGGCTACACAATCATGGGGAAGACTGCTGACTTAACAGTTGTCCAAAAGACGACCATTGACACCTTAAACAAGTAGGGCAAGACACAAAAGGTCATTGCAAAAGAGGCTGGCTGTTCACAAAAATGTGGGGGAGATTCACAAAGAGTGGACTGCAGCTGGAGTCAGTGCTTCAAGAACTACTACGCACAGACGTATGCAAGACATGGGATTCAGCTGTCGCAATCTTTGTGTCAAGCCACTCTTGAACAACAGACAGCGTCAGAAGCGTCTCGCCTGGGATAAGACAAAAAGGACTGGACTGCTGCTGAGTGGTCCAAAGTTATGTTTTCTGATGAAAGTAAATTTTGTATTTCCTTTGGAAATCAGGGTCCCAGAGTCTGGAGGAAAAGAGGAGTGGCACACAATCCACGTTGCTTGAGGTCCAGTGTAAAGTTTCCACAGCCAGTGGTGGTTTGGGGTGCCATGTCATCTGCTGGTGTTGGTCCACTGTGTTTTCTGAGGTCCAAGGTCAACACAGCCGTATATATAAGTTTTAGAGCACTTCGTGCTTCCTGCTGCTGACCAACTTTATAGAGATGCAGATTTAATTTTCCAACAGGACTTGGCACCTGCACACAGTGCCGAAGCTACCAGTACCTGGTTTAAGGACCATGGTATCCCTGTTCTTATTTGGCCAGCAAACTCGCCTGACCTTAGCCTCATAGAAAATCTATGGGGTATTGTGAAGAGGAAGATGCGATATGCCAGACCCAAGAATGCATAAGAGCTGAAGGCCACTATCAGAGCAACCTGGGCTCTCATAACACCTGAGCAGTGCCACAGACTGATCGACTCCATGCCACGCCGCATTGCTGCAGTAATTCAGGCAAAAGGAGCCCCAACTAAGTATTGAGTGCTGTACATGCTCATACTTTTCATGTTCATACTTTTCAGTTGGCCAAGATTTCTAAAAATCCTTTCTTTGTATTGGTCTTAAATAATAATCTTCTGAGATACTGAATTTGGGAGTCCAGGGTCACATGTGCATGCAAAGCTGCTTTGCAACCATGCAGAATTGTGAAAAGCACTATTTGAAGTAATGTTAAATAATTGTATTGCATCATGGATTTTTATTAGAATTATTTAAACTCAAAACATTTATTTTTATCTTGTAGCAATATACAAACTTCACAATCAACAGGAAGAAGGAGGTGTGAACCGGCAAACATTTAAATTAAACTTTAATAACAAAATAAACACAAAACGTCTCGGGTTACTTGACTGTATCCCTGTTCCCTGAAAAAGCGGGAACGAGATGCTGCGCTCAATAGCGCTAATGAGAACATTCTTTGTTCGACCGGTTGTGAATCATGTGTGTCAAACACGTCAAGAATTGGCTTAAATAACCTCGGTAGGTGACGTCACTGATAACGTGCACCTGCAGGTTATAAATAGACGTGAAACGGAAACATCCTCAGGTTACCCCTTTGTCTGAGAGATGTCCGGACACATCGACAGTGCGGCATTGAGGCTTTTTCAGGGAACAGGGTTACAGTCAAGTAACCCGAGACGTTCCCTTATCAAAAGCTACTCTCGATGCTGCGCTCAATAGCACTAATGGGAATGAGAATACCAGTGCCGCCGCACTGTAAGTGTCTGGACCCCCAAGGTTGTGTAGTGTGTGCGCACAAACATCGATGAGGTCTCAGACATGACTCTGGGATGTGGACTCAAGGGCATGCGAGCCCGGAGTAGCATCGGCATCCAAACTATAGAATCTGACAAATGTGTGCGGAAAGGACCAACCTGCCGCATTACACACTTGCTGCAAGGGCGCACCTCTTGCTCAAGCCATTGAAGATGCAACCCAACTGGTTGAATGGGCACTAACTCCTAGAGGCGAAGTTTGACCACGCGCCTCGTAGGCTAGGGCAATAGCAACCCCCACCCAATGTGAAACTGTTTGCCTGGTGGCAGCCGCACCCCTGACTACGGCCCCCATGGCATATGAAAAGCTGCTCTGACTTATGCCACTGGCTAGTGCGATGGACGTAAGTCTGAAGAGCACGTACTGGATACTGTAAGGAACATTTGGAAGATAATTAGGGTAAAAATAGCTTTGACTCGCCTAGGGGCAAAATCTGAACAGGATGGCTGGACTGACAAAGCCTGTAAATCCCGAATTCTCCTTAGAGAGGTAATGGCCATAAGAAAAACCATCTTTAGAGTCAGAAGCCTGGCAGGCGCTGATTCTAATGGTTCGAAAGGGGTGCAAGCCAGCCCCTCGAGCACTACGGCTAAATCCCCTGAAGGGGCCGTAGCTCTAGTGGGTGCCTCAACCTCTAAGCCCCATGAATGAAGCGGGCGACCAGAGGGTGCTTCCCCACAGAAACCCAGTCAATCAAAACATGGTAAGCCAAACTAGCGGCCATGTAATTTCTGAGAGTACTAGGGCATGTGCCATATCGCATGGGCCATAGCGTCCAGACCCAGGGGAGCTGGATGAGTCAGAGAGATGTAGAGGGGACATTGTGCCATCTCCTGTGAAGCACAGAGGTCCACTTCTGCTACTTGAAATCTTTCCCAGATTTGACTACATAGGGGTGGAATTTCCATTTCCCATGTTTCACAGCTTGTCTGGACAGCAAGTCTGCTCCCACATTCATATGCCCAGGAATGTAAATCACCCTGAGGGACAGGAACTTGTCCTGTGCCCAAAGCAGAACCTGGTGCGCTAACTCGTTCAAGCGGCACGACCGCAGTCCACCCTGGCGATTTATGTAAGAGACTACAGATGTGTTGTCCACCCGCACTAGGACATGGTAGCCTCTCAACTGCTGGAGGAAGTATTTCAGGGCCAGAAATGCAGTCTTCATTTCGAGGAATTGATGTGCCAATTCGAGAAGATGACCTCTCCAGATCCCTTGGGCTGGACAGCCAACTAAGGCCGCTCCCCAGCCCATGAGGGAAGCATCTGTCATTAGCATCTTGCGATGACAACATGGACCTAGAGTGGGACCCAAAGTCAGAAACCGGGGTCTGAACCACATAGATAGGGTACAAAGCCCCTGGCGCGTAACCCTTATTTGCCACTGGGGATTGGCCCTTGGATGAAATCCCCTGGCTCTGAGCCACAACTGAAACGATCTCATGTGCAGGAGGCCCAAAGGTATCACCGTGGATGCAGCTGCCATGAGACCTGAACAGTGACTTTCTGGCCTAGCTTGATGTTCTTTAGGGTGTTTAGAATGGATTTGATGCATGCAGGAGACCGCTGTGCCTGCATTGTGATCGAATTCCATACCACACCCAAATACGTTGTCCTCTGAGCCGGAGAGAGAACGCTTTTCTTTGTGTTGAGTCTCAACCCCAGAGATTCGAGATGAGCTAGGACGACATGCTGATGTCGAAGTGCAAGCTCTTGAGACTGGGTCAGATTCAGCCAGTCGTTTATATACATTTCTAAATGTGGATGCTCTGGAGTCGTAGAGGAGCCAGAGCTGCATCCATGAATTTCGTGTAAGTGCGGGATAACAAAGCTAGGCCGAATGGAAGAACCTGATACTGGTAAGCTTCCCTCCCGAAAGTGAACCTCAGGAACCTCCTGAGTTGTGGCAATATTTCATAATGAAAATACACGTCCATTAGATCTATGATTGAATGCAGCCCCCTGTCTTTCTTGGGAATCAAGAAATACCGACTGTTGACTCTCTGTCTGGCAGGGGAACACATTCTATGGCCCCTTTGACCAGCAGAGTCTGTGATTCCTGTGTCAACAGATATGCACGTGCCGGTTTCACAGAGGTGGAGACCACGCTGTTGAAACACAGAAGATGATGTGCAAAGTGAATCCTGTAGCCCTTCACTATAGTTCTTTCGACTCATGGGGAGATATTTGGCAGTAGCTTCCACGCTGCCAGCTTCTCCAAAAGGGACACTAATTGTGACACTTTGTTTGTTGTGTGTGTGTGTGTGTGTGGGGGGGGGGGGGGGTGTTAGATGTCTGGTGTCCTGAAACGTGGCAGGAAGCAACAGAGCATGTATCATTTCACTGGAGACCACTGCCCCCCTGGTGGCGGAGGTTGTTCAGTGATCCCCTAAGGGTGCCAGGAAGGAGCCTTACACTTCTGATGGAATTTTCCAGGGCCCTCCCTGAGGGGACACACCCTTTATCCTGGGCACAGCTTAAGGCCCTTGATTTGGTCGTGATGACCGTACTTTAGTCCAGCTCCATCTGCGGCTGCCAAGTGTGACAAGCTGCTCCCCAGTCTTATGAGGGGGTGCACAACTCGCCACAGTCTCTCTTTGAACCTCCTACCCCAGAGGAGCTGGATCAGGTCAGGACTGTTTATTTATTTATTTTTTTGACAGCCCCGACACTTGAGCACAGTGAGTGAGAAACATATTAAAAGTCTCTTCCTGGCACTCAGATTTTTTAGATCAGCCTGATACGCCTACAGAACCTATGGTGTGCAGGGAAGCACTAGTCTGACCCACAGCATGAAATGCGTTCCATCCAAGTGAAAATGTTGCTACAGTACGCTTGGCAGGGAACAATTGCTGTCTTTTCATATATATATTTTATATTTATGTTATTCATCATCATCATTTCATCATCATTTTTTTATTTATATTTTTATTTAATGATGTTGCTCCGATAGGGGAGAGATAGCAGCTAGCATCTCTCTCACCTATGAAATCATAATGTACAACATCTAATTTTAAGGCTTTAATCTGGTAACTGCACGAGTCACCACCTAGTAACTCCTCATGTCCTTATAATCGTGAGAGGAGCGCTAGGAGAGAGCACTCTCAATGTCCATTTCAACAGGAGCTAGAGCTACAGCAGCCTCTGCCTAATCCGAAGAAGTGCCTGGGCACGCTTCGGAGGTGGGCGCGAGAACCATCCGATCTTCTAGATCGGAGCGCGATCTTAATGAGCGGGAAGCAGCTCGTTCCTCGTGAGAGCAAAGAGCCTAGCGTTGATAGGAAGTGAACCGTGGTGCTTACAACTGCCACTCTAGAACGCGAAAGCAGCCTTTTTTTTTCAAACAATAAACATGCAATTTCTCTTCAGAGATCGGCCATGGAGAGCGAGGCACGCATCTCTTATAGAATCAGCAAGAATAGTTAGAACTTTCTTTTTCCTTTTTTTAACTCTCAACATACTTCCTTTTAAACTAATACTTTCATCAGCGTGACACACACACACACAAAGCGGTCTCTGAAGACAAAGAAACCTGTTGCTACAGTACGCTTGGCAGGGAACAATTGCTGTCTTTTCATATATATATTTTATATTTATGTTATTCATCATCATCATTTCATCATCATTTTTTTATTTATATTTTTATTTAATGATGTTGCTCCGATAGGGGAGAGATAGCAGCTAGCATCTCTCTCACCTATGAAATCATAATGTACAACATCTAATTTTAAGGCTTTAATCTGATAACTGCACGAGTCACCACCTAGTAACTCCTCATGTCCTTATAATCGTGAGAGGAGCGCTAGGAGAGAGCACTCTCAATGTCCATTTCAACAGGAGCTAGAGCTACAGCAGCCTCTGCCCAATCCGAAGAAGTGCCTGGGCACGCTTCGGAGGTGGGCGCGAGAACCATCCGATCTTCTAGATCGGAGCGCGATCTTAATGACCGGGAAGCAGCTCGTTCCTCGTGAGAGCAAAGAGCCTAGCGTTGATAGGAAGTGAACCGTGGTGCTTACAACTGCCACTCTAGAACGCAAAAGCAGCCTTTTTTTTTCAAACAATAAATATGCGATTTCTCTTCAGAGATCGGCCATGGAGAGCGAGGCACGCATCTCTTATAGAATCAGCAAGAATAGTTAGAACTTTCTTTTTCCTTTTTTTAACTCGCAACATACTTCCTTTTAAACTAATACTTTCATCAGCGTGACACACACACACACAAAGCGGTCTCTGAAGACAAAGAAACCTGAGGATGTTTCCGTTTCACGTCTATTTATAACCTGCAGGTGCATGTTATCAGTGACGTCACCTGCCGAGGTTATTTAAGCCAATTCTTGATGTGTTTGACCCACAAGCTTCACAACCGGTCGAACAAAGAATGTTCTCATTAGCGCTATTGAGCGCAGCATCGAGAGTAGCTTTTGATAGGGAACAGCGTGACGGCCCCTTGCGGACGACTGTCACGCACAAACCAAAACCAAACACAAAATAAAGTCCTGGCCTGGTCCTCTCTCATCCTTCACTGTTGTCGCTCCTCTTTTGTATCCTTCCGATCTCCTCCGTGGGATGCGAGACCGGCGAGTGAAGCAGGTGTCGCTCATTTCCCAATCACTCCACCGGCCTCGCTCCGTTCCCACGGCTCTCGGCCCCGCCCCACTCATCACATATCATATTTTTATACTCAACAAGTAGAACTCAAATACAGTGTATTGTATTGTAAATTTAATCATAACAGGTCAACAGAGGATTCAACTAAAATAAATTACTGAAGTATTACTTCATTACTTCATAACAGAATTACTTCATAATTTTTAACAAATAATTGTTTTCTTTTTTTTTCGTTTTATTTGCAAATTCGCCATTGTCACAATTGTGCTGTAGGCAAAAGTTGTGTTTGGATATATATATATATATATATATATATATATATATATATACACGTTTATACACACACTGGCCACTTTATTAGGTACACTTTGCTAGTACCATGTTGGACTCACTTTTGCCCTCAGAACTGCATTGATTCTTCGTGGCATAGATTCAGCAAGGTGTTGGAAACATTTCTCAGACATTTTGGTCAATATTGACATGATAGCATCACACAGTTGCTGCAGATTTGTCAGCTGCACATTCATGATGCAAATCTTCCATTCCACCACATCCCAAAGCTGCTCTATTGGATTGAGATCTGGTGAAATTTGAGCCATTTGAGAAAAGTGAACTCATTATCATTTTCAAGAAACCAGTCTGAGATGATTTGAGCTTTGTGACATGGTGCATTATCCTGTTGGAAGTAGCCATCAGAAGATGGGAACACTATAGTCATAAAGGGATGGATATGGTCAGCAACAACACTCTGCTATCGGCTGCGGCGATTAAACAATGCTCAATCGGTATTAAGAGGCCCAATGTGTGCCAAGAAAATATCCCCCACACCATTGCACCACCAACAGCCTGAATCGTTGAGACAAGACATTATGGATCCATGCTTTCATGTTCTTTACACCAAATTCTGAACCTACCATCTGAACATGAGCAGATTTTAATCTAAATTAGATTGTTTTATTTCTATTTTTTTTGCAAAAACAGAATGGATTGACTTCAGTTTTGTGAAACAATACATAAAAAATAGCTGCATGAAACAACAGATGAGCTGAATGAGACGCAGATTCACTCTCTGCCACCAGGTTGCGCTTAAAGCGTTTCCTTGGTTTCTGCTGTAAACAGAGCAGCGCTGCACTTATGAACTTAAATATGCATTATACAGAGGCAAAATGAAAATAAAATACCATCTAAACTTTTCTAAAGACAGTAAATTCCCCTCAGACATGCATTGATATAAACTCCTACCCCTAATTGAATCAGGTTTTGTATTTTTGTTTTTTACATTTCAAGCTATTTGAATCATCACATATTTGAATAGATTTTCAACCAGTTCGCAGTTAATCGTTACATCCAATAAACACAAAATTATACAAATTATAAATGTATATTAAAGATGATGGCAATCATTGATCATCAATACCTTCTGACTATTTGCATAACCTTTGGCCTCTTTTGCAAAGCTATTGTATGTAACCGTTACACAATGGAAAAAACTAGAAAGGCCACAAAGTGGTTTCTTTCTCCCACACCCCTCCTCCTTCCCAAACAGATCTGACTCCAAGCCCCAGTAATGTTGAGTGACATGCTGGTCTCTTAGATGTGTTTTCTGGGCTTTTCTCAGAGGTGGCTGGATTTATGACTGATTAGGCAACACTGTGAAGTTCTAAATGTGACCTGGAATGGGACGATAAAAATAAAACGGTCACAACAAAGAAGAGTGGTACTGACGCAAGACCACACTGTTTACTGCACAACACTCTTGCTCCATGTTCTTATGTAGGGAGACATTGTGTTTTGTGTAAATTACGTCCTTTGCCGAAGCAAATCTCTTTATGGATGTTTGCTTGGGTTTATTTTGAGAATTGAGTGTGTGTTTAATGAAAGAATACTTCTCTTCTTGTCCTTTCTTATTTGTATTACAAAAATAATTACAATGTTTTTGTTGATTTTTATGAAAATGAAAATGTAAGTATTGTAAAAAATAATATGAACACCTTGATTAATACAAATGCTGACAAATAGTTAGCTTAATATCCAGAGTATTTCATGGCTCAAAATGAAGTGGAGGTTTTGATCATGTGCACACATGTACTTGAACTGTGCCTTCAGCTGGCTGAAGAAAGCAATTTTTACAAGCAATGTGTTTTAGGTGTTGTAATAATTAGATGATTATAACTTTTGTAGTGTAATTGAACAAACATAAGGTTGTTAAACATTGCTTTAAAGTCAGTGTTTTCATTTACTCTGTTCAGAAGCAGAGAAAGAACATTTCAGCCTCTATTCATTTTATAAAAATCTATTCATCCACTCCTTATAGTCCAGTGCCTCCTAGTTCATGTCATTCTGATAACAACATACATTCATCCACTTATTAGAATCTAGAGTCTTTCTAGAAAAATATTTTTACTTAAGATGTACATGACAAAATGCATTATGAATTATAATCACAGCAAGGTAACATGCATTAAGCTATAACTGATCCTTTGCAAAGACCCTCCTGCTACTCTCACGCAACAAATCATGTTCGCACGCAGTGAAAAATACACTGTGAAGCAAAGAGAAAGCTGACAATTGTTTTGTGGCTCTTTAATATGTTGTGACAGATCGCTATATCACCTCGTTTCAAGTGGCACATAAACCGATCATTTCTTCCTCTTTAGTAGTTATAGCATAAAATATTCAGAATCAGAAGAGCTTTATTACCAAGTATGATAACACACACAAGGGATTTGACTTGACGACAGGAGCTTCCAGTGTAGAAGAAAGTACAACATAGTGCAGACATACATAGGAATAACACACTAGGGGTGTAATAGAACACTGATATAAAAAAAGGAATCAAAAATTAAATAATGTACTATTTATACAGAAATAGAAGTATAGGGGAAAAAAGAGATAATTGTTTAAATAAATGTACAGATATGTTATTAGTGCGCAGATATGTTTTTTTTTTTTTTTTTTTTTTACAAAATGTGCATTTTAATATAAATATGTCAGACAACTATGTTAGCTGTGATTGATGTTGTAAGATTAATTGTTCAGGTTGAATAAAGCCTGCAGGAAAAAAATGTTTTTGTGCATGGCTGTTCTGGTGGTCAGTGCTCTGTAGCGCTGACCCGAAGGCAACAGGTGGAAGAGAGATTGGGCTGGGATTTTTTTAGCCCTTTTCCTCACTCTGGAGTTATAAAGATCTTGGAGGCTGGGCAGAGGGGCACCAATGATCATTTCAGCAGTCCTGACTGTCCGTTGTAGTCTCTTGATGTCTGATTTGGTAGCTGAACCAAATCAGAAAGTTATGGATGAAAACAGGAAAGACTCAATGATGGCAGAATAGAACTGTTTCAGCAGCTCCTGTGGCAAGTTGAATTTCCTCAGCTGGCGAAGGAAGTTCAACCTCTACTGGGCCTTTTTTGCAATGGAGACTATGTGAGTGTCCCACTTCAGGTCCTGAGAGATGGTGGTGCCCAGGAACCTGAATGACTCCACTGCAGTCACAGTGCTGATCATGAGGATGAGTTGGGGGAGTGCAGGGGGTTTCTGTTATTATCCTATTAAGTCCACTATTATCGCCGCAGTTTTGAGCGTGTTGAGCTCCAGGTTGTTTAGACTGCACCAGACAGCCAGCTGCTTAACCTCCTGTCTGTAAGCAGACTCGTCTCCATCCTTAATGAGGCCGGTGACTGTAGTGTCGTCTGTGTCGAACTTCAGGAGCTTGACAGAGGGGTCCTTTGAAGTGCAGTCATTCGTGTAGAGAGAGAAGAGCAGTAGGGAGAGAACACATCCCTGGGGGTGCTAGTGCTGATGGTGATAGTCCTGGATGTGAGTTTGCCCAGCCTTACTAGCTGCTGCCTGTCTGTCAGGAAACTGGTGATCCATTGACAGATGGAAGTGGGCACAGAGAGCTATGTGAGTTTGTCAGAGAGAAGGTCAGGCATGATGGTATTAAAGGCCGAACTGAAGTCCATAAATATCTTTGCTCTGTAGACAAACGGAAGAGGATCCAGCATGGGTCCAGTGATGTCCTTTAGATAGGCCAGGACCAGTCTCTCAAGTGATTTCAGACGTAAGAGCGACAGGTCTGTAGTCGTTAAGTCATGTGATTTTGGGGTTTTTGGAACCGGAATGATGGTGGAGCATTTGAAGCAGAAGGGAACTTCACACAGCTCCAATGATCTGTTGAAAATCTATCTGTGTGAAGATGGGGGCTAGTTGATCGGCACAGACTTTTAACCTGTTAGCCTGCACCCAGATGCCCGCGTCCAAAACACCACTCAACTCGCACGTGTCAGTATTAATGAATAGATTAAATGAAATGGGACAAATTTAATCTTGACAAACTATATATCATTATAAAGATGTAAACCTCAAGCATCGACGACAGATCGCTGTTTTTCAATGGAAAGCTTATAAAGACTACATTTGCTACATTTGTGTAAGCAGTGCACATCAAAAAATGAAGAATGAAAATGCAGTACATACCAGATTCGTCGTAATACTTAGTCATAAACACATCCACAGCTGTTAATCCCAGTTTAGTTAGAAAGGTAAGGGTCCACTGAACGAAATCTCATGCAGCACGTTTAGTCCAATGAAGCAATAACGTAATATGGATGATAATTCCTTTGTTTCCATTTCAGTTCTTCATTGACAGAACTGTTTGTGTCTGTTCTGGAATAGCTCATGGTCAGAAACTGCATCTTGGTAGTGAAAAAATGGCATGGTTTTGCAGCGTACAGTAGGGCTGCACGATAAACCTTTATCGCATCGATATTGAGGTTTTAACTCCCGCAATAACCTAACCTCAGGAGTCTGAGGTTTTTTCCCCCGCCTCTGACATTTGAATGACAAACCTATTAGCCAATCAAAATGGTCGAATCTCGCGTTCCTGGCTTGCTGGCCAATTAGAAATGGCAATGGAAAACAAGGTTGTATGCAGTGCATCAGCTTTCTGTCAGCAGAAAAGCAGCAAACACACAAAGTTTTCCTCGAATTGTGCCAGAAAAAGCTTGTGTAACTGCGCAGAAATGGCCGAAGGCACTTCTTCGGTGACGGGAGAGGAAGCGGGGGAGCACTTGGTTAACAAGAGGGGTGGTACTTCAGCTGTTTGGACTTATTTTGGATTCGCGAAGAACGACGTGGAGCAAAAGAGTACTAAATGTAAAATATGTTGACGTGCCGTGGCCAGATCCAGATCCGGTTTTATGCACTTAAAATTATTGAACGCAAAAATCGAAAATCGCATCGCAATCGCAATATTTGTCAGAAAAACCGCAATTAGGTTTTTTCTCAAAATCGTGCACCCCTAGCGTACAGTGTCACAAACAGAATGAGACGATCCACCCAAAAAAAGTGAAAGATAGGCGAAAGAATGTTTATTTGAATTCTGGCGCTCTGATGCACCTGTCAGCTGATGGAGACGGAACTTATAGCGATCGTCTTTTTCTTTCTTTTTTTTTTATTTTCCAACAGTTAGTATATATGCGTGAGTGTGTTTTATGTTGAATATGAATTTATCTGCTTGATTTCCATCTGTTTGAGTGCAAATAAGCTTGCTATTATGGTGTAATCACATCTATCAAAGTGAACGCGTCTATATGAATAGAGAGTGGCTTATTGACTTTATGGTGCATTTATATTATAACCATCTCTATAACTGGCCATCAGCACTTATTTGCATTGTAATTAATTGTACATGCTGTATTTCTAGCAATCTCAGGATGTTCTGTAATTGGCATACAAAGTTACAAATCTTTTTTATTTTATTTATTTATTTTTCTTACTCAAATTATTCTTTTTTTTTCTAGTGCTCATATAAATAACTTATATGATGTCTAAGTTTCTGTCTAGTTCAAGTTTTTATAATTGAAAAAAATATGCAGTATGTTTAATGACTAAATAGTTTGTAGAAGCCTTCAATACAGTTGGTAAATATTTTTTTATATTTGAGGGGGTGGGGGGCTAGACATAGTCTCAAAAAATATATTGCAGGAATCTCATTTTTCATGAAATCTTCTTCAGATTTGAAATAGAAACTCATGAGTCATATGACTTTCAACCCATTACTTTTCTAGATTTGCTCCAGGACTGATTTTGTGTATTTTTATATCGAATAAAAAAATATATATATATTCAGTGTGGTTAAAGATTTTTAAGGCACTGACTAGCATTATCAAATCTGGTTGATAATAAGTAAAGCTCAAAGGGTCTTCTTTCCAAAGACACCAAAATTGTGTGTGTAACACACTGAAGTAAGGAACTGTTACAATTTTAATTTAGGTAGAGTCCTATAATGGGGGGTGCTGGCCAACAGGTTAAACAGGTAGGTGAAACACCATCTGGGCCAGAAGCTTTTCTAGATCTCTGCTTCCTGAAGACCCGGTTCACGTCTTCTACAAAGACCTTGAGCACAGGTTGAATGGTGAGGGAGGGAGGGAGGGAGGGAGGGAGGGAGTGGGGTTGCAGGGGTGCTAAGTGCATGTGCAAATGCAGATCAGAGCGGATGGGGGGGTGGTAGACTATCCCTTCCAAATCTACTGTAAAACACATTCGAGCGGATGGGGGGGTGGTAGACTATCCCTTCCAAATCTACAGTAAAACACATTCAGATAGTCAGCCAGTTGTTGATTCTCCACAGACTGTGGAGGTGGTGTTATGTACATGGTGATGTTCCTCAGACCAGTCCATACTGATTTCAGATTGTTAGCTTACAGCTCTTTTCTAAGCTTTTCTGAGTAGTTTTTTTTAGCCACTCTGATCTCCTTTGTTATTCTGTTCCTGGCCTGGTTATACAATATTTTATCCCCACTTGACAAAGCTGTTTGGGACCCACTTTATATTAAGTGGCCTTAACTACTATATACTTACATTTTAATTAATAATTTAGTACAATGTACTTATTGTGTACATACATGTTTTTACATTGTACTTATATTTAAAAAAAACTACATGTAATTACATCTGTATTTAATTTCTGTAATTACATTTATAATTACACTGTTGACCCATACTTTACACCTCAACCCACCCTTAAACTTACCCATACCTCCAACCCTCTCTCTAACCTTACCCCTATCCCACCTCAATAGCAGCAAAAGTGTTTTACAATACAGTATGAACACAACAAGTACATTGTATTTATTTTTTTATGTAAGTACATAGTAGTTAAGGCCACCTAATATAAAGTGGGACCAAGTTTGAGTTTCCCAGTAAACCACGGTTTATCATTATTAAATGATAAGAATGTCCTGGTGGGGATGCACATATCCTCACAGAAACTTGTATATGAAGTTACAGTCTCTGTGAGCTCGTCCAGATCAGTGGCTGCAGCTTCAAAAACACTCCAGTCATTGAGGTCAAAACAAGCTTGTAAATCACTCTCTGCTTCATTAGTCCATCTTTTAACAGTCCTTAATACAGGTTTAGCTGATTTCAGTTTCTGCCTGTAGGTCGGTATAAGATGAACCAAACAGTGATCGGAGAGCCCCAAAGCTGCCCGTTAAACAGAGTGATATGTATCATTTATTGCTGTGTAACAGTGATCAAATATATTACTGTCTGTGGTGGGACACATAATGTGCTGCTTGTATTTTGGCAGTTCACGGGAGAGATTTCATTTGTTCAAATCTCCAAGAATGTTTAAAAAAGAGTCCTTTGGGTACCTTTGCTCCATTTCTGTCACATCGCGGCGTTCACGCACGTGTCCGGAGGCACGTACACATTCACGAGAATGAAAGAGGAAAACTCCCGCGGCGAGTAGAAAGGTTTACAGTTTATGATGAGTGCCTCTAAGTTAAGACAGCATACCTTTTTCAGTGTTGTTACATCTGAACACCAACTTTCGTTGATGTAGAAACCAATCCACCACCTCTTGTTTTCCCCATTAATTCTGCGATGCGATCTGCTCTGAACAGCTGATAGCCCGGCAGATGAAGCGCATTGTCTGGAATGGCTTCACTCAGCCAGGTTTCAGTGAAGCACAGTGCAGCAGAGTCTGAAAAGTCCCTATTGGTGCCGGTGAAGAGAAAAAGTTAATCCATTTTGTTAGGAAGGGAACAGACATTTGCGAGATGAGTGCTTGGAAGTGCAGTCTGAAAGCCACGTACGCAGAGCTTCACCAGGGCGCCGGCGTGTTTCCCTCTTCTGCATCTGTACGCGCGTTTAAACAACACGTCCGTACCTCTGACTAGAATGTCCAACAAAACGTCAGAATATTTAAAAACTGGAAAAACATTGTCTGGTATACGTTGCCTAATGTTAAGGAGTTTGTCTCTTGTGAAACTTATAGAAGAATAATGACAAAAAAACAGAACAAACAAAAACAACAGAAGAATTGTGAAGCTCAGAGAATGCCATTTTGCGGTGCCACCGGATCAGAAGCTAAAAACAAACAAACAAGTGCACAACTGTGTGTGGTCCCACTATAAAGACAGGTTAAATTGAATGTTCCAGTTCATGACCAGGGTACAAGACAAAGTAATTAAATAGGTCAGGGTTTAGTGATTGAAATCTCAAAATTCATCACAGGCTCAGGATTAAGAGGGGGGGACCTGGGGTTTGATATATCTCCTTATATATCTTAATAATTAACATCTGCATCTTAGAGGCTGTGGAAAGATGAAAACTGAGATTACAGAAGGCAAACAGAGTGAGGTGCCACAGTTTGACCCTGGAAACTGTCTGGAAAATCACCTCAGGAATATTTGGAATAAAATTAGAATCAAGCCAAATGAAAGTAAATTTACCATGTTTTATAAGGTTATGGGTTAGGGTCAATTTTATTTTGGTGGTGGAGGGGGGGGGGGGTCTGTTCGGTGCTCTATTCAATAATATATATATTATACAAAATATATATATTCACAAAAAAATTAAATTATAATAATCATAAAAAATGTGTACAAATTGTTTTCAACTGTGATAATAAGAAATTGTTACTTCAGCAGGAAATCAGCATATTAGAAACATTTCAAATAGATCATGTGACTTTAAAGACAGGAGTAATTACTGCTGAAAATTTAGATTCGCAATAACAAACAATATTACTACTTTACTGTGAATTAAATCAAATAAATGCAGCAAGAGATTTCTTTTAAATATAATAAAGATCTCACTGACCCTAGTTGTATCTGAATGGTTGTATACATAACACAGAGGCTTTAAACTGTCAAATTAAACAACAACTCTTCTCTGTGTAACCTTCACTTAGCAAGCTAACAGGTTAGCCTGCTATCTTACTAATGGCGTTTTTCCACTACACAGTACCATCTCGCCTTGCCTCGACTCGCCTTTGTTTGGTTTTCCACTGTGTATAAGTTGTACTAGGTACTTTTTTTCATACCACGTCCGGCGAGGTTCTGAGCAAACTGAGGCGGTACTAAAATATGACGTGAAAACACGACAGACTGCTGATTGGTCACATAGACAGTAAAAGAAATGGACACAGCGACCCCATTGGATTCAAAGGAGAAAAATGAAGTCGATTAGAAGCACGCACTTCCTGGGGGTCGAGTCTACTGCACAGACTCAAACTGAGCTTGATGACGTAGAGGTCACGTGAGCAACCTGTCTGACAATTGTAAGTCTTCTAATCGCTGTGCCAAGAGAAATCTGAATCACCCACCGAATCTTGCGTGAAAACGAGCGTGAACAGGAGCACATTTTAGTAAGTATTCTGATTAGTTATCTTCCTTGACTTTATGCCTCCATGTCCCCCGATTGCCTCAAAGACAGTAAAAGATTGCCTGCAAGCTTCTCCTCCTGTCCATACGGTCATTTCTCTACTGTGCGACAGAGAGTCGCAGGTTATGACGCAATCGTTAGCCTGTTTTTACAAAAACTGCTTCTATGGGACCATAACATAAGATACAAGGTAATGGAGCCTTTTATACATTTTCGTGTTTCTTTAGATATAATTAATGAACAAATTTAAAAAATTGCCTTATTAAAAAAACTTTAAATAATTGTTATCAGATCTTATATCTTAAGAACGTGATCATTCACTTTCTGATTGGATATTGTTGCGTTCCACGTGATAATCTCCAGAGCGTGCATGCGTTTGTCCTCGGTGTTCTCCCCACACATCAGGATTTCTGATCGTAAATATTAAACATGTTGAATATTTATGATTCGCGATAAGGACGGCTCCGACATTCTTCCTATTGGGTTCGGACACTCTTAACACACCTCACACCAAGGGAAAATCTGATAAGATAATCTGTAGAACCATCAAGATAATTGGGACATAGCTAGGATTGTCGGAAGGGGGGAAATCGGCCCAAAATCAACCCTATTATCTTCTGGTGTGTACCCAGCATTAGGAAAATAAACAATTCAGTTTCTCAAAAAAATTGAATATTAGAATATCTCCAAAGCAGGTTTAATTATGCACTCAATACTTGGTTGGGGCTCCTTTTGCATTAATTACTGCATCAATGCGGTGTGGCATGGAGGTAATCAGCCTGTGGCACTGCTGAGGCATTATTAAAGCCCAGGTTGCTTTGATAGCAGCCTTCAGCTCTTCTGTATTGTTTGTTAGATGCTATTTATCTTCCTCTTCACAAGAAGGGTGTTGATTATTGTCTTCTGGATAACTGTCAAGTCAGTAGTCTTTCCCATAACTGTGTTTGCATGTTCTAAACTAGCCTAAGAGGTACCCAGTATTTATACTCAAAATGAATCAAACTAATCAAGCTCAAAATGGAATATTCTAATTTTTTGAGACACTGAATTTTTTATTTTCCTAAGCTGTAAGTCGTAACCATCAAAAAAAAAACTATTAAAATATTTCAGTTTGTGTACAATGAATCTAGAATATAAGAATTTTATTATTATTATTATTAAATTACAAAAAAATAAAGATCTTTTCCATGATATCCATATGTTTTGAGATGCACCTGTAGATTGATCTGGTTTAAGCTGTTTAAGATGGTCCTTAGCTGGTCATGAGTTGGCTTAAGCTGGTCATGTGCTAGCCCTTAGCTGGTCCTGAGTAGGAGCTAGTTGCTTAGGACCAGGATAAGACCAGTACATGACCAGCTAAGGACCAACTTAAACTAGCTCAAACCAACAGCCTTTCTTCAAAACATACCTAGGGACCCCCTGCTCTGCATGCTTTGTTTGTCTTCCTTATCTGGCACACATGACCCACAATGAAAGAGAAACCGCTTCAGATGATTCAGTGAGTGCATGGAATAAACAAATCTTTCAAAGTGATTTGAGAACCAATTCAGACCGTTTTCCAGACTTGTTTGTTCAAGTCGACTCAGAAGAGGGATTAATTTGCAAATGGGGCATCGTTCATGCCACAAATAAAAGAGACTGCATGCTTGGAATAAACTATGTGTGTCTTAACATGTATAGCATACAAATTGTAAAAAAAAAAAAAAAAAAAAGTAACGAGAGGAACGCCGCCCACTGTGGCGAAGTAAAAGTACTTTTTTTCCCCTTAACAGTGTACTCAAGTTAAATTAAAAGTAGCCATCTTTATATCTACTCCTAAAAGTAAAATTAAAAAAAAAATGTAATCAAGTAAATGTAACGGAGTAAATGTACTCTGTTACTACCCACCTCTGCCTACATTCCATTATGACACATGTCGAAGCCTCTTTTTTTCCTGAACGTGTGATTGCATGTGCATATGTACATTAGAACGACCTGGAGCACATTGTATTTTCTGCTCTGAGCACTATGTAGGGGAAAGTTGAAGCAGCACTCTGTGTTAGGGAGGGAGCAGAAAGATGAATGACCAGCCTGCCTGCTGTGAAACATAACCCAGCAACCCAGTGTGAGTGTGGCTAGACCCTTGCCTTCATAGTCTGTAATTATTAAGCACACCTTCTGTCCCTTCTCTCCTCTCCTCTACATTAAAACTTTAACATGCCAGAGGAGTGAAATCATACATTTTGCTGCCCCATTGTGGATTAAAGGTCAAAGTTTAAGGGTATGGTACAGACACAGATTAAGAGCCCCTTTTAAATGTAGATTAAATATATTTAAAGACTTCAAGGAAGAAAATAAATCACATAATGACTTTGAACTTTAACCCAGTCAAAGTAAATTGTCATGTAATGGGGCGCAATGCACTCATGGCACTATAAAAGGAGGCTCCATGAATCATGTTCATACATCATGCAACATACAGGACCAAGCCAAGAAAAATTGTGTACTTTTAAAAACATTTTATGAGGTAGTATAAATCAAAGGAAACAGAATTACAGTGGACATAAATTAAATAACATTTCTGGTTACATAGTTAACCTTGTTCCCAGAGAGGGGAACGGACGGGATGCTACATTGTTGAAGACACTTTGTGAAATGCGTTGAGCATGAAAGAATCTGGAGCATGTTTGGAACTAGTACAATCTTGATTGGTGTTTCATAGTGACCTAACATGTGATGGCATACATGGAAGCTACGAAGGTAAGCCATGCTTACTAGTGCCTGTTCTGGTGTGAGGCTTGTCCAGGCACACCTCAGGACGAAAGGGCCAGGTTATAAAACCAGAAAAAAATGTGTGTGGGGTGCAGGTGGGACTGCAGCATTGCAAACTTCCTGAAGAGAGACTCCAGATGGTTTGCTTCAAGACAAATAACTGATAGATAATAGATGGTCCATCTTCCTCCATTGAGAACCTTTGTACATAGGCCTCTAGAGCCCTGACAGGTCACATTAAATGTGTCCTCTCATATTCAGCAGATACTTGTGGTGGAGGATTGAAGGCCTGCTAAACCGTAGGCTGTAGACCAGCAGCCCCATGAGACCTGGATAGGCAAGTGCCTCTAAAACATTGCTGATTGATGTTTTGCCTCCTGAAACCTCTCAGCGACCAATCTAACAGTATCACCAAAGAGGCCAGAGGGTAACAGTGGTGCATCAGGGAGGAAAGCTTTATCCTTCTCCTTGATAACTGAGAGGATCAAACATAGGTGCCTCTCCATTGCTGTCACAGTGGGGCTGATGGCCTGGGCCATCTCCTTGGTGGCTCAGAAAGACAGGTTTGTGGCCCAACAGAGCACTTCAATAAATTCAGATCAGACCTTCTTGCCTTCACCCAGGTATTTAAGCTGATCGGCCTGGTATACCTGCCAAATTGCCAATTGTGCATTGGCATTAGATGTAGTTTGGCATGGCTTAGTGGGCAGTGTCAGGGCCTTTAAGGATGTTGCAAGTGTCTCTTCAACTCACAGCATCATCATTGGGAGAAAAAAGGCAGGCCCCAACCTAGAGGTCGACCGATATATCGGTCGTCCGATATTTGTAATTTTTAATATATCGCAGGGCTCCAAACTGCGACTAAAACGGTCGCATTTGCGACCATAAATATTAAAATGTGAGTGAAGTTTTTGCTGAGGTCTATTTACATGCTATCTCTTAAAAAATTGCATGTAATGCCTTTTTTCCTGATTGTTTTGCATTCACATCTTTTGTTATGTTCGCGCATTGAGAGAGTTTTAATGGGAAAAAGAGTTTTAAACAGTCCTCATCTGCCGCGCAGCAGCGCTGACACACACCTGATAAACGCGCGAGAGAGAGAAATGATGGAGACTTGAAGAGAAAGTGCAGAAAAACAGCGTCTATTTCGTTCATAACTTGAACCAACTACAACAGGTAAAGCTGTCATCTGTGTGGATATTGGCTATATCGTTAACAGTTCTTGTTTATAATCATAAGGCTTCTTCTTAACAAGATCTTAGTCCATGCTGTGTTCTGTTAATGCATGAACTTCATTATTTGAAGTGCACTTGCCGTCCATTAATCGCAAAAAGCTTTGTGCTTTTTTTTTACTTTTTAATTTACAAAGTATCAGCTTTAAAATTATTCCAAATTCATAAAAAAAAATCAAACAATAAATACAGTTTTGGTGCTGTTTAAGGGGCCGTTCACATATCGCGCCTAAAAACATGTGGAAAACGCTAGGCGCGCCGCTTTCTGATTTTTTTCCAAAAGCCTTCGGGCTCTTGCGCTCCTGAGGCGTCTGCCGTTGCTAAGCAACCATGACCTGCTCTCTCCGCAAATTTCAGCAAAGGATAAATGGATTTGCAGCAATAAAAATCGCTTGCAGTAGCTCTGTTACTAAATTTATTTAAAAATGGCTATCCATATACAGCTATGATCAGCTGTTCCTTCATCTTGGCTGAGCTTTCAACGTTGGTACTGGAAAGGATGAAGCTGATTGGTTGGTTCTTGTCACATGACCTGCAGTGCGCTTGCGGGATTCTGAAAAGTTGAGATGTTTTTAACGCGATGCGGTGCGGGCGCGCCTGGAAAAAAACTAGCGAGTCGCTTCCATTATGAGCACGCACGCATACCGCGCGCCTACATTTGAAATAACGAACTTGAGCGCGCAAAAGACGCGACATGTGAACGGCCCCTAATGCGGCAGGCGCGATCGCGAGTAGTGCCTCATTTCAAGCAGCACGTGAACCTATCATACCTTGCTCTTTACTACTAGAGTACATAATGAACATGAATTAACATCAAAAGGTAGGCTATTTTATAAGAGATTCTACAGTACAACACTTTCAAACTGCGGAAAACGTGTAAAGCTTGTAAACATTGCAATGTAATATTTACCTCAGTAACCTTTCGGTGTCCATAAGCTCATCAGTCAGCTAGAAAAATAACTATAAAGAGGAGCATTTTGCTATATTTATGAGCTATTGAATTTTAATATTTTTACTTAACCTGTTGTCTACATGATTCAACTCCTCCTATAAAATTTTATTTTACTAATTAAGAAAAACAGACTGAAAGTGTGAAAGACATGCACTCATAAAAATTAAGGAGCTTAAAAGGTTCTTCACAGAACAATTTTGGTTCCACAAAGAACCATTCAGTCAAAGGCTCTTTGAAGAACAATCTCTTTCTGACCTTTTCATAATCTGTTATTGTCTTCAAATGTTAAAGGTTCTTTATGAAACTATTTAGACAGGAAAAAAGGTTCTTCTATGGTATCATGAAGCACCTTTATTTTTAAGAGAGTATGACAACATTTACAGGATGCATTGAGGAGGACCCCAAACTGTACTCAGGGGCCAAGAGATGCTTATGATCCATGATATTGGTACAGATTTTGTGTAATAAACAACGCATGACTGTATGTTTCAAGTTGAAAAAGACATTTAGCTCTCACTTTAAGTGAACCTTCATTCCCAGGTCATCTACAAGATGGATTAAAATGCTGATAAAGTCAAGAAAAGATGAGACATAAACACGTCAGTACGATTAAAAAGTTAAAATGTAAAATAAATAATTTAAATAAAACGCATAAAATTTAAAAACTTTAAAGTCAGGCATGTTAGCGGGCAGCCCCGTGTTATTGCATGCACTTATTATTAGTGTGACATTTTAGCATGCAAATGAAAACTTCAAGATATCGGCCCTAAAAATCGGCAGCACATATCGACCATCGGCTGACACTGACCTATAAACATCGGCATCGGCTATAGAAAAACCCATATCGGTCGAACTCTACCCCAACCTACAGGCCATGGAAGCACTCCTCTGGTTTACTCTTTGTTTTCACTTCCTGCTTTTGAGAAGGCCACTCAAACTTTAATTTCTTGATGGCACAATCTACAATCTCCAACAGCTCCTCACAAGTGAGGTGTTGATTCCTCAAAATCCCCTGCCTCAATGCTTAGGACATCCACCTCCTCAGAGCTGAATAGCCCAATCATCAAACTCTCACTTAGGGTGGAAGAAGCCACAAAGCAAGCTTACGTACCAATTCGCCCAATGCTGCTGTGAAAAATAGTGGAGCAATATCAGAAAGGAGTTTCTCAGAGAAAAACTCCAAAGAGTTTGAAGTTATCATTATCTACAGTGCATAATATCATCCAGAGATTCAGAGAATCTGGAACAATCTCTGTGCGTAAGGGTCAAGGCCGGAAAAAAACATACTCGTTGCCTGTGATCTTTGGGCCCTTAGATGGCACTGCATCACATACAGCAATGTTACTGTTATGGAAATCATAACATGGGCTCAGGAATACTTCCAGAAAACATTGTCGGTGAACACAATCCACCGTGCCATTCGCCGTTGCTTGCTAAGCTCTATAGTCCAAAAAAGAAACCATATCTAAATAGGATCCAGAAGCACAGGCATTTTCTCTTGGCCAAGGCTCATTTAAAATGGACTGTGGCAAAGTGGAAAACGGTTCTGTGGTTCTTTTTGGAAAACTGGGATGCCATGTTATCCGGACTAAAGAGGACAAGGACAACCCAAGTTGTTATCAGCGCTCAGTTCAGAAGCCTGCATCCAATGGTATGGGGTTGCATGAGTGCGTGTGGCATGGGCAGCTTACACATCTGGAAAGGCACCATCAATGCTGAAAGGTATATCCAAGTTCTAGAACAACATATGCTCCCATCCAGACGTCGTCTCTTTCAGGGAAGACCTTGCATTTTCCAACATGACAATGCCAGACCACATACTGCATCAATTACAACATCATGGCTGCGTAGAAGAAAACTGCATAGAAAACATTTGGCGTGTCATAAAGGGGAAGATGCGACAAAGAAGACCTAAGACAAGACAAGAATGGGACAACATTCCTATTCATAAACTTGAGCAACTTGTCTCCTCAGTGTCAGACGTTTGCAGACTGTTATAAAAAGAAGAGGAGATGCCACACAGTGGTAAACACGGCCTTGTCCCAACTTTTTTGAGATGTGTTGATGCCATGAAATTTTAAATCAACTTATTTTTCCCTTAAAATTATACATTTTCTCAGTTTAAACATTTGATATGTCATCTATGTTGTATTCTGAATAAAATATTGAAATTTGAAACTTCCACATCATTGCATTCTGTTTTTATTCACAATTTTTACTGTGTCCCAAGTTTTTTGGAATCGGTTTTGTATATTTTCTACCTTATTCTGTGCAGAATATAAAATAATAGCTAATTAAATGTAGTAGCCTATATAAAACAATTATAACATTGCCATAAGGAAGAAATTATCGATTAAACATGATTGATTATTGTCCAGCAGTGTATTTGATTTCTTAAAGCAAATTAAAAGCAATAAAATAATAATAATTATGATAATACATAGGCTACATACATAAACTGATTGTATTTGACATTTCTGTCACTTCTGAAGTGATGGCTACACCCCTGGTGTGACGAAATGTTAGCTTAAACATAATATATTTAAAGCTCTTTTTTTAAATCTTGGCTTTCATACATTTTTACGTATGCCATGTCATGCCATAGCACCATAAATCTGGCATCTAACAATGGGCAGTTTTTTTCTAACCAGTTCTCTAACTATAAAGGCTGGTGTAATTTGCCCACTGAATAAGCATTTAAAGAATTTAGGGGAAGCATTTAAACAATCCTGTGAATGCACTTAAAGAGTTTAGAATCCAATCTTTATAATTGAATCAACTCAGATTTAATTGTGAATCGAATTGAATCATTCTAAATTTGCAAAAATTGTTCTTCGAATCGAAAACCTACGAATCGTGAATTGCATCGAATAGCTGCCTACCTAAAGATTCACAGCCCTAATAATTACAAATACTGTAGTTTCCTTGGTCCTCAATATACAGAGTGGGAATGTGTCATTTTGTTCAATGTTTTTCCTCACCTCTGACCCACATTTAGGCATGCATGTTCCCTTGAAATTTTCCTCCTAGGCTTGTTTATTTACAGCATAGCTTACACCAAAGAAAGCTGATTCATGTAGAGCAAAGCATGTTTTTCTTTAAACAGATAAACTGTACTGTATGCAGCTATTTGATTCTTAAATTGTCTGAATTTGCTTTTGTATGTCCCTACAAACCTTTAGCACTATACAAAGCTTCATGCAAATCCAATGCAAGCTGATACAGTAAAGGCAAAAATGAACCCCTTTTAAAGGGACAGTGGCTCCTTTTAACCTGTTAGCCTGCAACCCGACGCGGGCGTCCTCAACGCCCTTCAACTCTCACATGTCAGTGTTTACAAATAGATTAAATGAAACGAGACAAATTTAATCTTGACAAAGTATGTATCATTATAAAGATCTAAGCCTCAAGCATTGACGACAGATCACTGTTTTTCAATGGAAAGCTTATTAAGACTGTATTTGCTTCATTTGTGTAAGCAGTACACATAAAAACATGAACATTAGAAATGCAGTACATACCAGATTTGTGGTAATACTGAGTCATAAACACATCCACAGCTGTAAATCCCGGTTTAGTTAGAAAGGTAAGGGTCCACTGAACGACATCTCATGGAGCACGTTTAGTCCAATGAAGCAATAACATTGTAATATGGATCATAATTCCTTTGCCTACGTTTCAGTTCTTCAGCGACAGAACTGTTTGAGTCCATTATGGAATAACTCACGCTCAGAAACTTCGTCTTGGTAGTAAAAAAACGGCATGGTTTTGCAGCGTACAGTGTCACAAACAGAACAGAGAGTAAATTCATTGTAAATGCTGCATTTCTAGCAATCTCAGGATTTTTCTGTAATATGCAAAGTTAAATATTTTTTTATTTTATTGTATTTTTCTCTCTGTTCTCTGTGTTGCCCCCTCCTAGCAACAGCAGTTGACCTATGGGTAAGCTCTCCTCGATGCAGATGAGCCAATGGCAGTCGAGTATCAGTTGCCCTGGAGGTGGAACTCAGACACCTTTAGGTTTCAGCGCCATAGAGAAAAGCTGGAAGGTCTGAAGAGCGCATCGGTTTAATGGTTTTTCCATTATTTTATTTAACTTCCTTAATCCAACAAAAACAGAGCAAAATGTCCATAAGCATTTAACCCCAATCACAATGAAGAAGAAAACGTTCATTTTCTGGTTGTCATACTCTCATTAAGTTACAGTTTTCATCTGCTCAAGCAGAACGGTAATGTCATCTTGAGCTTCAGCAAAGTATCTCTGGCTAAAACTAGCTAACGTTAGCATTAAAGTTAGTGAGTCCATGCTAATGTACAAACCTAAATAGCAAACTGTTCTCACATCATGTATCGTGCATTGAAAATCAAAAAGACATAAGCGAAGGTCTATATGAGCGTGCCTCTCCATATTAATATGGTTAAATGTAAATTTATCTAATCTTACTATGAAGTATATGAATGATGTTGATCTGGGATGTTGTCATTGCGATCATGACAACCGTAACAAAATTCTGCTGTTTGCATTGTGATATGTATTTTTACATATTTAACATCTTTTAAATATCCCTCCATGAAATATTTAAGTCCCACTTGAAGGTCCATCTGGGGCCTGAATTTATCAGAAACACCTCAGAAGGTTTTCACTGACAGCTGTCATTGTAAGTTTGTTTGTCTGATTGAGCAATAGTAACTAAGGGGGACGAAACTTTAAGATAGATCAATTACAACCGTTTCAAGTGCAAAACATGCTTTTTTTGGGGTCTTAAATATTTTGCGTCTGAAAGAGAAAATCCTAAAAATGCATATTCAATACGATCTGGCGCAAAAATAACTCTGTCAGTGCCTTTTCAGTGCTAATTCCTCACTGTGTGTCTTTAGTAAATCCTGACAGTAAAATTTTTAACACTGAAAGAGGGTTTGCGCTGGTGCAACTTGTTAGTAAATTTGGCCCATTTTTACTCAAGTAAGCAATGCCCTTGCAATCATACACATTCTAATAATCACATACCAGTAAAAAAAAACTGCATAGCAACACCCCTGATCCACCTAGAAAATCCTAAATGTTCAAACATTTAAATTTGTCCTATGTCTTCCTCTATAGATAAGCCTCAGCTCTCCATCCTCGCACAACCATCTTAAGAAGCGGAAGGCTCCAGCACCTCCACCAACACCGTCGCCTGAACCAGTTATTTCCACTCCTGTGCCTACTGCATTTGTGAGGGCCCCATGTGTCCCGGTGCCAGTTGAAAGGACCCTGCTGCCAGCTCCCAGAGCCTCAACTCCAGCCGATGATTCTGATTTGAGCCATAGTATTGAGGATTCAGAGCCGGCCAGGTCCATCTGTAGTAGCACCAGCAGTGATGTAGCTGCGGGATCCAGCAGCAGTAGTCTAGCTGAAGAACCTGTAACACATCAGGTTCATGTGATAGCTGCATACACCACATATACACCAGAACCTGAAACAGTTCCTGAACCTAAGCTTGGACCTGAACCTCAACTTAAACCTGAACCTGAACCTAAACCTGAAGACAAGGAAGAAGCAGCTCCTCAGACTCCAAAAGAACCTCCTCAAGAACCAGGTCCAAGTTCAGAGTATCAAATGGAAGAAGACCCACAGCTAGAGATGGAGCTAAAAATGGAAGAGATGGAAAATAACCGTAATAGTGGAATAGGTAATGTAACCATATCTTTTTGAAGCGAAATACATGAAATAATGATAAAAAATGTTTTCATAAAATGCAGCACAGTAAACATAAAATAGCCACAGTATTAGCCATAACTTTGTAACAACATTGTTACAGCTATTTATACTGGCAAATCTGCTGTGCTGTGCTGGTATTCTGGCAATTTGACAGTGAGTTCCTGATCAACACATGACTTGTAAAGGAAAAATAATGTCAAATTGGCGCCAGAAGCTGTATGTCTAAAAGCTGAGTTTTACATCAACCCACCATCTCTTTCCCTCACTCTACCTCACTAAATCAGTTTAATATTGAATCTGGAGTCAGAGAGGGCAGACAACAGGTAAACAAGACCAGTATATCAAGTTTTCATTTTCAGTTCCAAGCCAACTGTATAACGCATCACTGATTTCTAAAAGCATAAAATACCACCCCTCGGCTAAAGTGTTCTTGGTAATATACAGTGAGCAGTTTCCAGTGTACAAATAAAGTGCAAAGTATACCTTGTTTTTTGTGTGTGATGTACATTTTGGCATCAGCATATTGCGCATGTACTGTATGTGGCTGCCCAGATTTTTCTAACCTTGTGTACTCAGCACACTCAGGTCACACGTGTGCAATCATATCAAGTCATGTCACCTTATTTTTTATAGCAGATAATACAATGATTTTATAGTGCTTTATAGATATTAGGCTTGTTTCCATTACCCTTCAAATTGTACAAAGTGAAATTGCAAATTGAAAAGATGCTTAATGGAAACATGTCAATAATTTTTTTTTTTAAATAACAATAATTTTATATATATATATTAGTATTAGTATATATAATCTCCATTGGAAACAGACCTATTTGTTTAAAGCAGCGTCACATTATTATATATAAAGGTTTTTTTTTTTTTTTTCACTAATAAGGTGTTCCACAAGTTGGAAAGAGTGGCTCAAGCTGTTTTTTTTACTGTTGAAAAACAAATGGAAGAGATGGAACAACAACAATAATCCAATTGAGACCACAACAACAATAGACGCCCGGTCTGATAATCATGTGTGTGAGGAGGTTTAGAAGTACTCGCAACTTCAACGCAAGGTTTCATATATTTTTGTTATTTATATATGTATACTGTATATATATATATATATATATATATATATATATATATATATATATATAATAACAATTGAAACAAATACTAAAACTTTTGCTCTACAATGAAAACATAAAACATTTAAAAAATATATTTTATTTATTTATATATATTTTTTCATATAATTTATTTTTTTTGTTACATTTTATTCCCCACCATTTTGAAACGCATACATTTTTACAAAGCACATCATTCTGAAAAAGTAAATATGTGCTCTGATTGGCCAGCTGTCCAGTGTTTTGTGATTGGCTGAATGCCTTGAGCGTGTGACAGAAAGTTACGCCCCTTAACTAACTGTGATGCTGTGTCTCAGCAGGACGAGACTCAGTCCAGCTGCTCTGCTCATGCACATCTCATCATCGGTTCTCTTTTAGCCATTCAGTCAATGTACTGTTAGGAGAAACTGATTAACTTGGGATATTGGTTTATTTCATGTCAAGAGTGAGTGTCAGGCATGTTTATAGTGGATTAGTGCGTACTGTAGACGCGAACCATTTCATTTGAATTATCATTGGCAAATTATTTAAATATAAAAATCTTAAAGTTACTTACAGGCTGTGAGTCAGAAGCCAGACTGTCTTTTCAAAGAAAACAGCCTTTCATAGAAACAGCCTTTGTGCCACAGACAAATTGTAGGCTACTGGTACAGGAAACAGTCCTCATCCTCCATAAAATGTGCAGCACTCTTGACTCTTAACTTTTATAAAGAATATCTTTCGACGGAACCTACGCTCATCTCTCCATCTCGCCTATCTTCTGTGGTTTCATCCTCACTTCCTTCACTCTCTCAGTTTTCAGCTCTGGACACAAACAGTGCTACGGACACTCTTTGCTCCACTCTAACCTCTTGCTTGGACAACTTTTGCCCACTATCATCTAGACCAGCACGCATCACCCCATCTGCCCCCTGGCTGTCCAAGGTTCTCTGTGAACATCGCTCTAAACTCAGGGCTGCAGAAAGGAAATGGCATAAATCAAGAAACTCTACCAACCTTAGTGTGTATCAGTCTCTCCTCTCTTCCTTCTCTGCAAATGTCTTCACTGTTAAAACATCCTACTACCACAACAAAATTAACAACTGTTGTGACGCTTGGACACTCTTCAAAACTTTCTCTTCTCTTCTTAATCCGTCTCCTCCTCCTCCTCCATCGACTCTTACAGCTGACGACTTTGATGGTTCTTGTCTTATTTGTGAAGAAAACTGCAGTGACCAATTCTCCACACCGCAGACTGAGGATAACTTCACAATGACCACTGCACACTCTCTCTCCTCCTTCTCTCCACTCTCAGAGATGGACGTTTCCAAACTTATCCTGTCCAATCATCCTACTACTTGTCCAATTGATCCGATCCCCACTCACCTTCTTCAAGCGATCTCTTCTTCAGTCATACCTTCACTTACTCACATTATCAACTCCTCTCTTCACTCTGGAACATTTCCCTCAGCATTTAAGCAGGCTTGGGTTAGCCCACTGCTTAAGGCACCATCTCTAAATCCAGTGCTTCTAGAAAACTACAGACCGGTATCCCTTCTTCCATTCATTGCAAAGACACTTGAGCGAGCTGTGTTCAACCAGCTCTCTATGTTACTTGTACAGAACACCCTCCTGGACAGCAACCAATCTGGCTTCAAAACTCAACGGAGACTGCCCTGCTCTTGGTTACTGAAGCCCTGCGACTAGCAAGAGCAGCTTCAAAATCCTCAGTACTCCTCTTACTGGACCTGTCTGCTGCTTTTGACACCGTTAATCACCAGATTCTCCTGTCCACCCTCAGAAAGAGGGGCATCTCTGGAACCGCATTCCTATGGTTTAAGTCCTACCTCTCCGATCGATCCTTCAGCATTTCGGACCACTTCTCTTCACCATCTACATGACGTCATTAGGATCTGTCATTCAGAAGCATGGCTTTTCTTATCACTGCTACGCTGATGACACCCAACTCTACTTCTCATTCCAACGAGATGACCCGACGGTAGCTGCTCGCATTTCAGCCTGTCTGAGTGACATTTCTAGCTGGATGAATGACCATCACCTTCAGCTCAACCTTACTAAGACAGAACTCCTGGTGGTTTCAGCTAATCCATCGTTTCATCACAACTTCTCGATACAGCTGGGTTCATCAACCATAACTCCTTCCAGGACAGCCAGAAACCTAGGAGTTGTGATGGATCATCAGTTAAGCTTCACAGACCATATTGCTACAACGACCTGGTCTTGAAGATTTGCCTTATACAACATTAGGAAGATTAGACTCTTCCTGTCAGAGCAAGCCATCCAACTTCTTGTCCAAGCTCTTGTTCTCTCCAGACTGGACTATTGTAATGCTCTCCTGGCGGGCCTTCCTGCATGTACTATCAAGCCTCTGCCACTGATCCAGAATGCAGCAGCGAGGGTCGTCTTCAATGAGCCAAAAAAAGCTCACATTACTCCTCTCCTCATTAGGTTACACTGGCTACCAGTAGCCGCTCGCATAGAATTCTAGGTACCGATGCTTGCCTACAAGACGACCACTAGCACGGCACACACATACCTAAACTCTCTAGTTGAATTTTATGTGCCCTCCAGATGTTTGCGCTCTGCAAGTGAACGCGCCTTGTGGTGCCATCCCAAAGAAGTTCGAAATCACTCTCACCTTTTCCTGGACTGTGCCCAGCTTGTGGAATGACCTCCTAATCTCAATTCTTACAGCTGTGTCTTTACTCATTCTCAAGAAACATCTAAAGACTCCAGCACTTAACCAACTAATACTGGGACTTTTCTTTGTCTTTCATATATATATACATACATACTATATATATATATATATATATATATATATATATATATATATATTAGTGGTGTAACGGTTCACAAAATTCACGGTTCGGTTCGATACAATACACTGGTGTCACGGTTCGGTTCGGTACGTTTTAGATACAGCAAAAAGAAAAAGTTGGCAGATAAATTTCCTTGATTTTTAAAAAAAATGTTTTATTTATTAAAACTAACAAAGTATGTTTTTTTTTTTTTTTTTACATTAAACAATGATGGAGCTATTCTTTACCCATCTTCTATGGTGTTTTCTTAGCAGCATACTGTATAAAACAAAAACAGCTCCTTATAAAAAAAATGAAAATGTTATATTAGTTATGAACAAATACAAAGATGTAACTTTTTATATGGAACTCTATAACTCTTTATATTGAGTGTGTTTTTACTCAATTGGTTCTCTATAGGGCTTATGTTTTTTGGAAAAAAGCAGGAATTACGGTCTGTCTGAAATGGGCTTGTGAAGGAATATTGTAACGGGAATCAATTACATTAAGCATGTTCTTAAAACCTACGTTTTCCACTACAGAGTAAGGCGCTCGCTCACTCAGTACGCGCTGAAGGCTCGTTCCAAAATGGCTAATGCGTTTAACAGACCAGAAATAGAAGATCCTCCAATAACCAACAGGTCTGGTGTTTGGGTGCACTTTGGATTCCCTGTAAGCTATAATGGTGATGATAGAATCAATGGTAAATAGTAAGGTCTCATATCCGAGGCTATAACGTAAATGTAGCCTACCAATCGCCGTGGAGATGTCTTTTGCCCTGTTTGAATCCGTTGGAAATGTCTGTCTAAATGCTGTGGGGATAGTTTGTTGCATGTATGTTTCTCCTTTTTTCCGTCTTTTCCCAGATACTGACACACTAAGGTGATGAGTTGACATGTTTCAAGTATTCCCACTGGTGTTTTTTTTTTTTTTTTGTATTCCCTCTGGTGTACCCTAGATGCGACATATCGTTGTTTTTTTTATCCACCACTCTCTTGCCATCACCATTATAGCTTACAGGGAATCCAAAGTGCACCCAAACACCAGACCTGTTGGTTATTGGAGGATCTTCTATTTCTAGTCTGTTAAACGCATTGGCCATTTTGCAACGAGCCTTCAGCGTGTATTACTGAGTGAGCGAGCGCCTGACTGAGTAGCCTAACATAAACATATAAGTTAGTGTTTTTTTCTTCTTCGGGGGTGTCAGGGGCATTGCCTGTTACGTCGTTTGGGTTATTGGGCTACCTTGTTGAACGCATATCATTATATTTCACAATTTTTTTTATTTTCCAAATATAATTAATTAGTCCAACGAACCGTTCGGTCCATAATCCGTACCGCGTACTAAACCGAAAGCCTCGTACCGAACGGTTCAATACGAATACGTGTATCGTTACACCCCTAATATATATATATATATATATATACACATACCGTAATTCGTCAAATAAAAGCCGTGGCTTACCTGAACTGCAGAAGGTAACAGGCTTTTATTAGAAGCAGGATTTTATTAGAGGCAGGCATTTATTTCTAATTCCATCTGTTTGATAAGTAATTTTTTAAATAACCTGTTTTAAATTAAAAGCGATAGCGTTCCAGTGGACAGAGATCATAACATTAACACAGAATCAGTTTAGAATCCTTCATCAATATATATATATATATATATATATATATTGTAATTCACTGTTTTTATTTTAATAGAACACACAAAAACACATCACAACAAAGAAAGGAAAACCAAGTTAAACCACTGCCCTCCCAGAACCTCCCCCCAACCCACACCTATCCCATCGCACCCCAGGACCCAAATAAATACAAAAGTAAGATAATATGTGATCAAATAAATATACTCAAAAATAAATAAAATAAAATAAAGATAAAATATACACAAACAGAAATTGGTAATAATATTAACAACAGAATGACATTTTAGACTAAATAACCAAAATCTTCGATATTATGGAAATTCAGTTCTTCCACATAGAAAGAGTAGCAGGCTTTGCGTGGTTAGTCTGTGCAGAAGACAGTTCCAGATATAGTATTTCCAATAAGGAATGAATCAAGTAAAGAAAGAGCAGAAAGATCATGAGGGGGTTTCCAGCGTTGAACTAGTAATTTCTTTGCCGCAGTCATAGCTGCTAGCCAAAATTTCTGTTCTTTCACACTTACAGAAAATTGAGAATTATCATTCAACAATAAAATAACAGGATCCTTGGGAAAATGAATCTTGATAACCTTGTATAAAACATCAAGCACAATGTCCCAAAATTTTTGTACTTCTGGACAATCCCATAACATGTGTCTTAAAGTGTCAAGGCAACGTGGTCCGCAAAATATACAATATGGATGGGGTGAAATACCCATAGCATACCGTATATGTGTGGTTAAATATGCTCTGTGAATAATTTTAAAGTGAATGAATTTGTGATTAAAGTTTGAGGACGCATGAAATGTATTAACCCACACTATGTCCCAATCAATACTTCTACTATAGGGAGTCAATTCTGATAACCATGCTCTAGCATTAGGGAAATGATCAGAATTAAGGTTTGAAAAGCAAGAGTAAAAAATAAGATTCCTATTTTTGGCGCATTTTGAATCCATTGCACTACTGGGTGAATTTGAAGATTAGATTGAAGATTGAAAAAACAGAAATAAAGTGTTACGGGAAATGTTAAATCTTTCAATTAAGTCTTGAAAATTTAAAATTGATTTCTCTCCATTTATATCTTTTAGCGTTAGAAAACCTTTTGAAGCCCAAGATGGCTGTACAAATGGTTGTCCGCCAGAAAGCAGATTCCGATTGTGCCATACGGGAGTATGGGTATGCCATATAGTTTTAGAAGGAAAAAGGGATTCAATCTTTTTAAATATTTGGAGAGTATAGGAAAGTATAGGTCCATAATGTAATGAGCACTTCCTATATGTAAGACCAGAAAATAAAAAATCTTGCAATCGAATTGGTGAAATAAGTTCTTGCTCTATTACTTTCCACGAGGACCGTGAACAAGGATCAAACCATTTCTTAACTGAGAGCAGAATAAATGACCAATGATACAATTTAAAATTTGGGCAACCCCATCCGCCTTTCATTTTAATTCTTTGAAGTGTAGACCACTTAACGCGGGGACGTTTTCCGTTCCAAATATATTTTATTAGTAAAGAATCTAGTTTTTTCCAATAATTTGTAGGTGGGGGGAGAGGAAGCATGGAACTAATAAAATTGGTGCGAGGCAGAATATTCATTTTTATTACTGACATTCGGGCTGAAGGTGATGAGGGCAGATACATCCATCGTTGAATATCAGACTCAATTTTCCCATAGATTGACATATAGTTTATTTTTGAGATTAGGGGTAAAGTAGGTCTGAGTTCGATCCCTAAATATTTAACTTGTGTTGATAATAATATATTGTTTGGAATAGAAAAATTTAGACCACCGGAATTAAGAGGCATCAAAATATTTTTTGAAAGATTAATTTTAAATCCCAATAGTATGCCAAATTCATCTATAATTTTGAGGGCGTTAGGAAGATTTTGACATCCTCATTAATCAAGGAGATGGGCCTATAGTTAGAACAGTCTGAGTGATCTTTGCCAGGTTTAGGTAGAACAGAGATTAAAGCTGTATTGAGGTCTCTGTGAAAATGGCCTTTGGATATGGCCTCATTTATAGTGCATAACCAAATATGACCTAATGAATCCCATAGCACCAGGTATAACTCTGTTGGAAGGCCGTCAATTCCGGGAGACTTTCCTTTATTTGAACAGATTACTGCATTATGTAGTTCTTCTAAAGTTATATCAGAGTCAAGGTTGTCCATTTACTCTTTTGAAAGTTTATTTAAATTCAATTGGTCAAAAAATTCTTTTAACTGACCGGTACTGGGTTGCGTTTCTGAAGTATATAATTTTTCAAAGAATGACGTGAATATTTTGTTTATATCTTTGGGATGTGAATTGAGAAATTTTTTTTAATTTTTAATCGCCCGTATATTAAAACGTTGCTCATGTTTTTTCAGAGTAAGTGCAAGGAGTCGGCTTGGTCTGCTTCCATCTATATAGTATTTATGTTTTGTAATATGCATTAGATATTCTGCTCTTCTGCGTAGCAAATCATTGAGTGCAGCCCTTTCAACATTTAACTCACATTATTTCCCTATTTCCCTTTCTAAGTCCCCACATCTTTTTTCTAATAATAATATTTGTTCAAAATATTTCTTTTTAAGTCTAGCAGAAAATGAAATGGCTTTGTTCCTTAAAAAGCCTTTGATAGATGCCCATAGCATATCATAATTGGAGACTGAGTTTTGATTTAATCTAATAAATTCAGTCAGTTCTGCTCTCAGTTGAGATAGGAAGTCCTCGTTTTGTAGAAGCAGAGTGTTAAATCTCCATCAGGACGGTTTACAGGATGTCTTGATCTGGAGCTGTGCTAATACAGCATTATGGTCAGAAATACTTTGTGGTAGGAATTCAATGTGTATTAGATCTGAAAGTAGCGTAGACGAAAGTAAAATATAATCAATTCTTGAGAATGATTTGTGACATGGGGAAAAATAGGTGTATTCCTTAGCTGTAGGATTATGTACACGCCAAGCATCACATAGGTCTAGGTCTTTGATAAACAATCTCAGTGCTGCAGAAGACTGAGACTGTGTTACTGAAACGGAAGGATTGGAGTGATCCAAAACTGTGTCAAACACAGCATTCATGTCAGATCCAATGACGATTGAATAACCATGAAGAGATGAAAGTGTTTTCAAAACTTGTGGAAAAAAGGAGACATCATATGAGTTTGGGGCATATATATTAACAAATGCATACCTATTTCCTTCAATTAAGGCACAGCAATAAGCGACTCAGCCATCGTCATCGGAGCCTTTGTGTTCAATAATACAATTAGAATTACGTTTAAAAAGAAGTCACCCCTTGCTTTTTAGAATGACAATTTGATGATATTATGGGTTATATAACGCCTGTTTTGCATTCTTTGAGTGTCTATTTTAGTAAGATGTGTTTCTTGAAGAAACGCTACATCGATTTTCTTTCTGTGCAAAAGATCTAAAACCCGTGTACGTTTAATGGGAGAATTCAACCCCCTAACATTGAGAGACAATATATTTATATTAACCATAATCTACAATTGCTGGATTCACACAGAATAACGCATAAAGTAAAAAACAGGTTGTTGTACATATAACCAAGATTTTCATATCCATATACAGTAACAAAATCCTTATCGGTCCTGGGTGCTTTATGCGCCTAAGCGCCCCCTCCTTCTCCCAAATAACCCTTTTAGCAAACATCTGTGGCGATCGCGAGGCAATGTCTAGAACACTATTCACCTTATTAATGTCAGGAGAAAGCAGGCTGGATTCAGGTGCGGGTAAACTCAAGGCTTTATTCACAAAGCGGAGACAGAGAAGAAAGAGTCACGCTCCACAGGTTTCACTCGCAGTGACAGGATGAACAGCAGATGAGTCACGTTTCACAGGATTCACTCGTAGTGACAGGATGAACAGCTGAAGCTACTAGGAGCTCTGGGCTTGTAAGAACTAGAGCAGAGAAATAAGCCAAACACACTGGAGCCTGAGGACAAGACACGACAGGGTGAGTACAAAGAGCTGCTAGATGATCGGAGCTATTGGAACGAATAACAACAGTCTGACAATAGACAGAGAAACAAAGGGAATAATAAAGGGGAAAAAATTAGAAGGACATAGAGAACAGGTGGCGAGCAATTATGGTTAACAACGGGGAACAAGGGAGGCGGGGAAAACACAAACAGGCAGACGTGGTGAGCTGTCACCATCCCAACACACACACACACCCACACCAAAAAGACAGGTGATTAGCCCCGAGACCCGACAGTACCCCCCCTCCCAGGAGCGTCACCTGGCGCTCTAGGAAGGGGCCTACCTCGATGCCGCCGGAAGTCCTCAATCAACGAGCGGTACAGAATGTCCCGGGACGGCACCCAACACCTCTCCTCTGGACCATACCCCTCCCAGTCCACAAGATACTGAAACCCCCTGCCGCGGCGCCGCTCATCGAGTAATCTCTTAACCGTATAGGTAGGAGATCCATCCACAAGACGAGGGGGTGGGGGGGTGGGGCGACTGCAAGCAGGATTAAGGGGGGAAGAGAACACAGGCTTGACCCTGGAAACATGAAACACCGGGTGAACCCGACCAAGAGTAGGAGGGAGCTTGAGCCTGATCGCCACCGGACTAACCACCTTGGTGATGCGGAAAGGCCCAATGAATCTGGGTGCCAGCTTACGGGAAGGCGCCCGGAGAGGCAGATCCTTGGTAGAGAGCCAAACCCGTTGACCACACACATAGGTAGGAGGAGAGGACCGGCGACGATCAGCTGCAGCCTTGGTTCTGTCAGAGGCTTGGACCAAAATCCTCCTGACTCTCTCCCAGGTGCGACGGCAGCACTGGACGAAAGCCAGGGCGGATGGAACCGCTGCGTCGGGTTCCTGTGATGGGAACAGAGGTGGATTATAACCAACAGCACACTCAAAAGGGGACATACCTGACGCGGCCGCAGGAAGGGTGTTATGGGCGTATTCTGCCCAGGAGAGCTGCTGACACCAGGAACTCGGATTGTTGGATGCTAGACAGCGGAGCATTCTTCCTAGATCCTGGTTGGCCCGCTCACACTGCCCATTGGTCTGAGGATGAAAACCAGATGACAGACTAGCAGAGGCCCCAATCTGTCTACAAAATTCCCTCCAGAACCGGGAGACGAACTGGGGACCCCTATCAGAAACCACATCCACCGGTAACCCGTGGAGACGGAAGACGTGATCCACCACCAGTTGGGCGGTCTCCCGGGCGGAGGGTAGCTTGGGCAGGGGAATAAAATGAACCGCTTTGGAAAAGCGATCCACCACCGTGAGAATTACAGTGTTTCCCTTCGACGGAGGAAGCCCAGAAACGAAATCAAGGGCATTGTGTGACCAAGGACGGGAAGGGATAGGGAGAGGATGCAGTAGACCATCAGGAGGGCGATTGACAGGCTTACTTTGGGCACATGTGGGGCAGGCCAACACAAACTGTCTAACATCTGCGGCCATAGTAGGCCACCAAAAACGCTGTCGGATGGCAGACAACGTTCTCCGAATATCTGGATGGCAGACTAACCTGGATGAGTGACCCCACTCAAGGACCTCAGAGCGCAGCGCAGCCGGCACCAGCAACCTGCCCGCTGGACACTCTCCCGGCACCTGCACCCCTCGACCGTCCTCCTCAACTCGCTGCTCGATACCCCACGAAAGAGCCCCGACCACCACCCCCTCAGGAAGGATGGCCTCGGCCGCAAACCCCCCCCCCCCGGAGCACCGAACAGGCGAGAGAGGGCATCAGGCTTGGTGTTCTTTGATCCCGGCCGGTACGAGAGGGTGAAATTGAATCTGGCAAAGAAGAGCGCCCAGCGGGCCTGACGCGAGCTCAGCCTCTTGGCCGAACGGATGTATTCTAGGTTCTTGTGATCCGTCCAGACCAAGAAGGGCTGCGCTGACCCCTCCAACCAATGACGCCACTCACCCAAGGCCAATCGTACCGCCAGCAGCTCTCTGTTGCCGATGTCATAGTTACGTTCTGCAGGGCTGAGACGACGAGAGAAGAATGCACAAGGATGAACCTTCCCATCATGGAGGGAACGCTGAGATAGAACTGCGCCAACCCCAACGTCAGAAGCATCAACCTCGACAATGAACTGGGCCTCTGGATCTGGAACCATCAGAATAGGTGCAGAGACAAAAACGGGACTTTAAAATGTCAAAGGCTACCTGCGCTTCCCGGTTCCACCTGAAAGACACCTTAGTGGAGGTTAAGGCTGTCAGCGGTGCAGCGATCTGACCAAAATTCTGGATATAACGCCGGTAGAAGTTGGCAAAACCCAGGAAACGCTGCAGAGCCTTCCGGGAGTCAGGGACCGGCCACTGGGCAACAGCTTCAATCTTAGCGGGATCAGGCTTGATCCCCTCCATAGAAATAATATGGCCAAGGAACGTAACAGACTCAGCGTGGAATTCGCACTTCTCCGCCTTGACAAACAACTGGTTCTCTAGTAACCGCTGGAGAACCCGTCTGACATGCTGGGTGTGTAATTGGAGAGAAGAAGAAAAAATCAAAATATCATCCAAATACACAAAGACAAATTGATTAATCATGTCACCCAACACGCTGTTGACGAGTCCCTGGAAAACGGCTGGAGCATTGGTCAGACCAAGTGAAGTGAAGTGAAGTGAAGTGAAGTGACATTCAGCCAAGTATGGTGACCCATACTCGGAATTTGTGCTCTGCGTTTAACCCATCCAAAGTGCACACACACAGAGCAGTGAACACACACACACACACTGTGAGCACACACCCGGAGCAGTGGGCAGCCATTTATGCTGCGGCGCCCGGGGAGCAGTTGGGGGTTCGATGCCTTGCTCAAGGGCACCTAAGTCATGTTATTGAAGGTGGAGAGAGAACTGTACATGCACTCCCCCCACCCACAATTCCTGCCGGCCCGGGACTCGAACTCACAACCTTTCGATTGGGAGTCCGACTCTCTAACCATTAGGCCACGACTTCCCCAAACGGAAGAACCAAGTACTCGTAGTGTCCCGAAGGGGTGTTAAATGCCGTCTTCCACTCATCCCCCTCCCGAATGCGCACCAAGTGGTAGGCGTTGCGCAGGTCTAACTTGGTGAAGACCCGAGCTCCCTGTAATAATTCAAAAGCAGAAGACATTAAAGGTAGGGGGTACCTGTTCTTGATAGTAATGTCATTCAAACCTCTGTAATCAATACAAGGGCGCAGGGAGCCGTCCTTCTTCTGAACAAAGAAAAACCCTGCACCAGCGGGAGAGGAGGAATGGCGGATGAGCCCAGCCTGAAGTGACTCACGTATGTACTTGTCCATGGCCTCTCTCTCTGGACCTGAAAGGGAATATAAACGACCCTTAGGCGGAGAAGAGCCCGGGAGGAGATCAATGGCACAGTCGTAGGGGCGATGCGGAGGTAGCGAGGTGGCCCGGGCCCTACTGAAGACCGCCCGAAGATCATGGTACTCCGCCGGAACACCAGTCAGGTCAGAGGGATCCTCCTGAGGAACACAAGACACAGAGACAGGACAAAAAGCAGCACCCAAACATGACACGTGACAAGACTGACTCCAGGCTAAAACAGAATTATAGACCCAATCAATGTGGGGATTGTGCTTGTGCAACCATGGGTGTCCCAGAACTAAAGGAGCCTTAGGGGAATCAATAATAAACAGTTCAATCCGCTCATGATGACTGCCAGCAATATGGAGGTCTATCTTGGGAGTGACGTGGGTGATGGTGGTAAGGGGACGGCCAGCTAATGACCATGCTGAAACGGGGCTAGCCAAAGGAACAAGCGGGATCTTCCAACGTTGAGCAGAGGCAGCATCAAGGAAGTTCCCCTCAGCCCCTGAGTCCACAAGGGCGAGTCCAGTGTGTGAATGACTCTGGAAGGAGAGTTGGAACGGCAGCTGAGTGCGTGTTGCAGGAGAGCTTGAGCTGAGAACCGTGCCCACCAGGACGCTCCGCCTCACTGGTGGACCCTGGCCCTTTAATGGGCACTGAAGGGCGAAGTGGCCTCCCTTGCCGCAGTATAGACACGCCCCCGACAACAGACGCTCCTGCTTCTGCCGTGGTGTAAGCCGTAGACGACCCAACTGCATGGGCTCCTCCTCCGAGGGCTGTCGGCTGGCTAAACTGGCTGAAGAGAACTCTAGGTGGCGCCACGGGGCGGGTGTTTGCCGTTGTTTGCGGCGCCGGCTGAGACGACCCTCAATGCGGAGCGCGAGACTAATGAGCCTATCCAATTCCCGCGGGAGCTCTATGGCCGCGAGTTCATCCGAAATGGCGAAATCCAACCCCTCAAGAAAACGAGCGCGCAGCGCGCTCTCATTCCAGCCGCATGCCGCAGCTAAAGTCTGGAACTGGATAGCATAGTCAGTCACGGAGCTCCTCCCCTGAGACAGTCGTGATAACTGGGCCGCCGCCTCGTCACCCTGAGACCGGCGGATTGTTGGCATGGGGTTCGGACTCGTGTGACATACCGGTGTGAGGAACGGGACCCCGGCTCGTTGCCTCTTGCTGAAGATCGTCCACCCGTGTGAGGAGTTCGGAGACTCGGGCACTGAGAAATTCCACATCCAGCGCGGTGGTGTTGAGCTGAGTGGCATGCTGCCCGATCAACACTCCCTGTTGAGCGAGAGCCGCGCGAAGCGGACCAGATCCCGCTGAATCCATAATATGGTCAGACTGTTCTGTCAGGAGAAAGCAGGCTGGATTCAGTTGCGGGTAAACTCAAGGCTTTATTCACAAAGCGGAGACAGAGAAGAAAGAGTCACGCTCCACAGGTTTCACTCGCAGTGACAGGATGAACAGCAGATGAGTCACGTTTCACAGGATTCACTCGTAGTGACAGGATGAACAGCTGAAGCTACTAGGAGCTCTGGGCTTGTAAGAACTAGAGCAGAGAAATAAGCCAAACACACTGGAGCCTGAGGACAAGACACGACAGGGTGAGTACAAAGAGCTGCTAGATGATCGGAGCTATTGGAACGAATAACAACAGTCTGACAATAGACAGAGAAACACAGGGAATAATAAAGGGGAAAAAATTAGAAGGACATAGAGAACAGGTGGCGAGCAATTATGGTTAACAACGGGGAACAAGGGAGGCGGGGAAAACACAAACAGGCAGACGTGGTGAGCTGTCACCATCCCAACACACACACACACCCACACCAAAAAGACAGGTGATTAGCCCCGAGACCCGACAATTAACCCCTATGATTTAAACAAACAGAGATATGTAGAATTATAAGATGATTTTTACAGAACTCTGGATAATCATCTAACATGTGATTTCCATAACTGGACTCTTTATGACAGCCAGAATTAAATTATGAAACTAAAACCCAACTTTTCAAAGTTAGCGAGCTTACAATACTCAACTAAAAACTCTCTATAAAGCAATATCTATCAATCAGCACGAGATAAAACAAAATAAAATAAAAAATAAATAATAATAATAATAATCAAAAATAGAATAAACAGATAAATAAAAATACCTTATAAAAATAAGAATGTTACCATATCACTTTGATGGGCTGAACCATGAGCAAACTTTGGAAAGGTTTCTAGTTCTTGTATTGAACAAAAACAAAGCGATTATAAGTCCTCCTCCATTGACTCCTCAGGTGGAAAGTTTAAAGATCTGCGAGCAGACGGTGTCGCCGTTCCATCAAGACCATCCAGATAGTTTTCAGCATCTTCTGGAGATTCAAACGAGTTTTTCTGACCCTTGTAAGTGACTTTCAGCAATGCTGGGTAGATTAGGAAAGTTTCAGTGCCTTTCTGGTGAAGCTTGGATCTTACGGTTAAAAACGCCTTCCTTTTTTGTGCCGTCTCGTGACTATAATCAGCATAGAACTCCAGACTTGCTCCTCCAGGTAAAGTGGGTTTTGATTTACGTGCTCCTTGAAGGATGGCTTGCCTGTCAGGACAGTGAAGAAGCCGAAATAACATCGATCGTGGTCTAGGTGAATTGGAATTTGAATATACGCGATGGGCTCTGTCAATCTCAATCTGGCATGAGCACGCCGCAAAAGAAACTATATTCTCCTCTGTATGAAATGAATAACTAAAAATAGGAGGTTAATATTCGGGAGCCTAGTGTTGTGCAGCCATCTTGCAGCGCGCACCACCAGAAGTCCCAATATATATATATATATATATATATAAACCGTTCTGCGTTCTGTACTAGACTAACTGAGACTTGTCATGTTGTTGTTCTCTTGTTGATCTGATTGCTTCTATTGTTCTCATTTGTAAGTCGCTTTGGATAGAAGCATCTGCTAAATGATTAAATGTAAATGTAAATATCTCTTTTGGATTTGAGACTTTAGTCTTTGCAGCTTTACAGACCTTCTTTATGCACCAAGAGATTGTAATACTCCAAAGAGAAAGGAAAATTTTAAATCCCATCACATAACCCCTTTAACATTAAATAACTGTGCTTTTGGAAAACTTACCAAGCATTGATCGCATACTATGAATTGATAAAATCTACAAAATTTTAGTGTAAAAGCTAAAAGGAGAATAGAGAGGGTGTGAGACACCATTTATTGATCCCTCTGTGCTCACGGTCTCCTCGGAAGCCAGTTATGGAAATAAGATTTATCTGCACCTGTGAAAGAGACCTGGTGATGAGAAAGCTAGTATAAATATAGAACTGTTATAAGTGCAGAAGATGTTAGAGGTAAAACTCTGTGATGGATCTACATCTAATACATACTGTATCTGTTAGCTGAGGTCTCAGCTTTTCATAGTCCTAGGTTATCTTGTTGCATGTTTCACTGCTCATACTTTACCCATGGTTAGTAATAAAACTTGGCTGGTCAGGTTTCCTTATTTGTAATTTATTTATACAATCATAATTTGCATACTCATGAGGTTAATAACATAGATTAGACAATAACAGCATGCAACATTTTTTTAATGATGACTTTTCTATCTGGATGAACTTTTCTCTTTCCTCCGTATACTGTAGGTATTTCACCTTTTTAACAGTACTGCAGATATAGCAAAAATAAATAAATTAAATTAAAATAAAATAAATAGATAAATAACAAAGAATATACAAACAACTCTTTACATACTTCCTAAAAGATTTAAGACAGAATTAGGGTGTCAGCACATAAAAATATATATATATATATATATATATATATATATATATATATATATATATATATATATATATATATTAAAAAAGTATATATATGTGTGTGTGTGTGTATATATATATATATATATATATATATATAATGCTGACACATTGTGCATCCTCACTGTTAGCTGATGAACCGACATTAGTGAGGCTGATATATCACTTACTGAACTCTCAAAACACCGCACATGTATTATTCTTCTTTAAAAAAAAAACGCTGATTGATTACTTAAATAACATTGTTGTTTTAAGTAGTATTTATTTCCCACACACTACTCAGTAGGTTTACATGTATTTTGAATATTACATTTTAATTTTTTAATTAAAAAAAAATGTTTTTAAATGTAACAAACAATTTAGTCTGAGTGAAATCATATCAGTCAATTTTTTTGTGAAGTTGGACTAAAAGACCTATATCAGATATGCAGAGTGTTTAGGTGCAGTTTTGGCCTATCTTATGTATTCTCTTTTATACAGCACTTCAGTCTTCAGAAGAGCCACAGATTTGTATTTGCATGAAAATCATGGCTTTGATAGGGCCATTTTAGGACATTGACCTTTATGCTCTTCAGTCCCTCGTGTGATAATTGATTATTTTGTTTGGGATCATAGTGTTAGCTGTGAACTTTCTACAAACTCATTCTTCTATTTAACAACACGTCCACTCGTTGATGATGAAAGCAAGCTACAATATGAAGCAGTCACTGCCATACTTTACTGTTTGCTGTGTGGTCAGTGATCAGCTGTATGTCCTCCTCTTCCTGTTTGCACATAGACTATTGCGCATTTACCCTTATGGAACACAGGAGCTCAATGCTTAAGGAAACAGCATGTTTTAGTTTTTATTTTTCTTAGGAATATTTAGGATAATAACAGGTTTGATTCTGCATAGTTTTCTGAGGAACTGCAAGAAATGTCGTTTGAATATTGTAAAAGCAGTAGTGGAAAGAGGTCCTGGTTTAATGTCTTTGTTTTCAGCCCAAAACTAACCCACAGTTTGTTTATTCATTGAAGTGTTTGGTAATTAGCCCAGTATTATAATTAGGTGGGTTAGTCAGGCGGGTGCAAAAACATTCAAAGAGTTTTTCCTTGACTGGAGCTGAATGTTCTTGGACTAAAAAAATATTAGAAACAGACAAGCAATATGTAACAGAATATGAATGTGCAACTTCTAAAGAGCCACATATATAAAGATCCTTTCCTGTAACCAATCGTACTCATTGTATTATTAACATACACAGGTTCTCTTACGAGAGCTCTCTCGTACTGCGTCTTAGCTAAGACGCTACGGGAAAAGTCTCTTTTCACGAAATACTGAAGCAAAAAATTATCCTTAATTTTGTATTTTTGTAAAGCACATTTGCAGCAGTACACAGCCATAGGCGAGACGGCTCGTTCGCTCATTGGCTTGTTCTGCTTCGCGCCCTTCTTGCCACTTCCCGCCGAAACGGGTGTGGCCCAACCTATAAAAGGAGCTCGAAAAGGCTGACTCACCCGATTTTTCATCTCTTCAGCGAAGCTCACGCATCGCTGGATCACGGAGGAAGCAAGCGCCGTCTGAGAAAGCACATCAGCACGACGAGCCATTCTGAAGCTGCTGGCATCGCCGCCTTCCACTGCCGTTCCTGCTGCGCTATCCGGCGCCTATATCCTTTCAATCCTGTTATATCCAAGCTGTTCTTTATGTGTGTGTGTGTGTGTGTGTTCGCCCTGCGACACACACTCGTAAAAGAGCTTGCGTCTTTTTTAAGATGCCTTCCTGCGGCTCGTCATCTGTGTCTTCTGCCTGGGTGAAGATCATGCAGCGCTCGCGCTCGCTGACGGCGGATGCCCCCACTGCGAGCTGTTGCCATGGTGACTCTGAGGACTCGCCTGGCCTTTTTCTCTGAGCCTGCATTCTCCGCTGCGCTGAGGCCGTAAAAGCATCGCTTTCAGCGGATTCCGGAACCGTCTTCAGCTCAACCGAGCTCGCCGGTTCGCCCTGCTTCACCGGCCCCCCCTGCATCGCTTCCCGGTGGGCAGCGCCCGCTGTTTGCCGGCGCGTCGTCCGAGGAAGTCGATCTCAGGGCCGCGTCGGGGGAAGAGGACACGCGCTCTCTGCTAGCTTCGGGCAGTGAGGGCTGGGCGAGCTTCGAGGATCTCGCGCCTTCTGCTCAGAAGCCCAGCAGACGAGCTGACATCGAGAAGGAGCCAGGGCGAATGCTCGTGTTGGCCGCAATGAGTCTCGGCCGCGAGTGGTTTGCACCAGCGCCCCCGCTCTCGTTCCCGGCTGGATGGTATTTCCCTTTAGGATGAGCGTACTTCTCAAAGCCCGCCTCATTTCACACAGGGCCTGTGCCCATAAAAGCGACTCAAGTCGATCGCGCACACTGCATAGTAAGCGTGCCCACCCCTCAGTGCCCACAATTACTATGTCACACGTGTCATGTGGTTTCTGTAAAAAACAAAACCCGTGCACGCTCGTCCGGCCACGGCCGATGGTGCTATAAATGCAGTAACGATGCCCACTCCTCAGTGCCCATCTCCACATGTAAGCACAGCCCTGCACACAGGGCTCACGCACATAAGATCGACACAGATCGGTCGAGCGCGCCGCATAGTAAACGTGCCCACTCCCCAGTGCCCACATACACTATGTCACATACGGCGCGTGGCTTCTGTAAAAACGAGGCCCGTGCACGTACGCTCTGCACAGGCAGACAGCGAGTTGAAAGTGGTAAATGTGCACATATGCAGCCCACTGTTACTCGCAGACATATCGAGTCCCACGGGACCTGCTCAGCCTTCCCCCAGTCGGTTAAGCGCCGGGACGGGGTCGAGGAGGAGCGATCTGCCCGCTGTGATCAGCGCGCTCCCCGCCTCAAATGCGCAGCACACCCGAGTGCCGCCGTTGCCCGGTCAACAGAGCGCGCTTCGCATCCAGCCCTTAGCCATTCATGCAGATGCATGGTCAGCGCTTCCAGGGGTTTCGGATTGGGTGCTAGGCATTATAAAGAGAGGCTACTCGCTACAGTTTTTTTTTCGACGCCCTCCGCGCTTTTCAGTGCGCGTCGAAACTACGGTCAAAACAGAAGTAGCACACATACTTTGGGCCGAAATATCAAGACTGTTGAGCAAAGGGGCTGTAGAGCCTGTGTCTCAAGCTCAAAGCGAGGGGGGGGCTGTACAGCAGATACTTTCTGGTGCCCAAGAGAGACGGGGGTCTCAGGCCCATACTGGATCTAAGACAGCTGAACAAGGCATTGATGAAACGCAGTTTCAAAATGCTTACGACCAGGAAACTCCTCGCGCAGATTCGCAGAGGGGACTGGTTCATGTCAATAGATCTGAGGGACGCGTATTTTCAAATACAGATAGCGTCAAACCACAGGCGATATTTGAGATTCGCCTTCGATGGCCAGGCATACCAGTTTACAGTCCTCCGTGGCTCCTCGTACGTTTACGAGGTGCATGGATGCAGTTTTGCAGATGCGGTTTTGGAGGCCACGAAGGGTCCCCCTGCCGGTGTCAGGGGAGGATGGAGACTCGAGTCTTCTTTGCCCTGTCAGGGTTTTAAGAGCTTATGTGTCTCGCTCTGCTGCCTTTCGGCAGACGGAGCAGCTGTTTGTCTCGTTCGGTGGACGTTCCAAGGGAATGGCTGTTTCGAGACAGACTCTATCCAGAAGGACAGTTGACGCCATAGCGTTAGCTTACGCTTCCAGGGGCCTTCAGTGCCCGTTGGGCGTCAGAGCACACTCCACAAGAGGCGTCGCCTCGTCGTGGGCGTGGTCTACTGGGATCTCCTTGCAGGATATATGTATGGCGGCAGGTTGGGCCTCGCCGTCTACATTTATCAGGTTCTATAACCTGGAGGTCCCCGCCTTGCAAGCAAGGCTGTTGTCGGTATAGTCGAATCAGGGCCCAGAGGGGAATTCTGAGTTCACGAGTGCTATGCGCTGCCGACTGTTATATGGGCAGTATTGCGTATTGCTCTCTGTGAGTCCCTCAGGTGACTGTGCACTGTAAATCCTGGGCGTTGCTTCAGGTTTATTGGTGTGTGATCCCTGCGCGCACGGCGTCAGAACAAGCCAATGAGCTAACGAGCCGTCTCGCCTATGGCTGTGTACTGCTGCAAATGCGCTTTACAAAAATACAAAATTAAGGATAATTTTTTGCTTCAGTATTTCGTGAAAAGGGACTTTTCCCGTAGCGTCTTAGCTAAGACGCAGTACTCGTTCGCTCTTCTAGAGAGAACCGAGGTTACGTTTAGTAACCGAGTACGTTTTAACCATCACTTGTTAGAAAAACCAAGAGGAAGCCCATTGTATGAGATGTCCCAGGTGTCCTCCATCTCTTTCCCTTCTATTAAGGAGGACTCTCAAGATGCCTTATACAACTGCATACAGACCACCCCTCAGTGTAGGTCTCATAATTTCAACATCAACTTCAAAGCTCTCCAAATAATCCCTGCCCCTTTATATCTGGTATTACGTATTGAAGGGGTAGTTCTCCCCAAAATGAAAATTCTCTCATTTATTAATAATTCACCCTTGTGTCGTTCCAAATGCGCAAGACCTTTGTTCATCTTCAGAACACAAATTAAGATAACTTTGATGAATTCCTGGAGCTCTCTGACCCTCCCATAGACAGCAAGGATCCTTACACGATCAAGGCTCAGAAATGTAGCAAGGACATTGTTAAAATAATCCATGTGACATCAGTGGTTCAACCGTAAATTTTATAAAGCTACGAGAATACTTTTAGTGCATAAAGAAAACAAACTTGATTCAACAATTGGTGTCATTGGGAATATCAGTGCGCTCTCAGAATTCATCAAAAATATCTTAATTTGTGTTTTAAAGATGAGTGAAGGTCTTACAGGTTTGACATGACACAAGGGTGAGTAATTAATGACAGAATTTTAATTTTGAATTTTGAGCTGAGTTCTACTGACACACTTGTGGCTATCTATCTATCTATCTATCTATCTATCTATCTATCTATCTATCTATCTGTTGATCTATCTATCTGTATATCTATCTATCTATCTATCTATCTTTCTCTCACTCTCTCTCTCTCTGTCTGTGTCTTTCTGTCAAGCATTTATTATATCACTTTTGACAAAACTGACAAATCTGACACGTGGCTATACCTGTATAGCATGTAATAAAAAATCATATTAAATATTATTGTGTAGCCATTTGCTTTGTATTTTAAATAATATGCTTAGAATATCATATAGTGTAAACACGAAATACAATGCATTAACACATTCTAGAAATGTTTTAATATAAAATAGTGCCGATATTCTCCTGAATTTAACGGAAAAAATTGTGTAGCAGTTCATGTCAATTTGTTTTTTGTATTCAATGTTGACTAAAACCTGTTGTGTATGTGTAGCATTCCTTTAGCCAAGAACACACTCCAGCTAAAAATAATTGTCACTCCTACGGGATCCGATTTAGACAGGTCATTTTCAGGAGTGACAACCAAATTCATATCAAATCTGCATAATGTGCACAGACTTGATCTGAACTACTGGCTTTTAGTTAATCTCAGTGATATCTCAGCTCTTTTGTAAAAAATAAGTACTTGATAGCAAAATGAAATATTTCAAAATGTTTTTGAAATATGGGCAGACGTATATTGCTAAATATACCATATATCAAGCATATATCGTACTAAGACACTTCCATTTCTATAAGTTTTCTATTGAAATTTGTATGAATTGTGTTGAAAAGTTGTAATTTAGTCAATTTAATGTATTAAATAAATACATTACTTTTAAATCTAATACTGAATTTACACACTAGTTAAAATTTACATCAAGTACTTTGCATGTGCTTTAGTATGTTAGTCTTTAGAACACAAGATTATAAAACATCGGTTAAATGTACATTAAAGTAAAACTTTTAATTGGCATTATAACAAAGCACGCTTTTTAAAGTGCTGGGTCTGTTGCCGTGGTTTTGTAGTAATAGTCAGACAATAATTTCTCACTAAATAAGTTCATGTTGGTATCCATGTTTCTGTTTTATAGCAAGTTCAGAATGATGTGGTTACTACTTTTCCAGTCATTGCCATTTTTGGAGTAACTCAGAATGATAATTTAGCTGATTCACTCCTACATATAAATGTGGTTGTCACTCCTAAACCATGTACTAATCCAGGGTGCGATTTGCTGGGGGGGATGTGTGGGATTTCCCCCTTTCTGGTCAATGTATCTCTGCCTCTGCTTAATTATTTTTATCCCCGGTGAGGATAAATTTATCGCCCCCTCAAAGTGATCAGTGCTACTACACTAGTGGCAAGACAGATCACAAAACTTATCACGGATCCGTGGTTTGATTAAAGTCAATTTTATTTTAAAATGCGCTACTTGGCTGCCTCTGGATATAGCTGTCGTGCAGCCTCTCTGTATTCACCACTCTGCAGACTTGCTCAATGTCCCACCCACGGCGCTATCTGATTGGTTACACCTCACGAGTAATAGCCTATCAACACTTACGAGATGGATGAAGCTGGTCCGCTGGGCAGTGGAGTTGCCAACTTGACGACTTTGTCGCTAGATTTAATGACTTTTTTCTTCTGCTGTGTTCAGCGAGCACAGAGAGGAGCAGCACTTTGAGTAAAAAAAAAAAAAAAGATATTCTGTTGCTTTTAACTCTATTTTACAAGCAAGTATAGCCAACATCAGTCACAGCACAATCACTGACTTTATCGTATGTTTATTTGAATTCATTAGACAATGTCGTGAATAGGATTTTAGCGCAGATTAATGTTTGAGAGTTGGTTATGTAGTCTTAACGGACAGCATTTCAGTCATTATAATATTCATTCCATTGTCTGACAGAAACATTAAAATATAGTAATAAAAACAGTTTTATTGAGAATTTGGCTGAATTAAAATGCAGTATGTGAGCATAGGGAGGCAATACAATACGACGCACTTACGTCATAAATATGCTATTTAGCGCATGATGTCATCTAGCGACATTTAGCGACTTTTCAGGCGGGGTTTAGCTACTTTCCACTGAAAGAAGTTGGCAACACTGCAGTGGAGCTTTGTGTCGAAACCATGGTCGAAACAAAGGAAGGCAGCATATTCAGCATATTACTGAAGCGGGAATAAACATCACAATCTGATTATCTGTTTCTATGATGACAAGCAGAGTTAGTGTCCCAGTCACACCACTGAGAATGGCTGAAGTTACACATACAGTGTTTCACTCAATTGAGGCTAAAGCAAAGGTTTTTTGATTACTCACTCACTCTTGAGCGTCTGCCGCGAGTGATTTCAATGTTAAGTCGATGTAAAGGTCCTGTGGCGCGAATGAGGCTTTTAACGCGGCGTGGGTGCATCCAGTTCGCGCAAATGAGGGGAATTGACTAGCACAGATAATGCATATGTCTTTTCTATCATTTCATTGATTTAATTCTTGCGTATTTTTTCATTGTGCTTGATCACAGACAGTTCATATGTGTTGGAAAAGATAAGCTATTAGAGTAAAAATATTGCGTTAGGCTGCTTCATGGGTTAATAAGAAAAAAGATTTATTTTACAATTCCTGCAAATGCAGTGATGAAGTAGATGTTCTCATGATTTATTTTTATGAATTAAAATGTTTCAAAACATCACCCCCTCTGTTTTTTTCACAAATCGGGCACCCTGTACTAATCTATGAGTAAGGTTTTTTTTTTTTTTTTTTGTATATGTGTTTATATATGGAAGTGGATTGTGCACACATTTAAGGTTTGACTATTATCATTTTATAAAAGTAATACACCTCCCATGGCTTAATGTTTCAGTGGTTTTAAAACAATTACACACTAAATATTGCATTATAATCAAGCAATATTTGCTTTTCCCTCTCTCTTTTTCCTCTGCAGTCTATTGCTGTGCACCTGTCTCCCTGCGCTCTGGACGCCGGTGAACTGATGTCCATCCTTTCTCCACCTTTTCCTCCTTTTATTCACCTTCCTCTTCCTCTGATGGGTTTCTATTCACTTGCTTCTGTCTTCCACACTGTTCTCTTCCCCTATTCTTAGATTCCTAAAGCTTAAAGCAAGTAATTTCTATGTAAATATACACCGTATTCTATTGCATTTGATTAGCTTGAGAAGTCAGATGAAGGAACGGAATCGTACAGCATGGTCAGAGTTACGTAGGCATCAGTCCTGGAGCGCTGCTCTTTATTTACAATTTGTTTAACTGATGTTCGGAAATGGTTTGAAGGATATTAAAGCATGTGATGTATTGTTCACAAGTCAATGACAGTTTCCAAACCTCGTGCTCACAGGTTTTGTTTTAGGCTGTTGCATGCTGGTTTCTCCAGAAGATAAAAGTATGTGCTGTTTTGTTTAAGACATTACATATATCACCATGTTGATAATTGTATTTATAGGTAGGAAAACCACAGATTTATGAAGGGAAACAAGAACACAATCAAGAAAGAATGTCTTTGTTTACACTCAGCTTTTAATTTGCATGAATGGAGTGCTAAATGATGTTTTAATTAATGTTTTTTTTTCCCCGGAGAGCAAGCTATAACTTTGTTATTTGATTGTGTGCATTTTATGATTGTTTTTAAGGGTCTGTGTGACTTATTCTTATTAAATGATTTTGATTTTGATTTTGACTGTATACTTACAGTAGAGGTTGTTATCCCATTTCAGAAAGGATTATTTAGGAGGTATATAGCATTACATGATGCATGCTATGCATCATTTGTGAAAATTAATAGGGAGCTGCCTTAACAATAATTGAAGTAATTTCATATACAGTAAAAAAAAACTATGTATAGATATATCTCCAGGGAGTATGATAAATGACATACTGGTTGATGAAATTGCACTCTTTTTGTACTATGCAAAAGTCTTATGCCACTAGTACTTTCAACAACAACAACAAAAAAAATAGTTTTAAGTCAGTTATTTCTATGTTTTGCTGTAGTGTCAGAAGGAAATATCAGTTTACATTTCCAAACATTATTTCTGCCATTAAATTTAATAATCCAGTGAGATTTTTGTTTCCACAAGGAGTTTGACAGCAGCCAGTGCTCCACACAGAGATCTGATCTGATCATCATCCAATCTGTCTGGAAGAACATGAAGAAACAGAACAAACTGAGACAGTGTCTCAATCCAGAAAAACGGTTGCAATATCTCCAAAACGCTTCAAGAAACACGCTACCCCACAAGCTACAATACTGTGCAAAATTTTAGGCACTTGTGTAAAAATGCTGTAAAGTGAGGATGCTGTCAAAAATAATAAATAGATTTTATTAATTAACTTCTATTAACTTAACTAAATTAAATCAACATTTGGTGTGACCACACTATGTTTAAAAAAAGCTTTTGGTAGCTTTCCAGGTAGGTTTCTTGAAGTTCCGTGCTCAAACAATACATGCGTACTGTGCCCGAGTGTAACTGAACCGCACTCTTCCCCACCTCTTCCAACCGAGCCAGGGACAGCTAAATGAACCGTGGCATGGAACGATCACACTAGTCAAACGAACCAGGCTTTGGGGGGGTCAGACGCGCTCAGGCATGGTTAAGATTGCTTAGTGTGATACACCCTTATTCCGCACACATGAGTCTCTGCTCGCCCGATCCTGCACTCCCCCATCAAGTGTTGTCCCGCACTGCACTTTGCTGCATTGTGTCCCATGATTGTGCAGATCTGTACTCGGAAGGTGCCTGTTATAATGTTGTGATCGAGGTTATAAAATATTTTCTATAAAAACGTTAATGCCCTGGCAGTGGCAAATAGCTTTGGTTTTATATTTAGTTTGATTAAATTAATGTTAAAAGTTGAGATTTAAAATAAATATTTTAACTGCTACTATGTAAAAAGAATACTGCTGTAATAAGGCACCTTATTTGTTTAAAGTTTTTGCAAACCAAATGTTGTTACACTGTTGTTCATTTAGCAGTACTTTTAAATGAAAAAAGTGCACAATACAATACTTTTGAATTCAATATTTAATTTTGTGCATAACAATATATAGAATATAATCCCTTGGCTCAAAAATTAATATTCTTCAACCAAGTTGGTTCATTGGTATCATAGGTATTAATGAATCACTGCTTATTAGCCAATCAAAAAAAGTTGAACTCAATGCTCAATTGTAGATTTATATATATATATATATATATATTTTATACAATGTGGACTGTGCGAGTCCACACTGCTTGACATTACATAACTACAGTTTATAATAAGCCACTACTTACCACTATGTGCTATTAATTTCTTAGGAATTTTTAATAAAGTGCTACTTATGGCTCCTGTTGCAAGAATTAATCCAATGACAGATTGGAAAATAGCTGGAAATAGACCAAAGATTGAGTTCAGAGGAACACTACTATTGTGAAATGATTTGTCACCTGGGAAGATCTACTTGTGAGGTTTGCCACAAAGTAAGGTGTTTCGTTTCATTTTGCATGTTGGTCTGTTGATGAGGTCTTTGCATGGTTGTGTATGTAATCAAGATGTCAACACTATCAGACTGAGTTGTGTGGCTCTGATTTCAGGAACATGTCTAATTTTTAGATGTGACACTGTTTACTCATGACCCAAATGCCATGATGTGCCACTAATCGATAGTAAGTGTGTGCATGCATGCACATAAACTCTCTCTGTGGTTGTAGCTGGCATATACATGAGCTCTGCTGGGAAAGGGTTGGGAAACAGCTTGTGAGTCACAATGAATCCAGGAACAGGCCTTTCGTCAACTTAACTACCAAACCTGAACACACACATTCACTGACAACACACCAAGAGTTCATCCCAGGGTTCCTCAAGTAAATCCTCCTTCATCGCTTCTGTCTGATTTGAATAACCTGAAAAAGCCAGTTGCATTTATTGTAATAGCAGATAATTATGTGAGAGATGTTAGGGTTTAGAGAATGAGTGAGAAAGTCATGATGGAATACCAGAAAAAGAGAACAGTTTGAAGAATAGGCACAGGCAGTTTCACAAGAAAAAATGTGAGTTATGTTTGGCTTTAATTCATGACCTTCATTCCATATGATGTTATTAACCATCTCATTTGTTTAAATACAAAAAACACAAAAAATACAGATCAAATTTGTTTAGGCCTAAAAAGAACAGATCGATTTTGGCTTTGTGTTTGTCTTTAAAAAAAAAAAATTGGTGCTTAGTGGTTCTAAACTGTTTTCCCCTAGATTTTAGGGCCTTTCACACCACATTAGTTCCAAAACTAAATGTACTGTACAGTCCTTAAGTACTAGTACGATTTTGCGTGAAATAATTATCAGTACCATTTAAAGGGTTGGATTCACACCAACCTTGTGTACTAGCATGTGACGTAAGCCGGTCGACAGTGATGTCATTTGTGGGCGGAGTTCAACAACATTAACAAAGAAGAATAACGTTAACAAAAGGAGGATGGAGGACGCTGTGATCAGAGCTGTGTTTTTGTTGTGTCTCGCGAGTTTCACAATAATGGACATGGAATGTCGACGTATACAAAAAGTGATTTAAAATATGGAAATTAGGATTAAGAATGTCAAACGAAAACTGGCAGTTCTTCATTTGCTACAAGTACCTGGACTTCAGCATCCATATATTTATCTCTGTTCATCATACTTGCGAAATAAGTAGACACAATGTTTACACTATGTTAAACTGTATTTTAAAACACGGTGGGTGAGGGCATTTTTGAATTCATCTGGTCGATCAATGTCTACTTACATCACGGTTAGTACCAGTTGTGCTGGTAAGACCTTGCTCCGGAGTAGGAACTTATTTGGTTCTCAAAAACGGCAGTCCGTTACTAAAATTGCACCTAGTTCCTGTGGTGCGAAAATGCCGAAAAGTGGGTAGTTCCACAATTAGTTCTGGTACTATGAAAAGGTTCCTGCGGTGCTAAAGGCCCTTTGAGATCTTTCAAGGACGTTTTTTAATTCTCCCTGGGCTCTTAAGTGAGGTTTTTAAGAGTTATTTGCAATCATTTCTTAAAACCATAGCATACTGTGCAACATCAGCTGTGTTTTTTCTTAGGCTATACGAAACATATTGTTGCCATTACTTGGGTCCCAATTGTCCTATTGAAAGCTTGTAGGAGCATTTAATTGGCTGAGTTTGCCTTGTAACGAGAAACCTTTCACAATCCTTAAAATCTATTTCTGGGGTCCATAACCATAGGGTTTTTTTTTTTCTTTCTTTCTTTTCTTTTCTTTTCTTTTCTTTTTATAAGTAACAAATCAAATGGTGGACTGGAGCATGATTGCAATCATTTTGATAATCAGTAGTGATTGATTATTCTAATCTATTGTGTGTGTCTGTAGATTTGTCATCTTTTTCCTTTTATCCTTTTCTTCCCACATGCTTGCTTTAACAGTGTGCATACAGGCACATATTGCACTAATTCTGTTATGTTGGTTCTGGTTAATTGATGAAGCATGTTATGTAATCGACCAAATCTAAAATGCTGACCCATTATAGCAGGGTTCCTCAAATCTGGCTATGGATGGCCACTGCCCTGCAGAGTTTACCTCAAACCATGATCAAACTCACCTGCCTTTAAATTTCTAGTATCTCTGAATTGATTAGCTTGCTTAATTCTGCAGGAAAAAGCCCCTCAAGTACTATATTTTGTATTTATTCTGCATTTTATGGCATTAATAACATTGACATTTTATCCCTATTTTCAGCCTGGCTGCATTCAGCACATGATTCTCTGTCAGAGAAGATGGCAGAGCAGGAAGTTGAAACCGCATCTGTCGCCAGCAATGAGAGTTTTGCAGACCAGGGCTACGCAGCATCAGAGGGCATGGCTGAGGAGTCCGTCCCAGTCTCTCCCAAAAAGATGCAATCTGTGTCACCCATGTCTTTAAACAGTAGCTCAGCTCTGCCTGGTAACCAGTCCGAAGACTCGTCCAGTGACAGTGATGAGGGTTGTGCAACCTGGGGCTCCAGACAAAGGTATGCAAATGTACACATGTTTACTCTAACTATAAAGCACCACAACAAACAAAAGTCTCTGGATAGGCCTGGTCTCACTAACATGAAAGTTCAACACAAACATTTGGTCTGATTTAGAATTTTCACACTTCTCTGATCTACCCCACATTGTTTGATCTCAATAAGATCAATATGTTTATTAGACTTTTATTAGTCCACTGGACATGAATCAAAAACACTGCATGTATGTGCATGTATTTAAAGTATTTAATTAATGGAAGGGGTTTGTGCCATATGCAAAGAGCGTTCAGAGGGCCAGTCCATAAAAAAGTAAAAAATCGTGCATTACCGTTTGCATTTTCGTTTAAGCGAACGCACAGTGTCTGCCAAATTTAAAATGGAAATGCAAAGTCCGTTTGCAATTTTGTTTCCCATATCTTACGAGCTATGAGCCTGTCATATTTAAATAGCAATATTAATTACCACATTTGCCTTTTCACTCTCTCTGCACTGTGCATGTAAACTGCCAAAACTCAAATGGAATCGCAATTCCTTTTGCATTTGAATTTCCAACGTCTACACAGAAACCTGTCAATCAAGTGACAGATTTAGAATTTTCACTCATTAGATTGCACTTTGGCCACTTTAGTATACCAAGTTTACCACAAATTTGTGTATCTGATCTCTCTCTGTCAGGGTGCGCTGAAACACTTGATGACCCCACTCACAGGTGGTAGAGTCCATATTGCAGCGGTCATGAAATGAAGAATGAGGAGGCATTGGATGTGAATTTACTTGCCTCTGAGAAGTAAACCAACTGTCCCCTCTGGCTCCATTGGAGCTGGACACCATGGTACAGACATGGCAGAGGCTTCATCTGTATGTCTTTATTCAGATAGCTAAGCTCACGGGTATTCTAGCGAGGATTTGCCAAGACTGAGCCTACCTATTATTAGTGGCTCCATTCTAGCCAGCCTGAGTCTGTTTCTCAGATTTAGTGACTCTCCTGGACAGCACTTTTTGGGAGATTGTGGTCCAGAGAGACTTTTCAGTCACAAGTGCTGGGGTCAATCTGAAAGCCTGCCAGAGATCTGGAAGCATCAAGTCTGGTCCCTGAGGAGAACCAGCTTATAGATTCCAGTCCCTCAACTGAGGTTGTTGAGATAGTTCTGAGTTCCAGAACTCCGTCCCCAAGGAAAATGTATCCGCTAAAATGGAAGATCTTCGTGTCATGGTGTGAACAGTACAGTACATTACTGTTCCTCCAGGAGGCCCTCTCAGCTAGGTTATCCATGCTATACTCAAAGTACATGTGGCTGCTATTTCTGCTAACCACTAATCTATTGACAGAGATGCTGTGGGTATTTACTACTTGGAAGATGTTAAACGGCTGAGGGCTATCTTATGCTGTGTTCACACCAAACGCGAATAGAGCATCTGGCGCGAATGATTTCCATGTTAAGTCAATGCAAAGGCATGTTTACGCGCGTCTGGAAGTCTCGCGGCACGAATGAGGCGTTTAGCGTGGCGCGGAAGACGCGCTAATTCATGTCCAGTCCAAGACACGCTAATTCATGTCCAGCTAATTCATGTCCTTTGCTCCTTTAAATAGGGAAAACATGGAAAGGTTTGGTAGCTTGTAAATTCATCCCTGTTTGGATCCTAAGAAATTAATGGTGCTAAGCTAAACACTAGCGTAGTGGCGCTGCGCTCTACAGCGATTAAGTGCACGCACTGAGACGGGAGAGGTATGTATCAACAGATCTAAGTTGAGGGAAGAACCTAGTGCAGTCTGGAAAAACAGTGGTATTTTCCTTTAAAAGAGTAGGAGATCTGCAGACCCTGTCAGTAGCCTTCTCTTGTGTAGACTTTGCTTCTGGAATGGACAAAGTTATTTTGCACCCCAGACTGGACCACATTGCTTAGGTATCTTTTGAGACCAACCAGCTGCTCATCCTGCAGTCATAATTTCTTTCGCCTCATGAATCTCCAGAGCAAGAAATGCTCCACATTTTATGCCCAGTCCCTGCCCTTTATGATCTTTATGTCCACTGCTGAACTAGATGTTACTATAGCATCAATGTCATGACAAAGCATTGAGCTCAGTTAGAAAGAAAATATGCAACATGGCCTCTCCTCAGTTGTTGCATGTTCACAGGGGGAGGGTTTATGTAAATTTTAGGGTTTTTTTAGTCACAAATTTGTTTGTGAAAATGTTACAATTTTAGATATTTTACATTTAAACAACATCAGTCGTTTAATATTTACTACATTAAGTAAACACTTCTCTGATCTACCCCACATTGTTTGATCTCAATAAGATCAATATGTTTATTAGACTTTTATTAGTCCACTGGACATGAATCAAAAACACTGCATGTATGTGCATGTATTTAAAGTATTTAATTAATGGAAGGGGTTTGTGCCATATGCAAAGAGCGTTCAGAGGGCCAGTCCATAAAAAAGTAAAAAATCGTGCATTACCGTTTGCATTTTCGTTTAAGCGAACGCACAGTGTCTGCCAAATTTAAAATGGAAATGCAAAGTCCGTTTGCAATTTTGTTTCCCATATCTTACGAGCTATGAGCCTGTCATATTTAAATAGCAATATTAATTACCACATTTGCCTTTTCACTCTCTCTGCACTGTGCATGTAAACTGCCAAAACTCAAATGGAATCGCAATTCCTTTTGCATTTGAATTTCCAACGTCTACACAGAAACCTGTCAATCAAGTGACAGGGGTGGGGCCATTTTATTGGGCATGTTTGCATTGGGAAGTGACGTCACTCACAGTCGACAGTAATAAATAATTATGAACTAATTAGTGTGCACTTTGTCATCTAAATACTTAATAACCAATAAGGTTAAGGATGTGTCTTACAAATTACTTCATCTTTTCTATCCTGTGAAGCTTTACTTAAAAAAGATGTTTCCTAATATTGACACTTTATGTTCTTTTTGTGGTGCTGAACACAAATCCATTTTTCATCTCTTCTGGGAATGCACATATACAAGTCTGTTCTGGAAGAATTTTTGTATCTTCGATCATACTAAAATGTACCATGTTTTTACTATGGTAAATATGAGTTAACGATAGTGTTTATAATTAAACCACAGTAGCCACAAATGTACAGTTGTCTGAGACGTTATGAAATGTTCTTTAACATCATGAACCAAAAAATGTAGTCAGTATTCTGCTATGGTTTATTTTCATAATAGGTAAACACAGGTCACAAGTTAACATGGTCACATTTCCTTGATTCAGCAGCTGCATGAAGTGAAGCCGAGTGTCCTGTCTTGAATCTAGAGATCTGGAGTTGATTCGGTGTAGATCGGTAGCTCGGTGGTTCGTGACTGTCGTCTCGCGGCGTGCCGTCTTTTAGCGCGTGTTCGAAACCTGCGCCAACACATACATACTTTATTTTAATTTTTTTCTTTATCCTACTTACTTCAACCACGAAACGGGCGATCATACTAATAACTTGTAATCTTTACAAGAATATCTGAATCATGCAATGAGCAAGTCTGCATTTATTAAACACTTAATATCGCGTCAGTTTGTGCTTTCAGAAACGCTGAATCTGCTGCCGTCATTCCAGCACATCTGCAGCGGAGACCTGAACCAGGAAGTTGGTCACCAGATAACACGGTAACCAGTTAAACCATAACACCGGGGAGATTCAGCAAATAGACTGGTGACGTAGGTCTGCACGCGTTTCTCAATACAAAGTACGCTGATTTCGGACTTGCATCCTCAGTAGTTCAGACTTTATGCATTTGACTCGGGAGTGTGATGTCTGCGAGGACGCAGGTCCGGTAATTCTGCAAACAGCAGCGTACTTGATAACATTTCAGCTCGCCTTGACTACTGCAATTTTCCTCACTGTATATTTACAATAAAATGAAAAAGTACATGAAATACCACTGCCTCCTTTCATTTTTCATTTAAATATAATAATAGCAGCAGAAATGTACTTAGTTCAGGGAAATGTGTACCGTATTTTCCGGACTATAAGTCGCACTTTTTTTCATAGTTTGACTGGTCCTGCGACTTATAGTCAGGTGCGACTTATTTATCAAAATTAATTTGACATGAACCGAGAGAAATGAACCATGAGAAAACAATCCCATCTACAGCCGTGAGAGAGCGCTCTATACTGCCAGAGATGCTGCTCAGTGCTCCTGTAGCCTACACTGAGCAGCATAGAGCGCCCTCTCGTGGCTGTAGACGGTAAAGTTTTCTCTTGGTACTTGGTTCTAAATGAATGCGACTTATAGTCTAGTGCGACTTATATATGTTTTTTATCCTCATCATGACGTATTTTGGGACTGATGCGACTTATACTCAGGTGCGACTTATAGTACGAAAAATACGGTATATATATAGTCATTACAAAGGAAACTAAATATTATATCAATTGCCTCTTTTATTACCGTCGACTGTGAGTGACGTCACTTCCCAATGCAAACACGCCCAATAAAATGTCCCCACCCCTGTGACTTGTTAGACAGGTTTCCGTGTATGATGTTGGAAATTCAAATGCAAAAGGAATTGCGATTCCGTTTGAGTTTTGGCAGTTTATATGCACAGTGCAGAGAGAGTGAAAAGGCAAATGAGGTAATTAATATTGCTATTTAAATATGACAGGCTCATTGCTCGTAAATTGGGGAAAACATATTTGCTAACGGACTTTGCAGTTACATTTTAAATTTGGCAGACATTGTGCGTTCGCTTAAACGAAAATGCAAATGTTAATGCGCGATTTGCATTTGCGTTTTGATTATGTCACATTTTATGCGTCCACAAATTGAAAACGCAATTTGCAATTCCTTTTGAATAATGTCCAGAATATCATTCCATAGTAATGTCATGCAAACATAACATTTTTATTTGTTATTTTTCTCAATTTGATATTGGACGCTGACTTTCATCTTGAATGTGAGACTGTATTTCTACACTGATGGCACACATAAATTATAGTATAAAAATTAGACAACAATGCTATTTATGTTATTCTTATGTTGTAGTTTTACTGTGAGAATAATTATATACTAGGGACAGCTTTACTAAAGTTGGTCACTTTCTTTTACTTGCTTGTTACAAATACACAACCAACTGTGATGATTTATTGATTTCTCAGTAGCGGAAATATTCAGCGAGGGCATCAGTCAATCAAGAGACAAAATGGATATGAAGAAGATCCAGAGATTGCTGCTCAGATTCGGCTTACTCTAGCCGATCTAGATGCAAATCTGGCAGGTAAATTACTCTTAGATTAAGGTGTTGATGAAGTTTTAACTAAGTTCACTTAGCTATGCTTTCTCATGAATACTTTTAATGGTCATGATAACTTTAGTTCTCACCACAGTTAAATTTTTTTTACTAAAGTGGTTAAGGTAAACTGTGGAGCGGAGATAGACAAGTGGAGACTGACAACACAATAGCATCTTCTGATTTGGACCGTACTATTTCACTCTCATTGAGTAAAAAGCATCAAAGGTTCCCATAAATGTACGTTATAATTCAGCAAGAAATGCAAGAAAATTATTATTATTTTTATTTTTTTAAATGGATTTGTTAGCTCACTGTAGATTACACTAATAGACACGTTCTGTGATGTATATAAGTCACGTGTCCTGCTATTTATATAACCAGTTTGATGATTTCAAATGAACAGGTGCTAACACTGTGTTCTATTATCAACACACATAACTGTTCAATTAAATTTTTGTGTTTCATGACCCTTTATAAACCTTCTACAAGTTATTCAACTTTTGTAAAATTAAATAAACATGTTTCCTGGCAACTTAACTATCATATCATGAACAACTTTTGAAGCCCTATGACTAATTTACTCCATAATTGTGTTTTTTCTTTCTTTCTTTCTTTCTTTCTTTCTTTCTTTCTTTCTTTCTTTCTTTCTTTCTTTCTGCATATTAGAAATTAATCACTCAGAAGTAACAACTGTGTTTGTGGATGATGAAATACCTGTGTCCATTGTTGACATGGACATTCCAGTGACAACGATTGATGAAGTTCTTGATGATGACCGGTGCTGCTCGAGTGAATGCAAGGCAGCAATGTTACACAGCTCTCAAGACATCACCAGCAAGTTGTGTGCACCAAGTGAAGCTATCGAAAACAAAACCAACAATGACTGCAGGACAGAGGAGAAACAGTCTGCCCCCGAAAGAAGGCCACCTCCAGACATAAAGAACCAGTCACAAGAGACTACACTCACAGTTATTGAGAAAACCATGAAGCCATCTCCAACCAATGAGAAGCCATCACAAGATACTAAGCTTGTGGAACAGAAGCGAGACACTATGGAAAAGAAAGCTGTCTTTAACGCTGAGACTAAGAGTAAAGCTGTAACTGAAGAATTAAAGAGTCAGAAAGACAAAGTATCACAGAAGTCCCAAAATTTTGTGCGTCCTGCTGTTCAAAGCATTCAAAAGCTTCCTGATGAGAGGCTGGCTACGGCACCTATGGTTCGGAGGTTAAGTACAGACACTGCTTATGAGGAAAGGACACCTATTACCAGAGTCCCAACAACTCAGGGTAAGATCACCCAGAGTTCCTTCTCTCGCTTTGGAATGAAAACCTTCACTGTCATCCCTCCCAAACCAACTGTATCTCAGACCAAGCCTACAGGTTCTCTAGTCATAGGTGCCATTAAGATAGATGAACAGGGCAACATGGTTACTCAGAAACAAATTTACACTGGCCCAAAGAAAAATGCCAATCCCAGCGTTGAAGGTAGTACAGAAACATCCCCACTGGACAAAGCCAAAGCATTCTGGAGCACTGCAGAGAAGCAAGACGAATCAACTACGATCAACCAGGCACCCATATCAAACAATAGAGATACTGATGTGTTCAAACCCTTGATTGTGTCTGAAGTCTCTAAACTTTCAGTGGAAACACCTCCTGAAGAAACACACAAAGAGGTAATTATATTGGAAAGGAAGCCCATATCTGTAGTGGCAAGTAAGCCTTCATTCCCAGAGCCTGCGGAAAATCCCTCTATGTCAGCTGAAAGGCGAGATTTCTCTTTTCTTATACCCTCCAGAAGAACCTCCAGCCAGTACGTAGCTTCTGCCATTGCTAAAAACAATAGCATTATCAACACTAAAGCAGATATCAAACAGGTGCCATCGGAGTCAATTGTTGGTGTTCAAAAACTTGCTACTGCTTTCAAACCCCTCGAAAATTCAGTTCCTTCTTTTGGACACCCTAAACACCTGCAAAGTTACCTCAGTCATGTTGCAGAAAAGCCACCAAGTTCTGAGAGTATAAGCAGTGTTGAAAAAGGCACTCTGCTTGGGGAAGACAGAACCAAAGCTCTGGACTCACATCCCCTAAATATCAAAATCCAGCCGTCTACACATATGTCTGCTCACATTAAACCCATGGAATCTTTCTCTGAAGAAGCCACATCAGTCAGTAAGTTCCCAGACACCTCTGCCAGACAGACGCCAACAGACACCACACATCCAGCACTTACAAAGATGCCAGAGTTACACAAATCTGAGATTCCATCTGAACCAAACCAGGGTAAATTTTTTGGACCAGTTAAGAAGTTCAAGTCTGTTATTTTTAAGCCTGTACAGAAGGAAACTTCTATCCATAGCTCGCTAATGGAGGCCATACAGTCTGGAGATGGCATTGAACGGCTCAGAAAGGTAAACTGTGACTCAGCATGAAAATAAATGCATCAGCTTTTTGGAACATTTAAATGTATTAAGTCTGTCTAATATCTTGCTTTCCACATTGTTCAGTTGTCTGACTTGTCTACGAAGAACACAGTTAGAAAGCTGTCTAAAAATAATGCAGACAATGAGCATTCAGCGCTTCTTTCAGCATTAAGAGCTCCAAGCAACTCTGCGAGATTAAAGAAGGTAAGCTAAATATGACACACAAAGGTGTGGTAGGGTTTAAAAGGGGAGGAAATTTCCGGAAGCTTTCCAAAAGTTTCAGAAGACTGCAGAACATTTTTTTAAAATCCTGGAAAGTTTTCTAAAATTCTGGAAAGATTACAAAAATGTATCTCATATTTTCTGCCCCTTTTGCAACCCTAAGGTGTGGTCACATAAGTGAAATTTTGTGGGCAAAAAAGGTCCATTGTCAATAGTGAACCTGATTCTTATTGAAATAATTGCGTTTTCAGTTGTTGTTGTTGTTGTTGGTGGTGGTGGGTAATTATTATGTTTTTTTTTTTTGTTTAGTTTTTTTTTGAACTGCAAGTGTGAGCGACTAACTATGTGACACTCGCTTTTACACTTAGACTTACAGTTACCTTTGTACTGTGAGGTTCTGCAGGCAAAAAAAGGATAGGCTGGATGTTAAGTGCAAGCAGGTCTTTTTTATGTAGCACTCTATATTCTTGAACAGTGCCATTATAAAGACGTGGTTGAGTAGTACTAGTCACTGCTTGAATGCCCCATTCATGTCAAGTAAATGGCCACACAAATGTCACTGGCTTCTATTTTTTCTATTGGTCAGTTTTGCAAATTCACATCATAGTGCATCAAACTTTAAAAATACTAAGAAAAAACCATTCACATGCAGCCTGGTTGTGATTAAGTTAACTATGAATGCCACATCATTGTTGTATTTCTAGACCAAATCAGGAGCAGCTAAGGAGTTGGAGCAGCTCAGAAAGCTTGAGGAAGAAAGAAATGTCCAGAGAGATGATATCTCACCTCATCCCACTTCTTCTCCTGCTTTTGTGCCACCCCCACCTCCAGCCTTTGGTCCTCCCCCACCTCCACCTTCAGCTCCAGTCAAGCCCCCTCTAGTGCTGCCTGCTGGAAGAAACCCAGAGGTGGCCCGAGAGGCTCTTCTGGAGGCCATTCGCTCAGGATCTGGGGCTCAACGACTGAGGAAGGTAAGAGGCTCATAAAAGCTGTAACTTGTGTCAAAGAATCCTTATGGGGGAAAAAATAGATTTTAGATAAATTTACTACTACTACTACTACTACTACTACAAAAGAACAAAAACAAATGCAGCTTAATTTTATTTATATTTTTTTGTACTGTTTTCTGTCACAGTTGGTCATTCCAAAGACAGTAATGCCAAATACCATGATACAGATTAAATTGCATTTTAAATATTTATTTCTTGAATAAAAACAAAACAAAACATTACAACTTTTAATTACACAGGTCCCTGTCACAGAGACAAGACGGCAAGTGAATGGAAGACTTGGAACCATCCAGGCAACATCACCACTTTCTTATGGACACTAGAACCCTTTACTGGATCACCGTTTGGGTTTACCCATCGCCAAATCTGGTGTTTAAGCATTTGTGCTAATGCTGTTGCAGATAATGCTAACACAATATTCACATCCTTCTTTATAGTTATATGCTGCTTCACATCAGTGCCAATACTAATTTGCCTAGATTCAGGCAGTTTATGTCCTACTGACATTCTAATGATGAGATTAGATATGAAGTTTTTTTTGTAAATGCTGCTTTGAGTTTTTTTTTTTCTTCCATATGGCTGCCTGACTTCTATATCTCTATCAGTATTATACCTGAATATATTATGCAGGTATTTGCTGTTGCATCACAGTATAGGTGGTGGGCTGCAATTGAATCCACCTGCCAATCACAGCAGTCTGTTTTCTTTTTTTTTTTCTTTTTTTTTTCTTTTCTGTTTTTAAAGGAACACTAAGTGGTAAAATGGAAAACACAGAGATTTTTATTTAATTGTTATTATAAAGGTGTTTCTCTTAATGTTTTGTTATTTTCCAAATATATACATATTGATAATTAGATCACAAACTATTTTCATTAGAAAAGTGGAGTAGAAAATTATGTATCGACAATGAATCCTTCTTGACACTCTTTGAAGCATTGTGCAGAAGATACAGATGCTGTATATTTGACCAACACTGATGCACTTTCTCAAAGACTAATTATTTTGAAAGCCTTATAGATATGGTATGATTGGACATAATGTAATCAATTCCTTTTTATCAGTCTGCTGAACTGTGATCTAGAGCTTTCATGGTAATTCAGCTTTAATTTATTTAATTGGGAAAATCACACACTACTATAATTAGAATAATTTGATTTATATATTTACACAAGTTGTAAATGTATTTATGTTGTTGCAATTTAGCACTATAGTCTGTATGACTGTTTGCCTGTACAGTGATAATCTTATTGAATAAATGACTTGGATATCAGTCAACAGATGGATATTTTGTAAAAAAAGAAATATATATATATATATATATATATATATATATATATATATATATATATATATATATATATATTGACACTTATAAATGACACTAATATAGCTAAGTTTAAATCTGACACTAAACCATAAGTGTAAGGGAAAGATTTTTAAATAATGCTTTTGTAATGGTTTTTTTTTTTTGATTGCAACACAAACTGAATCAAACTTGTAAATCAATAAATAAAAATGTTTTAGAGTCTCTCCGTTAACATTGCTTGCAGTTATTTTGAAAAATGGCTTATTGTATGCATATACTCCAAAAGAAATGGCTGCAGGACTTTTTACAATTTTATAAACATATTAATAATGTTGTCTGCAAACTGTGCACTTCATGTTATTGTTTTAGTCTGGATGCCATTAGCATTGCTTGTCATAGTGTTGTCATAGCTTAGTAAAATAAAACTGATGCTCCAAGCTGCAGACATACAGTACATTCAGAGAATTCAAAATAACACAAATGTGTTAAACTAATTGTAAAAGTCTTAAAAATGCCAAAAATAAATGGATAATTTTATCTTGTTTTACATGTTAAACAGTGGTACCCAATCCCAATGTTTTACAATGTTATGTTAGGTTTACATTTTAAAACAGCTTGCCAGCATACAGGACACAATTTTAAAGCACTAATACATGATTCTGAAGGTTCATCTCCTGACAGGTAAAACTGGCTTGTCATGCAAGACTATATAACTCTTGCACCATGTCTTCATTTATCGCTTAACTTGTTCATCTTGTTCTCCAGCTGTCTCTGACAACGGTCCAGGCATATGTTTGGACAATTGCCATGATACCGTTGCATTCTCCATATGATGAACAAAAAGGCTTTCCAAAGCAGCCCTTACTGGCTTGGTAGTTTAAGATTAATTATACAGCCGATAATGGTGAGCAACTTTCCCTTGAGACTGATTGAAATAAGATACAAAAAAAATAAAAATAAATAATGGTTAGATGGGGATTGAAATCACAGTGTTTTTTATTTTGTTTTGTGCAATCCAAGGCATCACAAGCCAAAAGATGCGGGAACTTACAGTTACAGTATGTCTTCCTGTTATTATTAATATTATTGGTTTTCTTCTTGCTAGAAAGGTGATCACTTAATCTAAAATCAAACAAGTTTAAGTCAGTCCAGATAGCCAGATATTTTACAGAAAGTTTAAAGGATTAGATCTACCTGACTTGAGGCTGAGGGGACCGAAAACTGTCAGGTTTGGTTCAGTCTCTCATCCTCTTGTTAGGTCTTCAACTTAATACCCACACAGACCTCTATCAAAAGCCATATATAAACTAATAGTTATGAGGATACTGTATACCAAAGGTTACAGACTTCTTTACTGGCAATGATGGATGACCACATCATGAACTCTCTCATGATTTACAAAAACATCCTAGTAAGTCTGTTTCTTGTAACTGGAATTAATTATGGTTTGTAAAATCCAGCAAGATATTAATAGACCTTTAATTACAGTCAACCCATGACAGACAGGTTCTCCAGTGTTATCATTTGCAGTTTCTCTTAATCCGCATCATAAAAAGTGTTATCCATTATGCAAGCATTTTTTTTTTACTTGTATGCCTGACAAACGGCAATTTAGAACCACTAATTTGTTAGTTTCTAAGTGCTTATTTAATAGTCTATTTATTTTGGGTGAATGCAAAAGTCCCCTTTCAAAAATATTCCTTGTATCCAAGAGAGGCCTGTTGATATGCACTACCATGCCTCATTCAGCATCATAAACCATCCTCTCTTTCCTATATTAATGTGTTATTACATATTTTGGCAGCACCCATGTGCTCTGAGGGTTGTGGGCTGGAGGTTAGAGGCAGGCTCCTCCTCACCCTGATGGGGTAATCCCCTCTATGGCGGATGGCAGTAAATTCTTCCCCTCCCACAATCCCTCTGTTGGTCAGAATTCCGGCTCGTTTGTGGCTAATCTGATATGTGTTACGAAACTGCAAAATGACTGTTTGCTTCCAAACCGGGGATGCCGTTACTATAGGAAAACAAACTGGAGAAATTAGATCAAAGGTCACAGTGATATATTTTATATATGAAAGCTGCATCAATCCTATAGAATTGTATGGTGAATAAGCAGGTTTTTGAATCTGGCCTTCTCATGTACTGTACATGTATAGAGTATATTTTGACATTTCAGACACTGAAATGTTTGAAAGTATATTTGGTTGAGTAACTAAACTTAAAAGGTCAACATATTTAAGTTACAACTGAATAGGACACAGATCAACTCCACTATATCTGCTGTACGGCTAAGCAGTTATTTGTATATATTCTTCTTTTAAAATGAGCTTTCATCTGTTAAAACAGTTATGTGTTGCCCTAAAGCAGTTTTTCCCAAATGGGGGTTCATGAGTGAACCGCAAGGGGTTTGTAATATTATGAAAAGATTAATAATTATAATAATATTAATTATAAAATCTTAATAACAGTACTTTTCATTATTATTATTATCAAATAATTATTTTATATAAAACAGTTAAGACATACTACATCTACTATTATAATCGGCATCAGAGTACCGTCAACATACAAATGTGTTGTTAAATTATTAAAATACTAACTTTAACCACACTCTTAAAAATAAAGCTGCTTCACGATGACATAGAATAATCTTTTGTCTAAATTGTTCCATAAAGAACCTTTAACATCTGAAGAACCTTTCTGTTTCACAAAAGGTTCTTTGTGGCGAAAGAAGTTTCCTCAGATTATAAAAAGTAAGAAAGAGATGATTTTTTTAAAGAACATTTGACTGAATGATTTTTTTGTGGAATCAAAAATGGTTCTTCTATATGGCATCGCTTGAAGAACCTTTTGAAGCACCTTTATTTTTAAGGGTGTAAGTTTGGGAACTCCTGCCCTCAAGAACATCTTGGAAGTAAACAAGGTGGAAGGATGAGATGTGTACTTCCAAAAGTGGGTTTGAACAGGAATGGCATTTTTACTTTCCTGAAAGGACCTTTTTGTTCAGCGTGAAGAACAATCCTCTACAAAACATCTTTAGTACAGTGGAAAGGTTCTTTATGAAACTCTTGATGCCAACAAAGAGCTTTCATGTTTAAGAGTAAATGCTAGAATCATAGAGAACGCTTCAGTTACTTAACATAACCTCGGTTCCCTACATAAGGGAACGAGCGTTATGTATGGGAAAACTCCTTTTTTCCTTTCTACTGAAGCCTGATTTGTTCACGTTTGTGTAGCTGCACAAACCAATGGTGCTTTAGCCCACCAAAAGGGGCGAGGCCGACTGCTATATAAGTCAGCCTATAGCGCCATTCATCAGATCATTCGACTGAAGCGGCGATCATCGATTCATGCAGCTTGTAGTGTGGCAAATGACATATATATTTCAGGGAACCGAGGTTACGTTAAGTGACCTAAGTGTGCTCTTTCGAATGTTAACTCCCGTTATGTATGGGAACGAATCCAATCACGCAGCACTACGAGAAACAAATACATGCTGCTCTGCGAGCCCAGTGTTAGAGTACTAATAAGGGCCCTAAGGGACTTAGGAATTATCTCGCCCCAACCATAGCTGAGGGCATGAGAACCACTAACCATATGGGAGGATTAAACCGATAGAATCCGCACCTGCAGAGCAGTAATGTCTAAGTTATAGAATCTGGCAAAAGTGAATGGCGACGACCAGCTGGCGGCTGCACAGATCTCACTGACAGATATCCCACTGGACCACGCCCATGAGGAGGCCATTCCCCTTGTGGAGTGGGCGTTCACACCAATGGGGCATTCCAGTATTTCTAATGCATAAGCCAGAGCTATTGCATCAACAATCCAGCAAGACAGTTTTTGCTTAGTGACTGGCAGACCCTTCTGGTGGCATTCATGGCAAATAAACAGCTGTTCAGGCTGCCTTAACAATTAAGAACGCTCCACATAGACTCTCAGAGCCCTAACAGGGCAGAGAGGTTTCAGTCCCTGCTTGCTGTCTGCAGCGGGGAGCGCCAATAGGGATATTACTTGCTCTCTAAAGGGAGTAGAGAGCACTTTAGGAACATAGCAGTGTCTCGGTTTCAAAATGGCCTTGCAGTCATTGAGCCCAAACTCAAGACACGAAGCACTGACCAACAGCGCTTGTAAGTCACCCACACGCTTTATTAACGTAATGATTGAATATTTATTATCAAAACACACAGTAGACACTTCAAGTAGACATACTTTGACAGAAATGTCATGTAGTTTTATTACTTATGGTTTAGAACTTCGTAATGATACATATTCAGTCAGTAGCCTTCACAGTGAATATTGATAAGGGAGATGTCAAGACACTTTTAGATTACATTAGATTTATCTTTATTGTCAATGTGTAGAGTACAAGTACAGAGACAATTCAATGCAGTTAGTGTCTAACCAGAAGTGCAAAAAAAGTGTGGTATAGACGTAGTGTATTATAAACAGTAAATGACATGAAAGTTGTATACAGTTAACCTAGTGGTACGGTTTACAGTAAGGATGTTAATTTCAAATTTATTTGTATACCGCTTTTCACAATACATATTGTTTCAAAGCAGCTTTACAGAAAATGCATTTCAGAAATGTATTAATTTAGTGCATAACATATCGCCAGAATCGAGTCGTCTCTTCACAGTCGTCGAGTCGTCTCTTCACAGGTGTTGGGGCATCTGAAGTTTCCATGAGAGGCTGGATACAAACTGGAGCTGACATAGTCTATAACAAAAAAGCAGATGGGAAATAATTAACATAGTTGCTTTTCATAATATTAATGCATTTGGTCTAATTTGAACTGACATTCAGCCAAGTATGGTGACCCATACTCAGAATTTGTGCTCTGCATTTAACCCATCCGAAATGCACACACACAGAGCAGTGAACACACACACACTGTGAGCACACACCCGGAGCAGTGGGCAGCCATTTATGCTGCAGCGCCCAGGAAGCAGTTGGGGGTTCGATGCCTTGCTCAAGGGCACCTAAGTCGTGGTATTGAAGGTGGAGAGAGAACTGTACATGCACTCCCCCCACCCACAATTCCTGCCGGCCCGGGACTCGAACTTACAACCTTTCGATTGGGAGTCCGACTCTCTAACCATTAGGCCACGACTTCCCCTGTAACTGTAGTATAAAAGGTATGAGATGCATTATGTGAACGCTTGGCTAAAGAGATGCGTCTTTAATCTAGTTTTAAACTGGGACAGCGAGTCTGAGCCTCAAACAATATCAGGAAGGCCATTCCAGAGTTTAGGAGCTAAATGTGAAAACACCCTCCCTCCTTGAGTGGACTTTTCCTTTAGATATCCTAGGAATGACCAGAAGCCTCAAATTTAGTGATCTTAAAGAGCGCGATGGATTGTAGGGCGATAGAAGATCCGTTAAATACACACACACACACACACACACACACACATATATATATATATATATATATATCATAGACTGTAAAAAAAGATGGACGACTCGCCTTCGCTCTCTTCCATTGGTCAAAACTGAAGCCGCCAGTGTCCCGATATGGCGCTGACATCTTGGACTTGCGCCTGCGCAGATAGCGATCTAGGGACCAGTTCTGCGCAGTAGCAAGCAGGAAGTAAAGCCTTAAAGCCGCGAAATCAACGGCCCCGCCCCTGTGCCCCGCCCTCACTCTCCCTCGCAGAATGCACATACCGTAATCTGCACTGTTTTGGAAGTGGAGTCCTGCTCCTGTGAACTCTGTCTGCTCCGTTCCACTCCAATCTCATTAAAATAAGGTAAATACAATCTCCTCAGTCCTCCGAAGATCATGAAAAAAACCTGTTGACGCTTCAGTGCCTCCTCGGCTCAGAGAGCTGTCAATCACAGCTGTCAATCACGACGTCACACCACCGTTTTTAGAGCATTAAATAACTATCTAAAAAACAACTTATTTTAAAAACGAACACTTGAATTTACATTAGCGTGATACAAACTACAGTAAATGACAAAAAAGAGCTTCGGAAAAAAGATATTTGAAGGGTAATTTAATTGTTTAGTTGGTCTCGCGCCCCTTTGAATAACATGGGGAGGCGGGGTTTATGACCTATACTAGGACCACTCACCAGGGGGCGATCGAGACGTTTTGGCTTCACTTTTCAGGGCTTGTGCGGCATGTGCTGGCTATATATATATATAAATAACAAATAACAAAGAACATGTACAATCATCCAAAATTATTAAAAGTGATTCAAATAGCACATGCACACATACATGCATAAACGCACACATAAATTTTTTTTTCGTTTCCTTCTATCTACATCAAACCGAATAATAACCCATCCAAAACAGACATATATATAATCCCAGGCACCATACTGTCAGTATACAATATCCCCTCGAGTCATTTTCGTATCGATTCAATATAGGCTGTTCATTTATAGTCTCTTAAAATTGCTTATTGTTCTACATGATTTCATCTCTTCACGTAAGACATTTGCCCAATAGGCTAATATTCAAATAATTGTGAGCTAGGTGTTAAATCATGCAGTTTTGGTTAATAAATCATGGTCAAAAACACTTGAACAAAAAAACGTTTTTCTTTATTTCACGTTATGTAGGCTATGACATTTTGTAGATGGCTTCCGACCAGGATGAAAGGGATCACATTCATCTTCAAGCGTAGATCTATAAATAAATAAAGGAACATTAACCACGATTGACAATGAGATTTTTCTTACACTGCCTGTATAATTTCCTGATAATTTCTCCATTCCCCGTCAATATACCGGCCGTTACCCATACTTCATTATTTAATAAAGTAGATAAATTATTAAAGTTCATGGATAAAAGCTACTTCATATGTATTCACTTGCCACATACCAAATTATTTCCAATTCCCCAAAAACGTTGTTGAAATATTTTGTCCCATTGCTTTTATGGACTCTATATCTATGGGCTTCTCTCTTGACATCTCCCCGATTGCCTGCGAGCTTCTCCTCCTGTCTGTACAGTAATTTCTCTACTGTGCGACAGAGAGTGGTTATGACGCAATCGTTTGCCTATTTTTACAAAAACTGTTTCTACGGGGCCATAATGTAACATGGAAGGTAATGGAGCCCTTTATACATTGTCGTGTATCTTTAGAAATAAATAATGGACAAATGGAGTCTTTAAATGCCTCAGATGTAAAGTTATTCGCTGTCAAAGTGACGCCAAAATGAATGGGAGTCAATGGGATGCTAACGCAAGTGGAGTTCTGCTACAAGATGGCGGCACGTGGCCGACTTCAACTTCCGGTCGACTTCCTTCCCGCCTGGTTTTAAGCGATAAGAGCCGCAAGTCAGCTGAACTGAACAGCTCAAATGAGGGCTTTTTCAGGGCCCCCTGGGACCATGGATAAGTCCCAACATGGCACAGTTTAAGGGCGAGGAGGATTCAGACTCCTCGCGCCTTTCAGAAATTTAACGACCAAGTCGTTTCTGCCTATTGAGTAGCTAGCCTTGAGAGAATGATTCGCCGCCATGGCCGCCACATATACTCTGAGTGGATGGGGCGCGCCCCTTATCCAACAGCTCTTGCAGAAAAGTCAGCACGCAGGACACATCACATGAAAACGGGTCCTCTTGCCATTTCTGGCCATAGAGCCGTCTCGTAGATGGTGCCCTTGCCTCAAGAATGATGTTGCTTTCTCTTGTTGGCAGCTTATCAGACTCCCGTTGAGGCACCAGACATGAAGGCTCCACAACTCTGGGCGGGGATGCCAAATCATGCCTTTCGCCTGCGAGAGAAGGTCCCTCCTCAACAGGATGGGCCACGGGACCATCGTCACCAGCTGCATCAGCTCTGGGAACCAAGCCTGGTTCTTCCAGAGTGGAGCTACTAGGAGGAGGGAGCATTTGGTTTCCTTGACTCGCCTGGGAATCAGGGCGATGGGAGGAAATGCATACAAGTGAGCCCTTGGCCAGTCATGGGCCAGGGGATCTCTCTGTATCGAGAAAAATGTTGGGCAATGAGAGTTGTCTTCCGAGGCTAAGGGGTCTACCTCTGCCTTCCCGAAGACCGCCCAAATTCGCTGTACCGTCTGAGGATGCAGCGCCCAATCTCCCGGGGCTACCTTGCCTCTGGACAGCATGTTTGCTCCCGGGTTCATCTTGCCCAGCACATGAATCGCCCTTAGTAAGAGGAGTTCTTTCTGTGCCCAGAGAAGGAGGCGATGAACCAATTTGTATAAGGAGTGAGACCTGAGGCCGCCTTAGTGATTGATTTAAGACATCACTGTCGTGTTGTCTGAACGGACCAGGATGTGGTCCACCCTGACCGGAAACCTCTTCAACCGCTAAGTGTGGGTCGGGACTTGGGCTTTTAGCCAAAATTGGAGGGGCCACATGTGGAGCAGGCCCAGTGGAGTTAAAGAGGCAGCAGTAGCCATAAGGCCGAGCAGCCTCTGAAAAACCCTCAGGGGATGTGTCGTCCCTGGTGTGAGGGAAGCCGTCAATCGATGAATTGTCAGGGACCAATTTGGTGAGATCCATGCCAGCATTAGGGCGGAGTCCAGAACCTTTCCCAGAAAGACAGTTCATCGTCTAGGCAACAGCTGGCTCTTGCGTGGGTTGATGACCAAGCCAAGGCACTCTAAGTGGCTGAGCAACAGATCTTTGTGAGCATTCAGTTCCCATTCTGATCTGGCCGTATAATGGTATTTGAGAGGTTTTATTTTCTCGAGTCTACGTTCGAGTAAGTTATTGCTAGAGGATGAGGAATTTCGCTTTTTAAAGTATTTGGGTTTGCTATCACAGCGGTAAAATATTCGGGCACGTACTGTACCTGCAGGAGGTGACCCGCTGCAAACTAAACTTCATCTCTCTAGCGCCTCAGGGTGGCTTCGGCTGCTGGTGGTCCAGCACATCTTATGGGCAGGGACCTTGATACTTCAGGAAGGGAAAGCACTTCGACGGCCTGAAGTGCCGTTTCAGTCCAGGCTCCGTCTTTCGCTGAGGCTGATGCTGCGCCGGCTTTGCGGACTGAGCAGCGGGGCTCTTCTGGTGGCCCACAGCCGTGGTGCTAGGACGTTTAGGGAGGAAGTGATGCAGCGCCTGCGACATCTTCATCATCTTCAGTGAACCCATGCACAGCAGAGCCAAATAACACTTTCGTCGAGACTGGCAAGTTGAGGAAGGCCATTTTTTCAGCGTCCCTGATCTCTATCAGCGTCAGCCAGAGGTGGCGCTCCAACACCACCAGGCTGGCCATGGTCTTGCCAATCACTTGCGCTGTGGCCTTTGAGGCGCACAGAGTGAGATCTGTTGCTGTGCGCAGCTCTTTAAAGGCCTCCTGGTGCTCTTGGCCAGACTCATCCATACTGTGGAGAAGTATGGCTTGAAACACATGTAGGATCGCCATTGTGTGCAGCACCAAGCTGGCCTGCCCGGCTGATGGTAAGCCCTGTTTGCGATAGCTGAGGTGATCCTGCAGGGGCTTAGATGGATGGCTACATGGCCCTTTATGCCGAGGGCAGATGGTGGACACCGATGTCTGGCGATCGTTTCCTCCAGGGGAGGAAGTTTGGTGTTTCCCTTTTTGTCAGTGCCGTCAACGGTGGTAAAAGCTGCTGCAGTAGAGGGGTTTACCCGTGCCGAGTAGGGGGCTCGCCACATCTTGGTAAGCTTATCATGGACGGCTGGCAAGAATGGGGCTGGGTGCTGGCGGGAGGACTGCTGGCTGATCTCTGGCAGGAACCATTCGTCCAGTAAGCCATGGGCAGGCTCATCCGGAGCCGACCACTTGAGGCCCAGGTCCTCCATGGCCTCTGCGAGTACACAAACTTGAAAAAAATCAGGCTTCAGCAGAAAGGAAAAAAAGGAGTTTTCCATGCATAACAGAGTGAATGTTCGAAAGGGAACTTTGTAGTCTCACATACAAAGGCTTGCCACATCACAGATGTTTAAATGCATTCATAAAATATTTCAGAAAACTTATATTTGGTTACACAATATGAAATTACAGGCCATCTGTATGGTAGTCTACTCTTAAAACTTAGCATACATACAAAATAAAAATGTATAATTTTACTCTTGCAGGAAATTATGACACTTGTTGCAATCCCACGTTGTTCCTCATTATATGCCTACTTCTAAATGGAAGTAGCAAGTATCAAACCATAGTGCATGACTGATAAAAAGCAGAGGGACAAGCATACCCCAGTATCCAATTTCATTACAAAATACATGCACTCGTCAACTCATTTTATAGGGTCTTTAAAAATTAAGCTCATTAGAACCCTAACACCATGATGCCAGAGAACATTTTTCCACAAAACCACCACCATCTCCAGCTTCACAGAGAGCAATCCTTGTCCTGTGGATTTAAAGAACCCAGAACACAATACACTGATCTGAAGAACATGATTTCCTAAGAATCATCACATAAACAAAAGTTATGCAGAACTTTTATTTATGACTGTATAACAATTTCCAACTACAATCTTGCACCTCTGAATGAGTTCTACAGTGTCCTTGTCTTATGTGTATTAGGTTACATATGATTCACAGATTCAGAGCTATTAGATATTTGTTTTAAAGTGTTATTTCACCCAAAAATGAAATTTCTTTCATTAATTGCTCACCCTCATGCCGTTCCAAACCTGTATGACCTTTGTTCATCTTCAGAACACAAATTAAGATATTGTTGAATGACATGGTGAGTAATTAATGACAGAATTTTCATTTTGGGGTCAATTAACCCTTTAATAGCTACTCTTTCTTCTGTTCAAAAATACCTTCTTACCTAAGAGACACAACAACAAAGCGAAACTGATAAAGTCTGCAAGACTTCTGTGTGCTTTAATGGGCAAAATAAAATGGGGTATACTTTTCTTTGATTACTCATGCACTTGCACTTCTGTGTTTTATCATTCTCAAAAAGACTTCTGACTATGTCCTAAATGAATGACTTTGATAACTGCTCAGTATTAAACCAGTGAACACATTCTCTTTAGCCAAGAGTTGGCTCCTTTAACAAGACTGCAAGTAACCATTGCGCATTCTGCATGCCTAAAAAGTGAAATCATCATTCTCACAATATCAGTATAACTGTTCAATCTTTTTTTCACATTAGAATTTAACATCATGAAAAAAAAAAAAAAAAAAAAAAAATATATATATATATATATATATATATATATATATATATATATATATATATGTATGTGTGTATATATATATATATATATATATATATATATATGTATGTATGTATATATATATATATATATATTTACGTATATATATATATATAGATATATATATATATATATATATATATATATATATATATATAGATAAATATTTACGTATATATATATATATATATATATATATATATATATATATATATATATATATATATATATATATATATATATATATATATAATTATATAGTAACCTCATTGTAGTTTTACAGCTGGAAAAACAGTCAAATAAAACGTGCCCAAGGCAAAGTAGCTAACTGACCTTTTCTACACGACACGACCCAATAACAGAAACCGTGCTCGGTATGATTTAACGTTCAAAAACCTGATCCATGAGCTCGTGGGGGCTATTTTAATTGCCGAGGACATAATTTAAAGTCAGAGTTTAAGCCGTAAAGGGCAAGCAATTATGTGTTAAACGTGTTTGTGTGTGTGTGTGTGTGTGTGTGTACACACAGCCTTGTTGTGGGTAATGCTTTAACCGTGTGTGCTCCGAGCCGTGTCACGCGCTCGGCTTATTCAACGCACACATTGGGTCGCGCGGGGGTCTGGCCAGAACGCGGAATTCTAGTGGCTGATGACGGGGTGGTGTTGCCCTGGAGTGGGCGGGGTCTGGTTTGTGTGGGCGGAGATTTTGGGATCCTGACAGCGCGCAGCAGCACACACATACATACACACTCACACATTTACAGTGAATAAGACACGGTTGTCCAATGCTATAGAGAGGTAAGCGATTTTTTTGTTTTACTCTAACTCCTATATTTTCTTTCGAAACAAGCGTTCACTCAAAAGTTTAATATGTGAGTGTGCACTGGGAGGAAAAGGCGGGTGTAGGGTGCCCTAAAGAAGAACTTGTGAGTAAATAAGACCAGTGGGCGAGAGAGGGCTGAGAGGTGTGGCTTCTGTCCTAGAATCATAGAGAGTAAAGGCAACTTCAGTGTTGCAGCATTAGAATCAAATACTGTAGAGCAGTAATTCAAAGCTTAATATTTAGGCTGTAAAATGTTTTGTCAGACTGGCTTCATGTTGGTATTATATAAAATAAATGTTATCACTGGTCATATTCATTCAAATCAAAACCTGAACCGAATGATTCAGAATGAATCACTACTACTACTACTACTTAATAAATAAATAAATACAATCTTAGTTGCCTATTACCTCTTTATCACAATGCACAAATGTAACATGCAAAAGCAACGCACTACCGAAAATCAGAAAATAGCAGCAGAAGATCCTACTAACTAGATAAGTCTGACATGTAACGTTACAATGTGAACATTAAGGGCAGTGATGTAAGCGTACAATACACGCTGTTCTTTGGTTAACTGCATGTAATTACCTTAGTAAATGTGGTAAAACTATATTTAAAAAAAACAATTTACAATATTTGTATGCATATTAAGCCAAGTAATGTATGCATTACTCTCGTGTTTTTCCAAAACTGTGTGACTTTCTTTCTTCTCTGGAACATAAAATATTTTTTTTTTTTGAGAAATATCTTAGTGATTTTTTTTTCTGTCCATACAATACAAATCGATGGACACTAAATTGGTTTGGTTACCACATCTATAAAATAGCTAACCTCTTTTGTTTACCATAAAAGAAAGGAAGTCATGTAGGTTTGGCACCACCCAAAGGTGAGTCAATGATGACAAACAGCTAATTTCTGGGTGAACTATTCTCTTAAACAGCTCTGATTGTGTGACTGTTTACGTCAGCCATGTCAAAATGTTTAGTTAAATCAGGACAGTCTGCACTTTCATTTATAGTTGACATCAATTCTGATGACAGATGACAAATAGGTCCTATTTCATTCTCGGGAGGTTCCTCCTCTGACAGGTTGAGGCTGAAGACAAAATTTAGTCAGAGGATGATGAAGCTTTAAAGGGTGGGGCTATTGTAAGAGGAGGAGTTGTTTGGTGTGTATTGGAGAGAGTCAGCTAAGAGATACATTGTGGACACTTGCATTGGGATATTAGAGATCTTGAAGCAGAAGCAGTAATGGTAAAGCAGTCTTTTAATACTGTGTGCATTTAGATCTCTGTGACCGGACAGACACAGGGCTTTACACACACCAGACACTGGTGAGTTTTGGTTAATCAATGCTTTTAAATGGGTCCACAATTATTTAAACCCCCATTTAAAGAGCATGACAAAGTTAAAAAGCTTTGAGTGGTGATTCATGCATGATGTAGTGCTGAAGGAGCATGGAAGGGAGGGTTGTGTGTGTAGATAAAAGTGGGTAAGGTTCTCAGCTTATTATTTATGAATTAATACAAAAGATGTATGTGTATGTAATGTAGAAACATGATGTTCTGAGTCATTTTCATCCTCATGGATACTGACATGTATTTAATTTCTGGCAAGCTTTATGAGGCAAGTTGTGAACAAAAAGGTGAGTTGCTTCCTTAAATGTAAAACCGAAATACCCCTAAATTATATTCTTATTATTGAATGTCTTAAATATTATTTTGATTGTCGCTATCACATATACTGTACTTGCTTAGTTAATTGCTTGAACATACCTTTATATAGCCTATGTAATGATTACACATTAAAGGGATAATTCACCCCAAAATAAATAGATAGACATATGTAAGGGATAATGTACATTCACGTTTTAAAATCTTACCAGTTTGTTAGTTATCTTATAATCCATTACAGCATACAAAACAATCGTAATAAAAAAATGACAGAAGCTGCATTTGTATGAAACGAGAGCGAGTCCACAATACCAGGATGACATAATTAATAAATTGTACACCATTTTGAATCAAATTTTAATATTTTATTAGCTAAACAAATGCAAAGCTTCCACCAAGAAAAACTGTTCCTAGCAACACTACAGCGCTAACTTCCATTACCTGGATGAACCTGTCTTATCAGCTTTTACTGGTTGTTATCGGGGGATACCATACCTCGGAATGTTGTGACTGACCAATCAGAATCAAGTATTCCACAGAGCCGTGTAATAAAGATAGATAGATAGCACGCTGTTGCAGACACTAGTTTGATGAATGAAGGCAATTTCAAGCACAGCTTAAGGAAAAGTCACATACTTCAGTGTCCTGCTAGCGATATACATATTTTGATAATCAGAACTTCTGTAATTGTATCTAGGATTTATGTTTTCCTTTAATACTTGAACAAATTCATTTATATGGACAAAACGGTCTTGACTTAAACCAACCCACAAAAGATGCTTCCTGCAGAGGGAATTGATCATGAGCCTCATGGCCATAACTTTCAATGGCCGGTGGACTCCATGGACACATTCCATTCTATCTTGCGTCATTTTGCTATCATTCATAGTTTCCTATACAGTGTTAATACCCGCTGGACTGAGGCCGGCTCATGACACTATTCATTCATTCAGCTCTTATGTACATTGAGTTAGTGACTCACAAGCGATGATTATGGGTACTGTGGTCAGAGCGAACTGTCCTGTGCTTTGATGACCCCACGTTTCATTGGATCAGGCTCTCCTGGTGCGTAATGAACTGAAGTTTTATGCAACATATCATTGCATCTTTCTACCTTGTTTGTTTTGTGTTTCTCTAACTTTAGTTCTGGGATCCTCTTATTTCTGTTTCTTGTATATTCTGGAAGTTTAAGAGGGACTGCATTTTTCCAACCCTACTCAAATGTTTTTGTTTTTAACCAGACTGGAATTCTCCCATCTTTAGTGTCAACCTTTAATTATCAGACAGATGTGAGTGTGATCCAGAGTTTATATTATTGTGATTATTATTCTTCTGCATGAAAGTTCAGTGTGTCTTATGTTGCAGTCACATTGTATTGGAATTACTGTAATTACAAGATAGCAACTCAGATTCTACTTCGAGAAATATACTCATAAGATTCATTTTTGTTTCAATGATCACAACACCAAAATGGATTTATGTGACTTGGTTATTAAAGACAGCAAATCATTTAATCATTATGTTAATTAACTGATATTCTGTATGCCATTACACACTGTTTGAAAACAAAGCAAATGCATTATTATCATTAACCCTAATCAAATGTGTAGCGGCACTGGGTTGTACATTATAATTAACTCAAATGATATATAGGGAATTTTAATAATTAATCAGGAATATGATTAATATATATATATATCTCATATGACATTTACATTAAAATTATTGAAGATGAAAAATTGGTTAATTGTATATATCAATAACTCATTACAAGGCACTGTAATTTACTCATTAATATGTCAATATTCCATTCTTCATATCAATTATAGTGATATCTCTTACTGTAAATTACCGGAAAATAAAACAGTGGTTTGTCCAGCAAATGGCCGTAAGATTAACTTATCAACTTTCAATAAAGTTATCACTTCTTATAATTCAAGGAAAAATATTCTCTGGCCATGAAAACATTATCCTATCATTATGAAATTTCGGTTACTAAAAAGAACTTGTAGCTAAAGATCAGACATTTCATTGACTCGTGATGTGAGCGTTTTAGACAGAGGCAATCATGAATATATATTGGTTTTTAATAATTGAACTAATAATACATCAAACTACAAATCACACAGAGTAAATACGCGTACGACAATACAGACAGTAAACTTTGTACAAGACATAACGGAATCCAAATGAGGGACAGAGAGAGAGAGAATGAGAGAGGACGAGAGAGAGAGGTGAGAGAATTAGGCGCGATCACAGAATTACGCGCTCAGTTATGCAAACTCACAGACAGTAACCCTTGAAAGACAACAACGAATCAAATCACCTTGAAAAGGTAATAGACAAACTTTAAGCAGCATTTAAATCTCCATAGAGAATGATACTTGCATGTGGTCTCTTTGTGACTCGCCAGACCAGCGTGCGTGTGTGCGTGTGTGCATGGTCCTTTGTAGTTAGGCGTGTTCTTTCGTGTCTTCCGGGGCTGCTGCGGAATCGCGCGATATTTGAAAGGTCCAACAAACGTAATGATTCAGAATTCGTCTTCCTCTTGTAGAGAGGAACTTAGTAAGTAAAAGAAATGAAAACAACGGGGATGAAAGTTCCTGAAGGAGCCATGAGAACGGCTGTTCTCTCAGCTGCCGTGCTGAGAGGGACCAGATGGGGACAAGAGAGCGAAAAAGAGCAAGAGCCGACAAGACAGGGAGAACAACTGGTTCACGCCTCCTCTGTTTGCGCGAACAACCAATGAACGTCCGCAATCTGAAGCGGGAAAAAGTTCCTTTGTCTCTGGGGAAACACCCACTTCTAATAAGTTATGGCTTATCGGATCTCAGCAGTGATATTCTAGCAAGTTCGTAATTCCAGATGAATACATTTTTCATTAATTTCCTTTATTTAAGTGAGTCCGTCAAAGCATGACGATTAAACTGATACCAAAAATAACATATATAACTGATAGAAACACGACGTTACATTCATATGCAGAATTACACACATGTAAAGCTTGATTAACACACGATAAACATTATACTCCAATTTGATTATAGAAAACATCTAATGCACCAAAAAGGCAACACAGTCAATATGTTTAGAAATGCGTTTTAAAAAGGTACCAGTGATCTGGCTTTGCTGTTCTGTCAGTTAGGTCATAAAGTTTTACGACCTGGTCAGGGGGGTAGGGTTACAACTCATGATGACAGGTTCAGAATGGGCTGTCGAGACAGTGCTTGGAGGGCTGTGTCGACGGGAGTAATGTCAATGTGTTGGGTGGCACCTTTCGGTACTTGAATCCACATGCTCTGGTCAAGCAGGTTGACACGGGTGGCGGTGTCATGCTGGTCGTAGGTCAGTGTAGCTGTACGCACAGGAGTGTTGACGAGCCATCTGTCACCTACAATCTCTGCTTGCGTTTCTGTGACTTGTATACGAGGCTTGGCTTTGGCAGGGCAGCGTGTGTCGCTGACCAGGGGTTGCAACGTGCAGGTTCCTTCAGCGTTGTCTCTGAGGAAGGGTTTGCTAAGGCAGAGATAATGAATGTCTTTGGTCAAAGTACACATGTGCAGGTTTGGGGCCAGGTACAGCTGTGTGTCGCTGTCGTGGTAGGCCACCACATCTGGAATGTGTGTCTTGGTGTGGGTGTTGCTTTTCCACAACCTGACACTGACAATGTCTTTAAGTCTGTAGACTTGGCTTGACTCGCTTATGGGTTGGTTCAGGAGCACATTCACTTCTCTCTGTTTGGGATTGACGTGAAGTAGGATGGCGCTATCCAGAGTGTTGGCCAGGTGTATTTGTAGTAGGGCTGCAACTAACGATTATTTTGATAATCGATTAATCGATTAATCGGTTTATGTACTTATATTTTAGTCTTTTTCCATTTTTTCCCCCCAAGTAAATTATTAATAAAGGGGCTTTATCATTCAGCATAGATTTTTAAGAGATTTTAACCATTTTGCATTGTCATATCCTCATCAAAAATATACCTGGAGATGTTTTATTATGTGTTAGTAATCCTTTTGTTGAACTCTTCTGCAATCAAAACACTGACCCATACTCTAGCAAATTTCACAAGGAGATTTCAAATAATGGTTTCATCATGTCAGTCCTTAGGGCTCCTAAAGTAGTTTAACATCCCGAACAAAGCTTATTAAGGAATCTTTCAGAACATATTTTCACGAAGAATAAGGATAAAACAGAATAAGATTGCAGTGCGTTGTATTTTATTATTTACTGGGAAACAGCTTTATAGCTTATACTGTGAAATTGTAAACAATCCTTCGAAAAAAGTGCCAATGGCATGAAACCTGAATGGAACTCACAATTTAAAGTAAAATCCATCAGAAGGTTGTCCAGAAAAAAAAATTGGACACACACAAAAAACCTGCTGTGTGAAAAAGAGCAGTGAATACTTAGAAAAAAAGTGCATTTCAAATATCTTTAAACATTTACCTCTCTCATTCAGTCATAATTAGGCTGCACGACTGAATTATGAACTGGTAAATGACAAACTGATCACAGAACATGTGTAAAGCTTTAAATGTTAACTGTTAAAAAGCAATGTTATCAGCTTTTACGACTAAACATTTGCAAACAACATTGTACTGGAGAATCTGCACAAATAAAAGTCTTAGGGGCCGTTCACATATCGCGCCTAAAAATGCGTGGAAAACGCTAGGCGCACCGCTTTCTCCTCCTTTCCATAGAGCTCGGGCAGAAGCGCCCCTGAGGCGTCTGCCTTTGCTAAGCAACCATGATGTGCTCTCTCCTTGAAGACGCGGAAATTTCAGCAAAGGATAAATGGATTTGCAGCTCTAAAAATCGCTTGCAGTAGCTCTGCTACTAAATTTATTTCAAAATGGAAATCCATATACAGCTATGATCAGCTGTTCCTTCATCTTGGCTGAGCTTTAAACGTTGTTACGGGAAAGGATGAAGCTGATTATTTAGTTCTTGTCACATGACCCGCGGTGCGCTTGCCGCATTCTGAAAAGTTGAAATGTTTTTAACTCGATGCGGTTAACGCTGTAACCAGCTAAGTCTGGGCAAAGTCATTCTGGAAGACAGTAAACAGCGGTTTCGTGGAGTTTACGGTCTGGTTCGCTGCATTGACACTGGACATACCAATGTTAAACGTTCTGGCGGCAGCAGCGGCTCTGAGCAAAGCTCCCGGGAACTGTTTGGAGCGGTGGTGGTGTCCACCTAACTCCATTTGTGTAACAGTCACTTTCTCATGTTGGCTGAACATGTGTTTGACATCGACCTCAGTGTGAATGAGGGAGTCCTCTCTCCATCGGACACCTGTCCAGCTGTATTGGGTTACGGTGCTGGGGTAGTGTGCTCTGTCGTCGGTGATCAGGAGTCTCAATGGTTCTCTCGGTGGCAGCTATCCTCTCTTTGGCTGACAGTACAGCACGGCAAACCACAGCAGCATCCTGGTACAGATAACAGGGAGAGAGAGAGAGAGAAAGGGGAGGAAGAAACAAGCGAGGGCTGTCTTTGGTTGGACAGGGCAGTCTCTTTCCTTCGTGGGCGGCGACTGGGTTTAGCTCGCCCTGGCCCATGTTTTGCCACATCTTGCTGCTGGCATGACGCTTGCTTCAGTGTCTTGTCAGTGGCTCTGGTGCTGCGTGGTGCAGCACATGATGCGTCATGGAAATATATTTGCATTCTCCCCCCTTTTGCTCCGTGGCATTACAAGCCCTGGCATTGTGATGTCAGACGGTGCACAACCCACAATGTTGTTCTGTGCACGCAGCATGTCCTTTGTATCATGCAGTGGTCTGGGGCGTTGGTTGTCAGTGACTGTAGACTGGTTGCCAGGGTGGATGGAGGGGTCTGAGAGGTGATTAAGCAAAGTCATTATGGAGGTTTCAGAAGCCCGCATGTCCGCTATGTTGGTCTTTGTAGACAACGGAGCCAGCGTAAGCGTTTCTGAGGTAGGCAGTTTAGCTAGTAAAGTTCTTATGCTGTGTGTAATCACTTCAACCTTGAATGTGGGTGGGTGGGTTGGGAGTGACCACAGCCTGTTGTTTAGTGCACCAGTTTTGGCAAGGGTGTCAGTTTCATCGTTTAGGTCCTTGTCTAGACCTGGTAGCTTCGAGTTTCCTTTTACCTTCTTCCAGTACACAGTCACATTGTGTGTTTTTGTGATGTTATCACATTGCTGGAACAGGTGTTGGTGTTTGACTGGCTTGTTGTTTGCAGTTTTGAAACCATTCTGTTTACAGCACGGAAGATGGCACACGAAACTGAGTCTAGCATAGTTACAGTCTGTACAGATTTTGTTCAAACAGATGTTGAATTCAGCTGGTGAGTCGTCATAGTCGAACGGACACCTGTTGAAGTTGAACTGTCGGTTGCCAAATGTGAATGCCAGCTTGTGTTGGTTTTCCGGGTGCACCGGAATGGTCCAGAATCTAGAGGCCACATCAAGTGTAGGGAGGATTGTGGCTCCTCTGATTCGGGGCATTTCTTGTTCAAGCTGGGTCTTGTGCCATTGTGACAGCGGCACCTGTTGATTCAGTTTCCTGTAGTCAATGGTGGGTCGCCCCTCGCAGTTAGTTTTGAGGGCGGGCCAGATGAGGGCTGAGTAGGTGCTGTTGCATGGATGGATGACACCTTTCTCCAGCCTAGATTCGATGATCTCTTGCACTGGTTCGTGTGAGGCGATGGGAATCTTGTCCTGTTTGACAGAAGTGGGAGGAGCATCAGGGTGCGAAGGTATGCGCACCCTGTGTAGGTTGGTAAGACCACAGTCTAAAAAGTCTTTGGCACAGGATTCTTTGAGCTTATAAAGAACTTGTCTGAGTCTTTGGCGATCTGTATCGCTCTGAAGGGCATGAGCATCTTGTAGAATTTGCTGCACTTGAGATTGAAAACCTGTGTAAGGCTCCTCCGTCGGTGTGTCATCAGGCAGTTTAGTATTGAGAGGTGTAGCAGCTTCATCAGTCTCACTGACGTTCTGGTGGGAGATTGTGTATACTGCGAGGTGTTGGTCATCTGTCAGATCCATTCTGCACACCTGGTCTTTGCTCACCGACATGACAGATGTGATGGCAATGAATTTGAAGGGTGCAATGAACAATGTGTTGTTTGTACTCCCTTTGGGTATCACTGCAGGTGGAATGGGCTCAATGACAGGTAGTACAAGTTCAAAGTCATTAAAGTCATGGCTCACTAGCCATCCCAGCCGGTAGGCCTTGGGAATGTTGATGTCAGTTGCCGTGCAGTTGTTGCACAGGATGTATACTATACAAGATGACACTTCAGTGAGGGGTGTGGCTTCAAGTGTGAGTCCGAGTTCCACACATTCAGGTGAGGATTGGAAGAAACCCAGCGTGTGGTTTAAGGTTTGACCACATTGCATGTTGAGCCGAACAGCCACCCCTTTGGTGTAAGCTGGTACCACCGTACCCTGTTCGTTGACTAAGGTGCAGAGGAGTGAACTTGAGCCTTGGTCTGCCGTTGGGGCTGTGTACCCATGGCAACCTGTGTGGCTGGAGGGAAAGAGGTTCTCGCACTTGAGCAAAGTCTTTTAGCTGTTTGAAGTTCAGTAAAGGATCAAAGTGGTCTAGCAGGTCTTTGCCAATGAGAAATGCATGAGTGTTCATTGGTGAGACATAAATAGGATGTACTAGACTCATCGGACCGATTGTCAGGTGAATGGAAGCAACCTGTTCAAACCGGATGTCATTCTGGCTGTACGACTGTACATTCAGTTCACAAGTTTGAGGTGTAAGAGTTCGATCTTGTCTCTTAGCTTCAAATTGGAGTCTTTTAAAAAGGTGAGATGAGATCACCGTAAGGTTTGATCCTGTGTCGATCAGGTCTTCCATGCTCACTCCTTTTCGGCCCACCCTCTTTTCGACAAAGCTGCCCAGGAATGTTGGCATCGGGGCAGGTGTAACGATCGATAAGTGGTTAGGACCGGTCTTGTGTAGCTCGCTGCGAAGGCAGGTAGTCAAAACAGCATTTTCTGGTACCTTGTGTTTGTGGTACCTGGTGTGAGGACATGTGATGTCTCGTTCAGGGTGTGCAGCTGTCAGCTGTGGAGCTTGGGTGATGCTGTCACCTTGTGATGTGACAGTTAGCTCTGTGGTCTGTGGATGACGAGCAGTGTTCTGGGTGTCTTGGCTCATACAGATGGCAGTTAGACAGGGTGTTGGTTTCAGTTCTTATGCTTAGACATAAGATGTCTGGTTCATCTTCCTTGTCTTCCTTGCTAGTTTTCATGTAAAGAAGCTCTTTCAGCACCCTCAGGATCTCTGCTGTCTCAGACGTGGCTGCCCTGTGTTTTTCTGATGTGGGCTCAGGATTGAGCTTATCAGTGTCATGTCGAGAGTGGTTCCACAGCCGGCTCTCGGGGCTTTGTGTCCTGGACGGTGGGGATCGGCTCTTTTTGGGTTGCTGGTCCCAGAATCTTTCAGAGCGCTCGCTCTGGTGCTTTGGACGAGCAAAAGTCTGTGACTGTGGTGTTGTGGGGCGCCCTCTAGGGTTAACTCCAAGCAGTGCTCAGAGACAGAGATTGTGGGGTTTTTCAGAGTTTTTAAGTCGACATCCTGTTCCATACCTGGTTCGTTGCATGCTCCGAAGTAGGCTTTTCGTAGCTGACTATAAAAAGTCTGTGGGTTTTCAAGTCGGCCCTGTTTGAGGTCCATAGTGTTAAGGAGCCCATGGTCTGAGTCTGGATCAGAGAATTCAAGAATCAAAGTTTTTAGCAGTTGCTGGTAGTCCGCTTTGACAGTCTCTGGTTGACGATCCAGAAAACTATGCACATCACGGCTGGATGTGATTTTTAACAGGTACAATGTGTTCACATCTGTCACGTTGGTGACAGTTTACAAGTGAAAGTCAATGTCTTGTAAATAAGCGTGAGCGTCATGTCCTCCTGCAGGATCTGGATTGAATGTAGGGATGCTTCTGGCTAGCTTGTCAAGTTCTCGGTGAGCCGTGCAGGGTTTAGTGGCATGAATTCTCTGGAAGGGTTCTCCCCCCTCCGTTGTTGACAGGTGTTCTTGTAAGCTGGCTGGTGATTTCTTGAGCCATGGGCTTACACCCCCTTTTTCAGCTCTGGGTTTTTGGCTGAAAGGGTTGGAGAGGCGGGCCGGGAGAAACTCTGTGGTGTGCGTTTCTCCGATCCAGCCACTCTGTAATCTGTGAGATTGTTTCAGTTCTGTGTGAACAGTGTTGAGTTCATCTTGGAGATCGTCTCTCTGCAGAGTAAGCTTGTTGATTTTAGCTCGGGCCGCTTGCAAGTGTGTTTTGCAAGCCCAGGTTTTAGAGTCTCTTTCTTTCAGTTCAGTCTCTGCTCTTTTTATGAGAGTGTCACCTCGCTGGAGTTTTTTGTTGAGTTCTTTTCTGGCTTCTCTCACCAGCTGTTCTCTTTGATGCTGTTTCTGGGTCTCGAGGAGGAGCTGATCAAGGCGACTTTGGGTTCGGGCCTGGTCTTTCCAGGCCTCCTCCGCTTGAAGCTTAAGCGTTGCTGCTTGCTGTTCAAGGTCGATGTTGCTCCGTTCACTGAGCCGTTAATGGGTGACAAGAATGTGAACTAGGCTTCCGAGGATCCTGGCGAGTTCTTTGTAGTAGTCGCTTTGGGTTGGATCGTGTGCCATCAGTTCATCTAGCTCGGTGTCTAGTTGCTCTGGGTGCTGCAGGTTACTGCCGTCCTTGGGCAGGAAGGGGGTCGACACTGCTTTTAACCATGTCGAGAGGTGGCCCCCGTGGACTGGATGACTGGAACATCCTGGCTCACTGTAGGTGAAAGAAGCACAGCACGCACACAAAAAGACCAATGCAAGTCCGTTCTACGGTTAACGAGCTATATTCATATGGGCTGTGCCGTTTATGAGAATTTTGGGGCTAACTGATGCAGACAGTTCAGTAGCCAATTAACTTGGGTCAACGAAGGACCTGAAATGGAGATTTGACAGGCAGTAGCCTAGCGGGTTGCGTGATGACACCGGCTGCTGGTTGTTGCTCTACTATTTAGCTTCTTTGGTGGCTCTCACAGGTTACTGTCTCTATGTGAAATGAAAGAAACAAATCACAACAGAACAGAGGATAGAAAAATATCAAAGTGAAACACAACACTTGAAATGAGATAAAAACCATAGTAACATGATGTGTTAGTGAGAATAAGGAGGACTAAGCCTACTGCTGATTTTAAGATAGGGCCAACAGGTGAGTGGGGCTATCTGGGTAGGAAACCTAGAAAGATGGTGTGGCTTGAAGAAGCAATGGGTCAAACACTTAAAATATATCCGGGGGAATATCTAATATTTTGGTAGTGGATGGGTTTTATCACATTTTGTTCACCTGGGTGAATTGAAGCCATTCAGGTGGAAACCAGTGGCTTGGTCAACCTCTCCGGCGCTCCACAAACACTCAACCGCAAAGTCCCCGGGCCCTCCGTTACTCTGGCGTTGCGCCCTCTCAAACCGCTTGTGACTTTTAACACAACCTGGCAACACCAAGATGTCAACCGCCAGACAGCACTGCAAAATTGGGCTGTTCCCTAGAACCCTCTCTTAAAAGAGAGTGGCCCCAGTTTTAGGCCTCGGATTAGGTACTGGTCCCAGAGATTGCGTTGTGTGTCAGCTGGACTGATTGACTACCTTTGGAGTGCCACATTGCTGATGTCTCCACTGCGTGCCGCAACGGACAGAGATAAGAGGAACCGAGTTTCACTCACAGCCAGTGTCGATAACGCTGGTTGGCCAACCTTGCTCACTGGAAACCTGAGATGACTGTCCAATCACCAATGGAGTTCTACAATCAAATACACAAAGGATGAACAAAGGAAACTTAAAGTTAATTAAGGTTAGGTTTGTTTAACATCAACTGAGTAAATATATATGTAGAAATGAGAGGTAACAGCTTTACCTAATAATGATAAAACAACAACAACAAAAAAATTATGATAGTGATGGTAATTATCAAAATACCCTAAGACAAAAGAGAGAAGAAAAATAATAAAAATCAAATAACAAAAGACAGGAATGAAACACGGGAGAAGAAGTAGCTGGTTTTCAACACAAGGGGGCGTACTCCCTCTCTGTGCTTAACCTGGGAAGCAGAAAACTTAATTCAAATTAAATATTCAAAACTGGTTTAAATCGAAATTTAAAATAAGCATCCAAGAAGAATTAAAAGGAAAATCAGAACAATATCCTATAATAACCAGTGATGACAGTAAGGTATCATTAACAATTATGAAATTAATCAAAAAGGGGTAAAAGTGGAAATATTCAATTCAAAACATAATTGAAAAGAGAGCTGAGAGCTGTGAGTCGATTTAACAGGAGACTGCCACTAGATGGCTTACTTCCTTCTAAGTGGGTCAATCAGTGGTTGACCTGAAACATCGATTTACACTATTAATCAATTAAATTTTAATTCAAATCATGTTTGAACCAAACTCAAAGTTAATGTAAACAGTCAAAGGAAGGAAAAATTGTCTAACCTGAAATAATATTCGCACGAGCAAAGCTGTAAATGCAAATAATTATTGAGAATTTAGACATCTAATTCAATAAATCACAAGGGAATAGAGATTTAGCAGTGAGCGCATTATCTGAAACGGCCACGAGATGGCGTAATTGCACTCATGCAGGCTGACATCAGAAGGCAGGGCGTAATTTTGAACTTCTAAACAAAGGACCCCCTCTGGTGTTTAGTCAGGGGGATTACAGCCAATTTCAATATGACTTAGAATCTGATCGTTTGTCAGGCTGATTTTCTACATCAAAATCACAACTAACAAACTGACAAAAGTTTTATGACCTTTGCGGTGCTATATTAAAAAGAGCGTGAGGCAGGATCCCTTCACTGCCAAACAGACAACTGTTAACAACAGGTTTTGTCCATCTGTTGACTCCCATAAACATTTAACAAAATAGCACTTATGATTTAAATGTTTTAGGTTTACAATCGGGTAGCTAAGCCAATTTTAGACCAGGAGTTTTTATCGTTTATTTTTGAATATCACTGTGGTTCACCACGAATTCAATAACGATATTTAATAAACAAGGCCTTTTTAACTGAATCAGAGGAACATCGCTCATGTTCAGATTTACATATTCGCCACTAGGAAAAAAAAAGAGATTTCTTCGTCTTTTTAATATTAAAATGTTCTCACTGCAGAGAGATCTTGGTCTTTTTTAACAGGAGACTTTTAACATTATACTGCAGTTTACTTTAAAATAACAGCGACTATACTGTTAGGTATACATGCTGACTGAACCGCTTTTGCCTCAGTCAGTTAGGAGTGAGTTCGCGTCTTGCGACTTATATCACTAGTACATAGCACGCGTGCAGAAATTATTAATAACCATATACACAGATTGAACTGGATTGCTCACAAAACGAAATTTGAAATGCCTGCGTTCCTCCATCATTAAATATGTAGCTGCACTGGATTGTACATTATAATTAACTCAAATGATATATAGGGAATTTTAATAATTAATCAGGAATATGATTAATATATATATATCTCATATGACATTTACATTAAAATTATTGAAGATGAAAAATAGGTCAATTGTATATATCAATAACTCATTACAAGGCACTGTAATTTACTCATTAATATGTCAATATGCCATTCTTCATATCAATTATAGTGATATCTCTTACTGTAAATTACCGCAAATCAAACAGTGGTTTGTCCAGCAAACGACCGTAAGATTAACTTATCAACTTTCAATAAAGTTATCACTTCTTATAATTCAAGGAAAAATATTCTCTGGCCATGAAAACATTATCCTATCACTATGAAATTTCGGTTACTAAAAAGTAAAGAGCTTGTAGCTAAAGATCAGACATTTCATTGACTCGTGATGTGAGCGTTTTAGACAGAGACAATCATGAATATATATTGTTTTTTAATAATTGAACTAATAATACATCAAACTACAAATCACACAGAGTAAATACGCGTACGACAATACAGACAGTAAACTTTGTACAAGACATAACGGAATCCAAATGAGGGAGAGAGAGAGAGAGAGAATGAGTGAGAGAGGATGAGAGAGAGAGGTGAGAGAATTAGGCGCGATCACAGAATTACGCGCTCAGTTATGCAAACTCACAGACAGTAACCCTTGAAAGACAACAACGAATCAAATCACCTTGAAAAGGTAATAGACAAACTTTAAACAGCATTTAAATCTCCATAGAGAATGATACTTGCATGTGGTCTCTTTGTGACTCGCCAGACCAGCGTGCGTGTGTGCGTGGTCCTTTGTAGCTAGGCGTGTTCTTTCGTGTCTTCCGGGGCTGCTGCGGAATCGCGCAATATTTGAAAGGTCCAACAAACGTAATGATTCAGAATTCGTCTTCCTCGTGTAGAGAGGAACTTAGTAAGTAAAAGAAATGAAAACAACGGGGATGAAAGTTCCCGAAGGAGCCATGAGAACGGCTGTTCTCTCAGCCGCCGTGCTGAGAGGGACCAGACGGGGACAAGAGAGCGAAAAAGAGCAAGAGCCGACAAGACAGGGAGGAACTTCCTGGGTCAGTTCTACTTATGGAGTGACTGGTTCACGCCTCCTCTGTTTGCGCGAACAACCAATGAACGTCCGTGATCTGAAGTGGGAAAAAGTTCCTTTGTCTCTGGGGAAACGATGTTACATTCATATGCAGAATTACACACATTTAAAGTTTGATTAACACACGATAAACATTATACTCCAATTTGATTATAGAAAACATCTAATGCACCAAAAAGGCAACACAGTCAATATGTTTAGAAATACGTTTTAAAAAGGTACCAGTGATCTGGCTTTGCTGTTCTGTCAGTTAGGTCATAAAGTTTTACGGCCTGGTCAGGGGGGTAGGGTTACAACTCATGATTCTATTTGAGAACATCAAAATTAGGAAAAACATTTCCAATTTACAAATCAGCAATTTATAATCTTCGCATAACAGGATTAACCACTTTATGCAACACACAAACCTATTCAAAATACATATCATTAAGGACTTACATAAAGAGCATAAATTGTGTGTGTGTGCTTGTGTGTGTGTGTTGTGGAATGTGTTTCGTTTCTCCTTTGAGGCTGCTCACGTGACTGTGGAATTTCTCGTCCAGAGTGTCGTAAATAATTTAAGGCCAGGCATTTTAGTTTAGAGAGGGTTGGGTTTATATGCCTGAATTCAAAATCTACAAGCTTTGGGTTTGCACTGTTTTAGATTCAACGAACCGTGATTCATTAGTTCAGAACCAATGAATCGATGAACTGCATATCCAGATAGTAATTCAGATGACATAAACAGTTGATGTCTGGAGCAGTCAAGATTTATTATTGAAAACATGCCAAGCAAAACCGCTTACCTCGTAGTGCAGGTAATTTACTGTATGTAATCACAATGTTTTTTTTTTTGTTTGTTTGTTAAACGTGTGATAAAGTTTAATTACTGATAGTGTGCAGGTTCGTTACTTATTTTGATTCAACAAAAACTATAAAATACCATCTCATTAAAAAATAAAAAAATAATTTAAAACAAGGAAAATTAATCCTTATATGCAGCACAACATATTACCACATAGGTAGAGCATTTCCTGTCTAGCCATTACATTCTTCCTAATTACATAAATGAAACTGTAAATTCAAATGGAAACCCTTAACTGATTGTGAAATATAGTTTGGACGTGTTAATTGCTGGAATTAAAAGAAAGAACAAATTTAGCCCACCCAAACAGCAAACATGTGCACAACTATAAGAGCTTCAGTCCCATTCATCATTCAGATTGCATAAGAGCCTGTTCCTCATTGCCAGTGAATCTCTCATCCAATTAGTGATTGTCCATGTTTCCAAAAGCTTTTCTCCCTGGTTGCCCATTCAGCCATCCTGATGACATGAAGCTTTCTTATAGCGTCCTCTGCCCAGTGGCTCCAAAATAATGAAGTTGCCCATTAATAAAGAAATCAGGATGAGCAACTGAGGTGTTGTGCTGTCAACCAATGCCTCATTTAGAAAATGGACATGAAATTCATGGGCGTGCTAAATTATACTAACCATATTATTAACATTTTATGATTCACAACTAGTTGTGATGTTTTTCCCTTTTGTTTTTGATATAACTTCTGCTGGTAATTAAAGCTATCTTTTAAAGTAAATGTTATTGCTTGTCAAGATAAATTAATGAGGTTAATTAATACATTCCCTGAATAAGGAAAGGTCTGGAATCTGGATTAATTTCCAATGAGTTGAAGGAACTTCTTTTGTTACTAAAGTAACTGCACTCCCACTTGACCTTTATCAGCTCTCTAAGCCCTGGGACCAAGAGTCTTGACCCATCAACTTGTCTTCTGTTATTTGAATAAAATAATACAATATTCTTTTTCTGACACACCTGTGCTATTAACAAAGAAGAATATGGCTGTACTAGAGCTGAATATATTCATGTATTCATGAAAAAAAAAAAAAAAGATTTGATGACTGAATTTGTACCTTAGATTGCATTAAATACGCATTAAATATCTTTGATATTTGGGTCAATGTCAATGAATTTTTGTCCAGAACTGTTAATCCATTCATTAAAAATGACAAAAAAATACACCTCTGTGACACCTCTTCTAAAAACTGACCAGAAAAAAAACCCTTATTAAAATAAAAATAAACAAGAAAACTTTAATCATTTGAACTTAATCTTTCATTATAAGTACTACTACTACTTAAACAACTAACAACTATCACATATGTATGTTAAGGTCATATGTCTTTTAAAATATCTGTTAATTTGAACTTTTCTCGGCAAGGCAAGACTATTTTAGGTTGTAAATGTTACGCATTGTAGCCCCTCAAAACGTATTGATATTTAACAATTTATATTATTTGTAAAAAATACTTTTCAACTTGCTGTTGTATGAACAATGTAATTCACAATGTCACATAATTGTAATGTCTTTGTCGATCCCAAACACTGACTGTGTGAATGTGAAATGAAGCCAGACATCACTGCTCTGTTGCTATAGCAAAGCCTGTTTGTTTGGTGAGATAAAGTTGGCAAACTGCCGAATTTTTGTTCTCTTAGTATTTCTGGCTTTAAAAGCCAACGTGTATGTACAAGTATCCTGACACAGAGCTTGCTCTTGTTTAATGAAATGTTTGATTTGGATTGAGTAGTGATCTGATATCTATACTTGTCAAACATGGTGCTTTCAGAAAATTTCATCTTTTCCTTCAAGAGGTTTTGACATACCCATGAAATGTGGTTGAGTGAGTCAAATGTTGTCCTACATTTGCAGCTTTGAATAACTTTCCTGTATGTGATTTTTTATTTGCTTCCACCTGGCCATAACATTATGGGTGTAAAATATGTGAAAAGACAGTAAATGAGGGCAATAAAGCAACTGACCCAGATTTGGAGTTCAAAGTTAATAATGTGTTTACATAAAGACTCAACAAAATGATTAAATTCTAATGGAATTTCTTCACAGTTTCCACATATTCACTTTCATGCCAGTGTTTTTTAGCCTTAGTCCACATTCTTTGCAAATTTTAGTTTAGAATATACACTTTAGTGTTAGTGATAAGTACTGATCCTGAAGAGTAAAGTTCCAGCTATATACAAAACTGTTGAACTAGCTGGTCAAGAGTGGCTTTGCAATGCATACACTAAAACTTTGCTGGTTTCAATTTATACTGGGCCCGTATTCACAAAACATCTTAAGGCTAAATGTAGCTCATAACTTGCTGATTTAGGGGAAATCTTAAAAATAATGGGCATGTCAGTCCTAAATTTTTGTTCTAAAACTATATCACAAAGCGTTTTAATGCTAAAACTAGCTCCTAAATCTGTGAAACATCAGGAGTAGTGAAGAGGACTTCAAAAATGGCTGTTTGCTGGCAGTTTGGTTTTGGCAGTTATCTCAACTCCAGATATTACTTAGATTATATCCTTGTTTACATTAACCAGTTGGGCAAGAAGTAACTGCTGTTCTTGCATCCAATTTGGTTTTCTTTTACGTTTGCATGTCTTACTATTAGCCATGATTATTCTTCTCTGTTAATGAAAAGGCTGTTTATATGCATGTCTGCTGTTTTTTTATGTAAAGCATACAGGTACATGTAAAAGGCTAACAATTAGCTGAACGTATACTTGTTTAATTAGTGACACTTATCCTACATTTTAAAATATTTATTTGAATGTGGCGATTAACATTTTTATTTTTATATCTTTATTTGAATATGGTAACATAATATTCCCATACAATATTTCTATAAATAAATCTCTGATGGAGACCCTCTCCTATCAGCCAATCACTGTGTGCACAGTTAGTATAGGTTTTAAGAGAAAACTCTTAGCTAAAAACTTTTACAGCTATTTAGCTCTTAGGGGTAAGATTAATGTTTTGTGAATACGGGCCCTGATGAGTAAGTTGTTAGTAAGTTGTTTTTTTTGGGACACTAAAAGTTGTGAGATTTGTTTTTATTTTAGTTGGTTTAATAAAAAAAAAATTGTATTCAATTTGTATCTTTGAAAAATATACAAAGAAAAAAGCCACCGGTTAACCCCCTACTTATCCAGTTGCGCAAGGTTGTAAAAACTGAATGACACTGTGTGCAGAATTATTAGTTAAGTTGTATTTTGAGGATTACTTTTGTTATTGAACAACAACAGTGTTCTCGGTCAATCCAAAATGTTAATAAACCTCAAACCTGAGGTTCAGCCTGATCCTGCAAGATTGTGGGCGGAGCTATATTCAGCTCGCCCATGCCTAATATGCATGTAATTGTGTATGGAGAGTAGGATTGGGAATCAAAAATCAATTCCAGAATCAGATACTTAAGGTCAAGAATTGGATACATGTTGTCAAATTAAATTTTGATTCCATCTATCGATTCCTGTCCAGGTAACCACTGTAGATGTAGAAAGTTGCTGTCAGGGAAGCATAGCTTTTCAAGTGTCCAATACAAATGAAGAGGCGACATGCTCAGGCCAACAGGGCAGCTAAACACTGTCATAGTTCTTTTCAAGCCAAGCTGTGCTTGAAGCTGAGATTCGTTGGGTAATCAAAATGGTCAGGTCACACTACTCATTCAACTCCAGCTCTGATGTGTCAGTCATTTTTAGTCAAATGTTCCCAGACAGTGAAATTGCCAAATGGTTTGCATGTGGTGCAACAAAATCTGCTTACCTTTTATCCTTTAGCTTGTGCCCATATTTCAAAGAAGAGTTGATCAAAGATGTCAGGAAGGCACAATGTTATGTTATGTAATTTGATGAATGCTTGAATAAAGTGACACAGAAGGAACCGATGGATATTCTTGTCCGTTACTGGTGTGATCGTGAAGAGAAAGTAGCTGTGCGCTAGCCTGGTTAAAACCAGACCCTTTTCAGTTGAAACTGAGTTAGGGTCTGGCAAAGCCTATTAGACGTCTCGTTTCTAAAGGGACGTTCTCATTTGAACGGACCTCGTTCAAATGCCTCTGGGCGCAATTGGATAGACCTTAAACCAATCAGAGCGATGAAGGAGATGACGTATGCAGAGTATCGTGTATGCGATAACATCTTTTTTAGATATGAAGGCTTCAAGTGTTGTTCTTTGCTCGGGTTTTAACGCAAAGTTAAAGTTTAAATCACTTAAAACAGACGCGATAGCAGTTTCGAACGAATGTTCCTCTGTAGCATCCATCTTTGTAATGTACAAAATCTGCTTTACCGTCGCTGCGCTGTCGTCATCATGTAAACCCCGCCTAAACGTTTCTGATTGGTGCCGCGATTTCGGCGGCACAGAAACGAGCTAGATAGTCCTCTTTGCCAGACTATTCTGTAGAGAGAATTGAAATTCACCGGAAGTAGTCTGGGTTTTCCCAGGCTAGCTGTGCGCTATTTTGATTCAGAGTTTATGGGACATACTCAGGAAGAGAAACTTTTGGAGAAAATTAAGAAAACCCTCTCACCACTTGATCCCAAGAAGCTCCTGCAGATCTCAATGGATGGCCCTATGGTCAATTGGAAATTCTTGAAGCTGTTCCAAGAAGACAAGAGACAAAATGGAAGAACTGGAAAAGTTAAAGACACCTCTCAAGCTGCTGAAACTAGATCTTCAAGACAAAGCAAACCATGTATCACTCAAAAAGCTTGACATTGGATTTGGTACAAAGCAAGCTTTAGAAAAAGCATTTGAAAACCTCAAGGAACATCCTGTGAAAAATCAGCTGTTCAAAAAAGAATGTGTCTCCTTCCTTTCCATGACTTGCAAGAAAATGATGGAGAGAAGTCCCCTAATGTACCCAGCTGTGCAGCACTTGAGCTCCCTTGACCCTGTGATCATGGTTGCAAACAGAGATAATTCAAGAGAAATGTTTCAAAAACTCTTGCGAGTTTTGCTCAATGCTGGTTGGTACACTGCACCTCAGTGTGATGAGGTTCTTGCACAGTACAAAATGTTTTTAATACACGTCTTCACACACCATAAAGCAGAATTCCAAAATTTTGCTTACACTTCCAGGCTGGACAAGTTTCTTGGAAAAAGCCTTCTGGGACCTGATTAAACATCTGCTCACACTCTCTCATGGACAAGGGGCAGTGGAGTGAAGATACTCTATCAACAAAGACATGTTAGTTGAAAACCTTAAAGAGAGGTCTCTCGTAGCACTGTGCATGGTTCAGGATGCAATGGCAGGACAGCCACTAGATGAAGTCCTGCCAAGAGATCTTGATGCACACTGCAAAGGAGCAAGGATGAGATATGTGCAGTACTTGGAGGATGAAAAGAAAAATAAAGACCAAACTGCCAATGAGAGGAAAAGAAAAGACCTGCACCAAGAAATTGCAAATGTCAATGCAAAAAGACAAAAAATAATACATAGCATTGAAACCATGCAGAAAGAGGCAGATGAAATGGCCGTCAGGGCAGAGAAAAGGCATGACTTCACCTTACTGTCAAAATCAAATGCCTATCGCAAAAGTGTCGCAGACAGAAGTGAGGAGTTAACAGCTCTAAAACAAAGCTTGGAAAAGTTGCAAGAGAGTTTGAGCCAACTCAAACAGTAAAAAAAAATCACAAGGATACTGTGGAGCTTTATGCAGTAAATATTTTGGACAGACATTTATTTGTTGTTTAGTCTGTTTGGGACAGATGCGGAGCTTTATGCAGTAAATATTTTGGACAGACATTTTTTTGTTGTTTAGTCTGTTTGGGACAGATGCTTTTTGCAAACTATTTTTTTTTATAAAGTCTTGAGACACAGTTTCAGTCTTTATGCAATTTTCACTTGAAATAGCAGATTTTGCAGTTTTTTTTATTTTTATTTCCGGCAGAAATTAAACTAGTACGTTTATTGACCCACATGCTATATCTCCATTACTAGTTTTCTCAGACCTGGTTCTCTTGTCGACCATTTATTTTTATTTTTTCCAGTAAGAATGTTCTCTACTCTTTCCAACTTTCCCTTCATTATAGGTTCTTCAGTACCTGATTTAAGGAAGCATCCCTCAAAGAGCAGGCTTCACTGCCATGACTTTTGATTGGTCAGGTATGCCTAGGTTTAACAAAGCACTTTTTATTAGCTTTCATCTTCATGCACTGTTCTTGATTGATGCTCCAATGTGTGGAGACTTCTAGATGACTCTTGATGGCCTTTATTTCAATGCCTTTCTTTCTTGGACACTCAGCCTTGGACTATGGCCAGTTCTATGGGGATGTTGTGACCTAATGGTTAGAGAGTCTGACTCCTAACCCTAAGGTTGTGGGTTTGAGTCTCGGGCCGGCAATACCACGACTGAGGTGCCCGTAAGCAAGGCACTGAACCTCCAACTGCTCCCCGGGCGCTGCAGCATAAATGGCTGCCCTGCTGCTCCAAGTGTGTGTTCACTGCTGTGTGTGTGCACTTTGGATGGGTTAAATGCAGATCATGCATTCTGAGTATGGGTCACCATACTTGGCTGTATGTCACGTCACTTTTTTTCTGGGTAGATTCAGTCATTCCACATAGTGCTTAGCATATATAACTTTACTGGTACTCTTGAAGGATATAATTTTAAGATTGCTTGTGTCAAGTCAAGTCAAGTCACTTTTATTTATATAGTGCTTTAAACAAAATACATTGCGTCAAAGCAACTGAACAACATTCACTAGGAAAACAGTGTGTCAATAATGCAAAATGATAGTTAAAGGCAGTTCATCATTGAATTCAGTGATGTCATCTCTGTTCAGTTAATAGTGTCTGTGCATTTATTTGCAATCAAGTCAACGATATCGCTGTAGATGAAGTGACCCCAACTAAGCAAGCCAGAGGCGACAGCGGCAAGGAACCGAAACTCCATCGGTGACAGAATGGAGAAAAAAACCTTGGGAGAAACCACGCTCAGTTGGGTGGCCAGTTCTCCTCTGACCAGACGAAACCAGTAGTTCAATTCCAGGCTGCAGCAAAGTCAGATTGTGCAGAAGAATCATCTGTTTCCTTTGGTCTTGTCCTGGTGGTCCTCTGAGACAAGGTCTTTACAGGGGATCTGTATCTGGGGCTCTAGTTGTCCTGGTCTCGGCTGTCTTTCAGGGCAGTAGAGGTCCTTTCTAGGTGCTAATCCACCATCTGATCTGGATACGTACTGGATCCGGGTGACTGCAGTGACCCTCTGATCTGGATACAGACTGGATCTGATGGCTACGGTTGTCACAGTGTCTGGGTTGTGTTCCCTGGGGTTCCACTAGGTGTCCTCAGTTCCCACGGTGTTTATCATATTATCACTTCCTGTCTCCTTATTTGGTCACCTTCCTCCTTGTTTAGTTAATTGATTGTTTAAGCCCTAACTCTGGAGAGTTCCCTGGCACCTGACTCGACTCTGGAGGATCATCGGTGACTAGCCCTGACTCTGGAAGGTCACCGGTGATAAGCCCTGACTCTGGAAGGTCATCGGTGATAAGCCCTAACTCTGGAGAGTTCCCTGGCACCTGACTCGACTCTGGAGGATCAGCGGTGACTGGCACCTGACTCGACTCCGGAGGGTCCACTGGCACCTGACTCGACTCCGGAGGGTCCACTGGCACCTGACTCGACTCCGGAGGGTCCACTGGCACCTGACTCGACTCTGGAGGGTCCACTGGCACCTGACTCGACTCCGGAGGGTCCACGGGCACCTGACTCGACTCCGGAGGGTCCACGGGCACCTGACTCGACTCTGGAGGGTCCACGGGCACCTGACTCGACTCTGGAGGGTCCACGGGCACCTGACTCGACTCTGAAGGGTCAGCTGAGACTCTCATCCTGTGCAGCGGCGCTGGGCAAGCAGCCATCTTGGTCCATGACTCTGGACAGGCGGCCATCTTGTACTGTGGTGCTGGGCTGGCGGCCATCTGGGGTTGTGGTGCTGGACTGGCGGCCATCTTGTACTTTGGCGCTGGACCGGTGGCCAATTTGGGCATTGGCGCTGGGTTAGCGGCCATCTTGTGCTGTGGCGCTAGGCTGACGGCCATCTTGGGCTGTGGCACTGAACCGTTGGCCAAAGTGGGCATTGGCGCTGGGCTGGCGGCCATCTTGTACTGTGGCGCTGGACTGGTGGCCAATTTGGGCATTGGCGCTGGGTTGGCGGCCATCTTGGGCTGTGGCGCTGGAACGGTGGCCAATTTGGGCATTGGCGCTGGGTTAGCGGCCATCTTGTGCTGTGGCGCTTGGCTGGTAGCCATCCTGGGCAGTGATGCTGGACTGGCGGCCATCTTGGATGGTGGTGCCAGTGGACCCTCTGGAGTCGAGTCAGGTGCCAGTGGACCCTCCGGAGTCGAGTCAGGTGCCCGTGGACCCTTCGGAGTCGAGTCAGGTGCCCGTGGACCCTCCGGAGTCGAGTCAGGTGCCCGTGGACCCTCCGGAGTCGAGTCAGGTGCCCGTGGACCCTCCGGAGTCGAGTCAGGTGCCAGTGGACCCTCCGGAGTCGAGTCAGGTGCCAGTCACCGCTGATCCTCCAGAGTCGAGTCAGGTGCCAGGGAACTCTCCAGAGTTAGGGCTTATCACCGATGACCTTCCAGAGTCAGGGCTTATCACCGGTGACCTTCCAGAGTCAGGGCTAGTCACCGATGATCCTCCAGAGTCGAGTCAGGTGCCAGGGAACTCTCCAGAGTTAGGGCTTATCACCGATGACCTTCCAGAGTCAGGGCTTATCACCGGTGACCTTCCAGAGTCAGGGCTAGTCACTGATGACCTTCCAGAGTCAGGGCTAGTCACCGATGACCTTCCAGAGCCAGGGCTAGCCACCGATGACCTTCCAGAGTCAGGGCTAGTCACCGATGACCTTCCAGAGTCAGGGCTAGTCATTGATGACCCTCCAGAGTCGAGTCGGGTTCCAGATGACCCTCCAGAGTCAAGGCTAGTCACTGTTAACCCTCCAGAGTCAGGGCTAGTCACCGCTGATGCTCCAGAGTCAAGGCTAGTCACCGTTGACAATTCAGAGTCAAGTCAAGTCACCTTTGACCTTTCAGAGCTGAGTCAAGTCACCGGTGATCTTCAAGGACTGAGTCAAGTCACCGGTGATCTTCAAGGACTGAGTCAAGTCACCTCTGATCTTCATGAACAAAGGCAAGTCACCTCTGATCTTCATGAACAAAGGCAAGTCACCTCTGATCTTCATGAACAAAGGCAAGTCACCATTGATCTTCATGAGCAAATGCAAGTCACCAATGATCTTCATGAGCATTGTCAGGCCAGCACCGATCTTCTGGAGTCCAGTAGAGACACCATGGAATTACCAGAGTCTCGTCCTCCCGTTGATCCGGCCGCACGGAAGTGGTGGGCTTCTGATCCGCCCTGGGGGCTTTGTGCATCGACCACAGGGATGTGGTGGTCTTCTGCTCCGCCCTGGAGGGCTTCCGCTTTGACCACAGGGGGGTGGTGGTCTTCTGCTCCGTCCTGGGGGCCTTCCGCCCTGACCACATGGTGGTGGTGGTCTTCTGCTCCGCCCTGGGGAACTCTGGCCTCGACCACAAGGTTGTGGTGGTCTTCTGCTTCGCCCTGGGGGGCTTCCGCTCTGACCACACGGACATGGTGGTCTTCTGCTCCGCCCTGGGGGGCTTCCGCTCTGACCACACGGACATGGTGGTCTTCCGCTCCACCCTGGGGGGCGCTTGCCCTGACTACACGGTTGTGGTGGTCTTCCGCTCCGCCCTGGAGGGCTCTGGCCTTAACCACAAGGGTGTGGTGGTCTTCTGCTCCGCCCTGGGGGGCTTCATGTTGTTTTTTCCTTTGGTTTTTGTGTTAATGTCTGTCCCTGTTCCTTTCTGTTAGTCTGGCCCTCCGTCCCTCCCCCTGAACCTCCTCCTGTCCTCCTCCCTCCTGGTCTTTCTGTGTTGTGTTTACATTCTGGTGCCTGTTCCCCATGTTTTTCTTTTCTGGCCCTCCGTCCCTCCCCCTGAGCCTCCACCTGTCCACCTCCCTCCTGGTCTCTGTTTTGTGTCTGTCTTGGAGCGTCTGGGAGCCGCTCCGTAGAAGGGGGGTACTGTCACAGTGTCTGGGTTGTGTTCCCTGGGGTTCCACTAGGTGTCCTCAGTTCCCATGGTGTTTATCATATTATCACTTCCTGTCTCCTTATTTGGTCACCTTCCTCCTTGTTTAGTTAATTGATTGTTCCCCACCTGTGTCCTGTTTCCCCATTATCCTTTTGTGTATATAACCCGGTCTGTCTTAGTATGTGTCACGGAGTCGTTGTTTAATTCATGTCCGTCATCTTGTCGTGCTCTTGCCTTGTGTCCTTGTTTGTTTATGTTTGATTTGGTTTTGTTTGGTATCGACCTCTGCCTGGACTGTTTACCCTTTTGGATTGCCCTTAATAAAAGACTTACTCGCAATTGGTTCTATCTCCGTGCCTCATTGGATCCCTGCCGTGACAACGGTGACCTCAGAATAAGAGAAAAAACAGACAAATATTAGCGTAGATGCCATTCTTCTAATGATGTAGCAAGTACATAGGGTGTTATGGGAAGTGTTTCCGGTTCCGGTTTACCTAATTAATGCAGCCTTAAAATCCTTTAACGGATTTGGATATTAAAAGCATATTAGTATGTTATGTGTAAGCCAGGTTAAAGAGATGGGTCTTTAATCTAGATTTAAACTGCAAGAGTGTGTCTGCCTCCCGAACAATGTTAGGTAGGTTATTCCAGAGTTTAGGCACCAAATAGGAAAAGGATCTGCCGCCCACAGTTGATTTTGATATTCTAGGTATCATCAAATTGCCTGAGTTCTGAGAACGTAGTGGACGTAGAGGATTATAATGTAAAAGGAGCTCGTTCAAATACTGAGGAGCAAAACCATTCAGGGCTTTATAAGTAATAAGCAATATTTTAAAATCTATACGATGTTTGATAGGGAGCCAGTGCAGTTTTGACAGGACCGGGCTAATATGGTCATACTTCCTGGTTCTAGTAAGAACTCTTGCTGCTGCATTTTGGACTAGCTGTAGTTTGTTTACTAAGCGTGCAGAACAACCACCCAATAAAGCATTACAATAATCTAACCTTGAGGTCATAAATGCATGGATTAACATTTCTGCATTTGACATTGAGAGCACAGGCCGTAATTTAGATATATTTTTGAGATGGAAAAATGCAGTTTTACAAATGCTAGAAACGTGGCTTTCTAAGGAAAGATTGCGATCAAATAGCACACCTAGGTTCCTAACTGATGACAAAGAATTGACAGAGCAACCATCAAGTCTTAGACAGTGTTCTAGGTTATTACAAGCAGAGTTTTTAGGTCCTATAATTAACACCTCTGTTTTTTCAGAATTTAGCAGCAAGAAATTACTTATTATCCAGTTTTTTATATTGACTATGCATTCAATTAGTTTTTCAAATTGGTGTGTTTCACCGGGCCGCGAAGAAATATAGAGCTGAGTATCATCAGCATAACAGTGAAAGCTAACACCATGTTTCCTGATGATATCTCCCAAGGGTAACATATAAAGCGTGAAGAGTAGCGGCCCTAGTACGGAGCCTTGAGGTACTCCATACTGCACTTGTGATCGATATGATACATCTTCATTCACTGCTACAAACTGATGGTGGTCATATAAGTACAATTTAAACCATGCTAATGCACTTTCATTAATGCCAATGAAGTGCTCAAGTCTATGCAAAAAAATGTTGTGGTCAATTGTGTCAAACGCAGCACTAAGATCCAATAAAACTAATAGAGAGATACACCCACGATCAGATGTTAAGAGCAGATCATTTGTAACTGTAAGGAGAGCAGTCTCAGTACTATGATACGTTCTAAATCCTGACTAGAAATCCTCACATATACCATTTTTCTCTAAGCAAGGAATATAATTGTGAGGATACCACCTTTTCTAGTATCTTGGACAGAAAAGGTAGATTCGAGATTGGTCTATAATTAACTAGTTCTTTGGGGTCAAGTTGTGGTTTTTTGATGAGAGGCTAAATAACAGCCAGTTTGAAGGTTTTGGGGACATATCCTAATGACAATGAGGAATTAATAATAGTCAGAAGAGGATCTATGACTTCTGGAAGCACCTCTTTTAGGAGCTTAGATGGTATAGGGTCTAACATACATGTTGTGTAGTGGACAGCTCATTCCAGGGCCCAGTTTACTATAGTGGACAAAGGTTTGCTACATTTTGATTGGATCTTGGTGGACTAACATAAGCAAACTGTCCAACACCATCAGATAAAGATGCCAGGACAACAGCTAGACACCTCTTAGAGGGCAAGAAGAAGACCTTTGTTACAAAGCCCGAGGAGGAAAGGACTTCCTATTGGTCAAAATGCAGTTTCTGCTCTTCACCATACTTGGCTGAATTTCACGTCACTTCGTCACTTCTGGATGTGTGGTTTGAATGCACTGATCAAACATTAGTGACACTTTTATAACTTCATGTTTGAACTATGGAAAAAGTTTCACAGGAGGAAAGAAGGGTGGGCCACATTGTGTCCCCCACTCTGATGGAAGAAGCCAGGCACAGCCTGGAAATGGAGAAGCGCTAGATTGCATTCTCCTCCTCATCAGAAAGAGATAAAGGTACCTTCCCAAAAGACAGTCTGTGTACTGAGTCTGAGTCCTGTGAAGGAAGAGGCAATAACAGCTACACAGTTCTGAGTCAGAGTCCTGTTACCGGGAAGGTAGCAGCAGATATCTCTGTTCTGAGTCTTTCACCCTGAGAGACAATAACAGATTGCCAAAGCCTCTGGCCCATGAGGGAGGAGGCAATAACAGATGCCAAGTCCTGAGTCTCCAGCTTTGAGGCATAAACAGACGTTCTGAGTCTCCAGCCAGCAAAGAAAGAGATTCAGATTCAGACTGTCTTCGTCCAACGAGACAACAACAGATACAGCACGTCCTGAGTCTCCATCCTAAAGAGACAAAACAGATCTACCAAGTTCTGAGTCTCTAGACCAGAGAGGCAGAACACACACAGACATTTGCAACAGGGTTAAGCTCTGGCTAGCAACCTTCACTTCAAGGTACTTTTTGCTTGCATGTTCCAAGCTAAGGACCTTCTGCACCTACTCCAGGTCCACATCTGCATGTTCCAGATTTTATGACCCTTTGGTGTTCCAGGAGATCAGCATCCCACAGCACTTTGTGTTCAAGGCTGTTGAAACAGATTCCTGCTCCTTTCCCCACTGCATTGTTACCAGGACAACCAGTGGAAGTCACTGCCACCGGACTGCTCACTCAACCAAAGAAAACATAAATATCACTTTTCCGAACCTCTTCCAGAGACCTTGGCATTGTTGTATATTATCAGTATATGATTTTTATAATTTAGATTAGATATTATTGCTGATTGCAGTTTATAGCAAATCTTTCATGTATTTTTTGATGCATAATACGGTTCTTCACCTTATTTCTTGTTGGTTGACAAATAATCCCCAGTCTATGATAAAATATAGTCTTGGACTAGGGCTCGAGACTAAATACTCTATGGTTTTGAAGTCATATTACAGCCATAGTTTTAGGTGTCTTAAATGGGAAATACTTATATTTGCTCATATCATTTTTTTTTCTTTTGTAAAATGTGTAAATGTTTTGATTCTAGACTTTCAAACTCCAAGGTTCACACAAAAAATGTGTTTATATAAATATAAATAATATATAAATAAATTAGATTTTTATCAAAAATTGTATTAGGGCAAAGATATATTTTGTTATAAAATTTAAGAATCAAGTTTCATGTTCAATAAGAAATATTTACAGCTGTTAAAGTTGTTTCAGTTAATCCATTGAATTGCTTTGCAGCCTCGGTTTTGTTTTTTGACTACAATTCAGTATTTTCTTCCATGTCCATTTTGAATCTTAACAGTGCAAGACCTGAGATAAGTGATGGTAAAGGGAATGTTGTTCCTGACCCCTGTCTGTGGAAGAAACACTCATTTAATCTGCAGTAGGAGGAGTTAGAGGAAGTGGGTGTGGGAAGCAGATCATAAATATTTATGACTTGCTGCATTTGGATGGCCCCTTTGCTTCTGGACACACAGCTGGACAGAGCAGCTCACATTTCAGCGTCCCTCCCAACCAGGCATTTTTGCTGTCCCTCTCTCTTACTGCCAATCTCACTCTTTCTCATTTTTTATTGCTGTCCTATTTTCAGCTCGTCTCTCTCATCGCTGCACTTTGCACTACAAATCAATGCATGCAATTTTGCGGCTCTCCTCCCAGTACCCTATGTTGAAAGAATGCACTCCCAACATTCCTGAGGAGATGGTGCATTTTGGATATTACATGGGTATATTGGAGTGGTCTAGAATTGGAATCTTTCCCAGTAATACAAAATGATCACAGTATGAAGAGTTGATTATATTGTTTACATATAACAATATAGTGAACTCTGCATTCTGTGATCATTTTATTTAACTGGGATAATTTATTTTAGATTATATATATATAATTTAATTTATATTTTATATATATATATATATATATATATATATATATATATATATATATATATATATATATATATATATATATATATATATATATATATACAGTATGTGTGTGTGACCCTTAACCACAAAACCAGTCATAAGTAGCACAGATATTTGTAGCAATAGCCAACAATACATTGTATGGGTCAAAATTATAGATTTTTTTAAAATAAAAAAATAATAATAATAATTAGGCCATTAAGTAAAGATCATGTTCCATTAAGATATTTTGTCAATTTCCTAACGTAGATATATCAAAAAGTATTTTTTTGATTAGTTATATGCTTTGCTAAGAACTTCATTTGGACATCTTTAAAGGCGACTTGTATATTTTGTAGCATTATTAATGTCTTTACTGTCACTTTTTGTCAATTAAACGTGTCCTTGCTGAAAAAAGGTATTAATGTCTTTATGATCCCAAAATTTGGAACAGTATATTTTGCTTATGATCTGTTTTACGAAGTGATATGTTACTGTATGTGGAATCAATTTTCAATTTGAATTGCTAAGTAAAGACCACACTTTGTTTGGTTACTTAAATGGTTAGCTGTTTTTATCCTCAACGGATGGTCGGGTCTATAAATAACCAAAACATTTTCGTGTGTGCCCCATTTAGTAAGAAAGAAAATATTTAGCCTGTAGAATGCAAGGAATTTAGGAGGGTTGCCAAAGCACCAAATACGTTTGGAAGTTAACATACAGTATATCTCAATGGAAGTGGAGTTATTGCAGTGAGCCAAATTTCTACCTTTACCATTATCAGTATTCCCCAATATGATAATTTATTCCATGCATTTTGGCCTAATTTCTGGAATGTATGAAAAGATTCTTTTTGCACAGGTCATCTCGTATTAAGTGGCTGTGTATGTTTAAAAAATGCGGCGTTCAAGTGCCACATTCCATTTCACTGTGTGTTTTCCCTTAGTACCATGTATCTCTCTGCATATTTTAGGATATAGTTGTGATGTTTTCTGAATTAAAGGATTTAGTGTTCCATTCCTGCTCGATGTCATGGATGAATATAAGCCGTGAGATTTGCTTTATAATGTGAGAACTGAGTATTACTGAGAGACATGCTGTGAATGTGCAGATGTGTTCAAGAAGAGTGGAGCTGAGCTGCAGCCAGGTTCTCTCACTCTCTCTGTAGCTTTAGATTGCGTAATATGGCATGCCACTTCCCTCCCTCCCTTCCCACTGACAGCCTTGCATTACGCAGTGGTTTTATGGACTCTGACAACCACACGGAGAAGCTGAAATTTTCTCTGGGGCTGAAGACAGCCCTTGTGGAACTCTATCATCAGTCTGAAGGTATAGCTGCTAGTGTAAAATACTTGTCTAGATAGAATACTACTAGATAGATAGATTTATTTTCTTCAATCTTCATGTCGCACAAAAGAAGAAGTTCAGGGAACTATTTTTACTTTTTCAATAAGGATTTACTTTAAATAGCTGGTGGCTGGTCAATATCCCAAAGGCTTGGCCTTTGCCTTTGCTTCAGGGCTAATCACTGCTAGATATTAAAGCTCTCCTTTTACTGTGTAAGCACACGTGAACTTCTTAGCACAGTGTCCAACAAACATTTAATGGCGTCATAGCTCACTCTACAATTCAGCTTTTGTGCTAGGACAATCTGGAGAACAAACAAACAAGCCACACACAGAGAGCTGTAGAGTTCAAGGTAGAGTGTATATTCTCTTTCCATTCTTCTGTGCATCTATACCTAGTTTTTATAAAACATAACCAGCACTACCAGCTCCATATGTATAAAGCCTTTTAGACATACTAAACATCCTCAGTAGCTCACCTGGTACAGCGTTTCACTTGCAATACATTTTAGCACTACTATCTTGATACTACTTAGTGATGCAATGTGTAAAACAACCAAGATAATAAAATGCTGCCAGATTCACATTCATCTTTTTTAGATAAAACAGAACGTGCTTTTAGCACAACTCACTGGGCATATCACTTTAAAGTTGTTGCAAAAATTTAAATATTGTCAATGTAGTCCATACAACTTGAGTGCCATATTCCATTTGGTTGATGTAAAACTGTCTACAAGGTTAACACGGCTTAAGAGCTTTGACCTTTGACACTTTAAACCGAATTCTTTAGAAACACCAACAAACAAAGCAGCTCAATTCCACCAACCACCATGCTAAAATAAAAGTGAAAGTAAAGTGACATTCGGCCAAGTATGGTGACCCATACTCAGAATTTGTGCGCTGCATTTATCTCATCCGAAGTGCACACACACAGAGCAGTGAACACACACACACACACACTGTGAACACACACCCAGAGCAGTGGGCAGCCATTTATGCTGCAGCACCCGGGGAGCAGTTGGGGGTTGGGTGCCTTGCTCAAGGGCACCTAAGTCGTGGTATTGAGGGTGGTGAGAGAACTGCACATGCACTCCCCCCACCCACAATTCCTGCCAGCCCGAGACTCGAACCCACAACCCTTCGATTGTGAGTCCGATTCTCTAACCACCAGGCCACGACTTCCCACAAATATAAATATAAAAGATAATACAGTAGTCTTATTTTTTTCCACCCTTTATGATGAATGAATGTTGAGGCTGTTTGCCATGTCACACCTGAATTTGTGACCAACTTCTTGGCTCCTCTTACTGTGTGATTTCAGTGCTAGCTGCTCTACATGGCTCAGTGCTATATCTACTCATGCAAGCCTGAGTTTAACTATTATTTTCATGGAATTTACTGTATGATTTATCAGTGGTTAGTTTAATTGAATCAAGTTGGGAATTGTGTTCTTATGGGGATACAATGAATGGAACTGATTCATACAGTATGATGAAGAGATTTCATGAACAACTTGTTCTGTTTTGAACTCTTTGAAGCATCATACTTTAAATTAATGCACGACTGCACGTTCAATGGAATAGCATTGTTTTTTAACAGTCTTAGTTAAAAAATCCTTCTGTTTAGAAGATGAATGAGATTTTTATTGTTTTGGAATGACTTGAGGGTGAGATTATTTTTTATTTTTATTTTACTTTTTGGGTGAGCTTAGCTAACACTTTAAGGTATCCAAATATATGACTTTTGCTCAAAACAATGACCAAGCAATTTCCAAAACTTAGGTTCAATATTCTTTCATTTGTAATTTCAAATTTTTTCGTTTGTAGTTTCTACTTCAAAAATACTTTTTCTGTTTTTGTATGGAAATCAAAGTTAGTTGCAGACAGACTGTACCTATGTTACTCAATTTGTGTCTCCTTTTCAGAAGCTTAAAAATATGGGGCCCTTACTTTTCCCTTAGAAACAGATGCCTGCTGAGGTGTTGCTGGCTCCCCCAGTTCTTCTTTTTAGCTCTATAGCTGACTGAACCAGGCATTGAGAGATTGAGGAGTGCGACTCAGTGCTCAGCAGGCTTCTGAATACTGATTCTGATTCAGGCACACTGAATGAAATTAGATACCAAAAGAGGAGCTGTCAGACCTGCGTGGTCCGGAGGTCAATCATATGATTAAATGTGATGACATCATCCCCTGGGGCTGCCCACTCTTTTGTTGCAGGATTGGACACTGTGAAACGTGCAGACCTGACTCCATTATGTAATTGCAGGGGCCAAAAACAGGGCCTCTAAGAACATCAATGAGGGTTCTGAAGAAGGAACCACTGTCAAATTAGAAATTTAAAAAACACACACAAAAACAACCACAGTCAAGCTTGTCTATTCTTTTATATACTATAGTTAAAGCACATAATATTTAACTGATGTGTTCAGCTTTATACTATGAACAGTTGTCATTTGCTAGTTTGTTGTGTGAGAACACTATGCTGCTTTTTTACTGTACTGTAAGCAACCCCCCAGAATACTAGCAACTGCATAGTCATTCCCTGGTAAGCATTACTCGATTCAGTTCATACAGGAAGCATGTGACACAATGATGTTGTCTTGTTTTGGGACTCTAAAGATTGACAAGGCGAAGGACCAATCAGAGTCACAGCTCGAGTACACAGAACTGCACACACACAGAGACAGCGCTGGGAGAGGCTATTTATCATCAGATCGCGTAAATCAGTGGAAAATTAATAGAAATAATGATTCTGTCAGAAGAAATATGAAGTAAACATGAGTAAATATATCCAAATATCTCCATGTGCATGCATCATTGGACTATAAACCCTTGTTGACGCTGTTCAGTGAATCTATGTGAACACAAATAAATCGCTGCAGACGTGACTGAATATGAATGAATGGTGAATTTCTATAAAAAATTTGACATAATATGGATTTATTATTTTGCACTCCTGACATAAATTACTAAATAACTAAATCACTGCAACAATGTTTTATCAAAACATTGGTCAAATTTCGAAGCTAGAGTCTTTAAACTTTCGAGTGATACACAGTTTCTCCAGATCAAGTTAAAAAGTGATGTTTAACGTGCTGTGAAAGTGAAACAATAATAATCTGGTGCCGTAGACAATCTTTGTCAGCAAAGGGGTTCATTTTATTTTCTGAATAATAAATTAAGAGTCCACAACAATGGGCAATGATGCTCTGTTTATTAAAAGAGTTATGTCACCTGCTGCTTGAAATATTTGAGCTCTTTAAATCCAGATGGATTCTGATAGTTCCCTTCCAGTCGGTCACTCTCGACATCACGTGAGTGACGAACAAATTGGGACATCGCTTCCATAGACAAATCTACTTTGAGTTTAAACTTAACGAGCCAATGCACATTGACATGCAGTTATTGCATCCAGCTGTTGCTGATCACAGCATCAGTATAATAAGGCAGCAGGTGCAATGCATACCGTCTTTTTGCTTCGGAGCCAGCGACAACCTCATTCTGCTCCATCCAAGTGTCTTTAGTGAGCTATGAGTTCAACATGTTCTTGGAAGCTTTTGATGTTGGTGGTATGGTGCTTCAGTGGTGGTCATTCCTGTGTGCCAAATCCCAAATGTGCATTGGCTCATTTAGTTTACACTCAAAGTAGATTGGTCTATCAAAGTGATATCTCAGTTCGTTGCTCACTGACGAGACGTCTCCATTCCCTCCTTCAGGGAACAAGGGTTACCATGCATAAACAACATGTTCTCAATGATTTTATGGTTTTATCAGCTTAAAAAAAAAGAAAAAAAATCCTCCTGAAAGGGATTCCAATGATATTGTTCCTCAATGACTAGGGTGACCAGATTAGATTTTTTTTTTCATGATATCTATATGATATGATATATATATATATTATTAATTTATTATTATTAATTATTTTTGTTAAATAAAAAAAAGAACAGAAGCAAATCACAAACCATAAGAGAAATTAAGATAGAGATTCAAATGAAATACACTTGTTTTTCAAATGCAGTGGGTTTATTTAAAAATACAATCATAGCAAAATGGAAGCAGCTGCATTTGAATGAAACGAGAGTGAGTCTGGGATACCAGGATGACATAATGAAATAATTGTACACCATTTTGAATCAAGTTTTAATAGCTAAACAAACGCAAAGCTTCCACCTAAAAATAGTTAAAGCAAGAGTACAGCGCCGACTGCTGTTACCCGGATGAGCCGGTGTTATCAGCTTTTACCGGTTGTTACTCTATGTAAGGGATTTATATCCAGACGGTTGTTCTTTCAGAATAAACCCCGACAGAATGATCAGGACCCCGACGTGAAGTGTCATTAATGTACATTATCCCGCTTATTACACGGTGTCTTGCCACAAAAGTAAATAATTAGACGCAAAATATTGATTTGAGTTGAAATATTCGAATGCAAAGCTTCCATGAAGACAGCAGTTGCGTAAAAGCAGCATATTCAAATTAGATAGACATTTAAGGGAAACAGTGCAGTCAAAACACTTATTACACAACATTTCCCCATAAAAATAATTAAGGCATTAAAAGAATTTAATCTGAGAGAACTGAGATCGCAAGTGTGTCATTTAACGTGATTCTGTCTATCTGCCTTCACTAATCTTCACAGTTAATCCGTAATGAGTTGTGATTGGATGGTGATTTTTTCTACCATGGGCTTGGCTACCTTTGATTAGGCGGTTCTCATGTGACCAAGCGCTCTGATAACCCAGTCATAAAGAAATTTAGGACAAAACTTGATATTTTCGTAATAAGTCTGGAAATTAGAAATAGAGATAGAATACAGGAAAAACAGGACTTCTGGTCACCCTATTTATGACTTTATCATTGAAGCTGTTGTATAGATCTATTCTAATTGAACTAGCACAAATATTAAAAGTTTATAGCTATAGTTATCAACTGTGAATGAATCATCATTTATCATTGGTGTGAATGGGTCTCAAAAGTACAAAGTTTTCTGTGAACTCTAGATGTGCCTTCTTATTTTTCTGTTTCAAAATGGTGAAGCAGCAAAATAAATGCGTATGTTTAAGCTTGCTAGACTACATAATCTTACCCTCTGAAAATAAGGTACCATTATATGAGTGAAAATATATAATCTTGGTCCCAGTGGAAATGTTCACTATTTGGAGCTCCGTATGATCTGTTTGTTTAACATCTTCCTTCTCTCCTCACATTGCAAGCAAAGTTGCTTTCCAAGTGCCTTGACTTTTAAGAAGACAACCTAGAGAGTGTTTCATGCACCATCTCTGTGTAGCTGTTGGTCAGCTCAGATTCTGTATTTCCCTGCTTTTATTCTTATGTTGTTTACTAACCCTGTGGATTGGGTTAAGAAGTGCCCTGTGCTGTATTGGTAGCAACTACTTAGACTCAACTAAGAAAGAGATTGCTTTTATTTTACCTTGAAGAAACATTTGATGTAATATTTTTGTTTTGGTTTAATTTCAGACACTTTCCTCATCTATCTGAAGTGGATGTGATATCAGAGAGAGACATTACAAAGTGTGTATCATGGCTGTGGCCGGATGTCCGGATTATTTTCTACACCATCCAAATTACCAGGTATTTGTTTTGTTCTATTTCTATTACACTGTTTACCCAGACTCTTCATGGTTATTGTCATTGTAAGATAGTTTTATTCCAAAACCACTATACAATACGTTTATAATATGCCTTAAAAAACAAACTGGAAAAGTTATTGCAGTACCAGCCAGTTTACCTTTAAAATTGTATTTAGTATTTACTTTTTTAAAGGAATTAGTAATTACATTATTTCAAAACTACCTCAGAGTCATATGGCAAGTAAATTTGTTTGGAGTATAATAATGTAAGTAGTAGTATTATTTACTAAAGCAGATCATTGTGAAGAAATGGCAAATGTTAATGACAGTGGAATGTTTTGGGCTTTTGTTTAAACTGACCTTTTTTATCTTAAAGATATATACAGTAAGCATGGATTTAAATGTATTCTTAACCAAGTTATGAGAGGCTGTGCTATATTATGAATATCGTTGCATCATTTTATGAATCCATTTCTTCATAATATTTAAGACACCATTTATAATTAAATGTTTATTTATTAATTTATATACATTTAGTACCTACTGTCTTCTTCCTTTTTGATGTTTTTTTTAATTATTATTATTTTATTGTGTACTGTAAAAATGTCTCAAGGTTACGCATGTAACCATGGTATGTTGAGGGAATGAGATGCTGCACCGAAAACGCTATGGAAAACGCTATGGGGAATGCCTTTTGCGTTTGCGCTCTGAATATTGTGTGCAATCTGTCCAATGGAAGGGCATGACTTCACGGGCGGGGTAATGTAGCGACCAAGAAGCTATAAAAGCACGTGCTTCGCAGCTGGCATCAGGATTGAGTAGAGAAACAGACGCTGACAGGGGTGCTGGGAGTATGGGATCAAGACACAGCTTCTCGTAACCCTCGAGGAACCATGGTTACATGCGTAACCTTGAGACGTTCCTCTTCAGGAACTCGATTCCCATCTGATGTTTGCCCATGCCGCCAAACTTCCAAATTCCAGCCTAGTGTGTATCTGAAGAGCACAGCTAAGGGGAGAGAACAGAAGAGCCAGGAGTGGCTCACATATCTAGATCATAAAATCTCACAAAGGTTGAGGACGTAGACCACCCCACAGTGTTGCAGATGTCCAGCATGGACACACCTGCTAAGAAGGCCTTAGAGGCCGCAATACCCCGTGTAGAGTGAGCCTTGACTCCCATCGACAAGGGGAGACCAGAGGACTCATAGGTCAGGTTGATAGCCTCAAGTATCCAATGACTAAGGGGCTGTTTAGATGCAGAAAGGCCCCTCTTGTGGGGACCATAGCACACAAGCAATTGGTCCGACTTGCTTCACAGGGCAGCTCTTAAGCAATTAAGCTTTTCCTGGTCGACTCACAAAAGGGAGGAGTGCAGAATGCCTTCAGCACTATAGGTTGTGGTGTGACAAAGGGAACCTTAGGAACATAACCCCCTCGTGGGTACAGAAATGCTTTGGCCATGCAGGGCGCAAATTCCAGGTAAGTGGGGGCCACTAAGAGGGCCTTGAAGATCTCCAACTCTCTTTAGAGAAGTAATAGCCAGGAGGAAGGCAGTCTTAAGGGTCAAATGTCGATCTGATATATCTTGAATGAATGAACCTGGCTTGTGGAAACTTCAGAACTGTACTGACTGGGCAGTTAGCAGGGTCAAGCTGGTGGTCTCTGCACCATGAGGTGAAGAGTTTCCACCTCAGGGCATAGAGTTTCCTCGTTGAGGGAGCTCTGGATTGGACTGCCTTTAACTGTCATTTTGCATTATTGACACACTGTTTTCCTAATGAATGTTGTTCAGTTGCTCAGTTGCCCATGGAGAGCCGTCGAGGAGTGAGATCAGATCTGAGAACAATACTCGGCCTGGCCTACTAATAGAAGATGGACCCTGTCCCAGTGTACTCTCGGCAGAACTCGCGGGAGCAGAGCGATCAGGGGAAAAGTGTACAGATGAAGCCTTGGCCAAGTCTGTACCATAGCGTCCAGTCCCAGAGGTGCTGAATGAACTAGAGAGAACCAGAGGGGACATTGCGATGTCTCTTGAGTTGCAAAGAGGTCCACCTAAGCTTTGCCAAAAACTCTCCATATCTGCTTCACCACCTCAAGGTGAAGCCTCCATTTCCCTGGGCCTCGGCCCTTGTCTCGACATAATGTCTGCTCCTACATTGAGATTTCAAGGAATATATACTGCTCTAACTGAGAGGAGTTTGTCCTGGGACCACACAAGGTTCTGGTACGCCAGCTTGTGCAGGGGTCGCGAACGCAGACCTCCTTGGTGGTTGATCACCGATGTGTTGTCGGTGCGCACCAATACATGGTGACCTCTCAGGTCTGGGAGGAAATATTTTAATGCTTGATACACAGCTAGCATCTCTAGACAATTGATATGCCATATCAGATGGCGACATTCCACAGACCGCAGGCAGGGTGGCCACTCATGACCGCACCCCAGCCAGTGAGGGACCCGTCCGTCGCTAGCGTTACACGGCGACAAGGAGCTCACATCACCAGGCCCTGATTCAAGAAAACAAGGTTTTTTACACATGTCTAAGCCACGGAGGTATTGCCGCGTGACCTTGATATTTTGAAGTGGATTCCCCCTCTGGGAAAATCCCTTGGTCTTGAGCCACCACTGTAGGGGTCTCATGTACAGCAGGGCAAAAGGTATCACGTTGGATGCAGCTGCCATCAGATCTAACAATGTCTGAAACTGCTTGACATCGAGTGACTGGCCTTCTCTGACTCTCTTGACTGAAGTGAGGATCGACTTGATACGAGCAGGGGACAGACGTGCCTGCATCGTGGTCGAATCCCACACTAAGCCTAGATAAGTGATTCTCTGTAATGGAGAAAGTTCAGTCTCAAACCAATGTGGGCAAGAATGATATTTCAATGTCGAACCGCCATCTGCTCTGATTGAGCTCAAATCAACCGATCGTCGATATAATTTGGTATGCGGACTCCCTGCAGTCGCAGTAGAACCGGAGCCGGATCTACACACTTCGTAAACGTGTGAGGTGAGAGTGCAAGGCCGATTAGAAGTACTCGATATTGGTATGTTTTGACCCCGAAAGCAATCCTCAGAAACTTCCTGTGTTGTGGAAGGATGGAGGCATGGAAGTATGTGTCTTTGAGATCTTTCGTGACAAACCAGTCCTCTGACCTGATTTGAGATACAACATGCTTGATGGGGAGCATTTTGAACTTCAGCCTCATAACTGAGCGATTTAACATGTCGCAGATCTATGATCGGATGCAACCTCCCATCCTTCTTAGGAACCATGAAATACCAGCAGTAAAACCCAGATTCCCTGTCTTGAGAAGGGACCGCCTCGATGGCCTCCTTCCTTAATATGGTATTCACTTCTTGTTCCATAACCAGAGGCTGCTCGGGTCCGACTACCATCCGGATAACCCTGTTGAATCTCCGCAGTGGAGAGCCAAACTGAATGTGATAGCCTTTTTCTACTGTGTGCAGGACCCATTGAGATACCTTTGGCTGTAGTTCCAAGCTGCAAAATATCTACTTAGGGAATCAGTTTCTCGAGACTGACCTCTGGTGTTATTGAGGAAGCTAAATCGGTGCCTTGAAGTAGAGCACCCGCAGGGCTACCCAATCTAACTGTTTTTGAGACCCCCAAAGGGGTGGCAAGCCTCTCAGTTCCACTACTCTCGCAGAAGAGACTGAGAGCAGCGCTCGCTGGAAACTGCTGTGCCCTGGAGCTCTGGCAGGGTTAGCAGACCGAATTCTCGAGGGCACTGAGGCGAGACGGGCACCGTGTGATGTGGTGTACTCTGTTGTACCCCAGTGGGAGCCGCCCTTTGAAGTCCTGAGCCCCTCATGTCAGGACTTTTTGGCCAAGGACTACCTAGCTTCAATGACTGCCCTAAGATCTGTTTTGGGCTTAGAAGTCCCCGGCCCAGATGCTCTGTTTTTGCGCTTCACAGTATGAGGAACTGGTATGTGGCGGGGGGCATCTCCCACCCAGATGCCCCACGAGAGCAACGAGAACAATAAATAAGAATTACAAGACAGACTGATGACATGCACACACAAATCGCTTGCTGAAAGATGCGAAGCTGATACCAACTGTGCGGGTCGTGCTTTTATAGCTTCCTGGTCGTTACGTCACCCCACCTGTGATGTCACGCCCTTCCATTGGACAGATTGCACACGATATTCAGAGTCGCTCACGTTCCCCATAGCGTTTTCCATTTTAGCGTTTTGGACGCAGCTCGAGTTCCTGAAGATGAACTGATAGTTCATCTACTTTAGTTTTTTTTTAAGTTTTTGTTTGGTTTCTGAGAGCATGTGAGAGGTAAAGCTGAGGGCTTATGTGTATTTTGAATGTAAAGTACCTGACATGAGCAGTAGATTTACAGTCTAAGCCTGAATGAAGATGGGGTTACAGGGAATGGCCATTGCATCAGTGTGCATTCCTTTGGGCTGAACGCATTGAATTCACATGGTGAAATTCTAGCCTTGTTCTTTGGAGTAACTGGCTGGTTTTGAAGGGCTCTCCTTGATTGGCATTGTTTATATCCACAATAAATACGGTAAAATACGGAAAAACAAAAAACGGTAAAATAGGGGAAATACGGTATCAATCAGGCATATCGCACCATGGAGATCTGGTATTGGTACAGCTTGATTATTTGGCATGTCTTCCTTTGGGACACCCACTTTTGTCCCTAGAGGACTTCTTAATGCAAAATACCCCAAAGCTCTGATGTTAGCGTATCAATTTCATTATACTAAATTTTTTTTTTTTTTTACCAAATTACCATTCTCCATCCCCTGCTCCTCCTTTCGTCCACAGTCAGGACTTGGCCTTCTTTATCTGCTACATTTATGTTGGTTCTGTTCTGTTTTACAGATCTCTGTTCATTTTTATAGATCTAGGCTGCATGAATGAGCAGGGAGTTTTTTGCCCAGAACAGAACCATACACCATTTGATGATAGTGTTCCTGAGTGAATTCCATTTATTTTTGCTAATTTTGACTTTTTTATCCTCAGACATGGAGCAGTCAATATTTAATATAAAAAGAGGTGTGATTTAAATTGCCCTTTTGTAAAGTAATATCCACCACAATCAACAATTTTGCCTCTAAAAAGTTGTTTTGTTAGTGTAAATGTTCCGTCAGTGTCAGTGAAGATCATGCTTTTGATTAAATATGAGACGTGAAGTGTGAAAAAACGTAAAAATGTTTTTAATGTGAATATCACTAATTTGACTAAATCATAATTTATAAATTGTTCATTTTCAATATTTTCAGTCAATATAAATTATATTCTAATGAATTTAGAATACATAAATATTGCACAAATATTTAAAATGTAATTTACACCTGTAGAATTGTTACCACAACTGAAGAGTTTTCAGAGATTTGTTCATGATGGGTCAGTAGGGAAAATAAAACAAAAATGACACAATCCATACGTGGACATTGTTAAATAATCTAGAGTTTGAAAAGAGTATTTTAAGAGAGTTTAGGAAAGCCCATGTGGTCTGAGTACCCATATCTGAAGAAGCTTATGTGACAGACTACCCCTCTAAGCATTTTCAATGCATTTGGGAGGAGGAAGAGGAATGGCCTGTGTAAGTCTGCTAAGTAAGTGGGATTCTGGGCCGGGCTCCAGCTTTGGCTAATGCAGGGGGACTGGAGGCCTGCCACAGCACTTCAAGGAGAGCTCCCTAACTACTGTTTTAAATGAACTGCTGAACTGGCTTTTATTGAGCTGTGCCTCTTGCCTTTGTGCTCTCAATTAAGATGATGAGCTAATGTGTGAATTGCTCTGAAAGTTTTAGCCCCTACTTTCAGATCTTCATTAAATGTGGGCTTGAATTGAGTAAAAATGTATAGCTAAGCCAGCATTATGCTAATTTACTCACTTTTCCTGCCTTGAAATAATAACCTAATAAATCATGTAGGCTGGTTAAGTTTTTTTTCCACAAATATCTTTATTGAATTTTTTAACCATTTTCCAGACGTAGAAAATAAAAAATATACAAAGAAATATATATATATATATATATATATATATATATATATATATATATATATATATATATATATATGTATATATCAGTGGTGTAGCCAGTAATGGGCCAGGGCGGCACTGGCCCACCCACATTACTTACTGTCCCGCCCAGGCAAGTTTGATTAAAATACATTTTTAGTTTATTTTTATTATTCAAATGTATTTAAGGAAATATATAAATATAAACCTGATTTATTGTTGACTGGTGTGTATGTTTAATTTGTTTTCCGAATAAAATGGAATTGTTGAAGCAAGTTGTAGAAAGCCTCCCTCCGGAACGTAAGCCTAAGTGGTTGCTATGGTTGCTAGGGTGACACGAAGACTCTCTGAGCGGTGGCCTCTGGCGGCCTTTAGCCAATGTATTACATTTACATTTACATTTATTCATTTAGCTGACACTTTCATCCAAAGCGACTTACAATTGCTATATATGGCAGAGGTCGCACGCCTCTGGAGCAACTAGGGGTTAAGTGTCTTGCTCAGGGACACATTGGTGTCATTAATTGCCATAATAATGGCTAAACAAGTTTCTTTAATGTTTTATAAAAATAAAAAAATAAAAAATAAAGAGTTGACAAGCCATTGCCTTCATCTGCTGAGTCCACCCAGCCCAGTTCTTCAGACTCATTAACCCAGAAGAAGGCTAGTCAGGCGCAGGTGGCGGTCGCTTGCTCCCTGGCGGCAGTGCCAGTGCTCTCTCCCGGCCAGCCTGACGCGGGTTCACCCACCGATCTAACTGCAATAGATGAACCACCTTTACAACCCAATCTGAAGGTATTTCCCTGCACTTTCAAGAATGGAAAGTCAAGGAGCTTCTCATCAAAGTGGTATGGACCGTTTTCTTGGTTGGAGTACAGTGTAATTAAGGACGCGATTTTCTGTAGGGAGTGTGTTGTTATTTATTTCAAACCATGGTATGCTGAGAGTTTTCATTATTTGAATTTATTTTACTTTTAGCCTACATTTACGGGTTAACTGTCTGCCCTGCTGACTAACTTGAATAAAATAGACAGGTTATTATCTATGCTGGTGGTTTGTCTAGCCTTTATTGAGCTCTGTTGGTTGAACATGATGATTAGACAGTGTTTTGTTATTGCCTTTGCCGAATATTGCAAAATTAAGGTGTAACTGTTTTTGCAGTTTGTCTATTCTTTTTTCCACTCTATAAGGTTTTATTATTATTTAAAAACTGTAGGCCCACTCACTTTTTCAATGGCCTGCCCAAAATACAATTTCTGCCTATGCCACTGATATATATATATATATATATATATATATATATATATATATATATATAAAGAAAAAAAAAAGAACAAGGCCTCCCTCCACCCTAGAACCCCATGCTCACTCCATCAGCAAAAAATAGTTTACATGTCACATGCTTTTACAAGGCGCAAGAAAGGCAACCACATATTTTTAAAATCCTCAAGTTTTCCTCTCGTAATGTAGGTCAGTTTCTCCAGTGCCAGGTTGCTAGACATTAGTTTAATCTACTGGTTTATTTTTGGTCTTTTTGTGTTCTTCCAGTTCATAGCGATTACATGTTTAGCCTGCAATAAGCAGAAACTAACAAGCTTCCTCTTTTTTGTAGCCCCTTTAAAACCATTTGGAAAAATGTGCAGTAAGCAGACTTTGCCATCCATAGGCATGTTACATTCAATCAAACGGGAAACAAATGTAGTAACTTCCCAAAAAATCTGAAGTTCCGGACACTGCCACATACAATGAAGAAGAGTGCCCTTGTCTACACCACATTTTACACAGACATCAGTAATATTAGAATTAAAATGGTGAAGTTTAACAGGAGTAATTTAGGTTCTAAATAACCATTTGTACTGCAGCAATCTAAACCTGGTGTTATTAGTTTGAGTGTGTGCCAACTGGCAAGAGTTGTTCCACTCGTCATCTAAAAATTTCTGTTTGTAAATCAGTTTTCCATGCTTGTAAATAAGAAACACTACTTTCTTTTGAGGAAAGTAGTAAAAAGTTATAAAATTTGGAAAGCAGGCCTCTACTCTGATGATGGTTAACGGCTATATTCTCTATAGTGGAGAGTGGGGGTTTCACAGTAGACTTTAGTTGGGTAGTGATGAAACTTCTAACCTGTAAGTACTTAAAAAAGTGTTTTTTGGGCAAGCCATATTTATTTACCAATTGCTCAGACGACATCAATAATCCTTCACTATATAGGTCCCCAATTTTATTCAAGCCATTATTCAGCCAAATTCTAAACCCCATGTCTGCTCTTCCTGGTTTAAATCTATAATTTCCCCAAATTGGCGACAAACATGAGAGCCTAGATACCTCCAATTAGGCAGACTGAGATTGGTGCCAGATCGATATTGTGTTTTTGAGAAAAGGATTTTGCGTGTCTTTTAATAATTGTTTAATTTCGGCTGCATAAAGATAAGATGTCAAGGGTAGCTTCAATGTATTGTTCTCAATGTGTATCCAAGATGGTGTATCAGTGGTAGAAAAATAATAAGTAGCAGCACAAAGTTGAGCTGCCAAATAGTACAACTTGACATTTGGCAATCTAAGATCCCCTTGGTCATAGGGCAGATATAGAAGGTAGAGCCGTAGCCTGGGGTGTTTACTATTCCATATAAATTTGGTAAAGGTTTTATTCAATGAGGAAAAGAAGGATGCTGGAATGTGTAAGGGGATGGACTGGAAAAGATATAAGAATTTTGGGAGAATGGACATTTTAATAACATTAATGCAACATATCATAGAAACTGGCATTCCACCCCATCTTTCTAAGGAGTCCAATACCTTTTTTTTTTTTACTAAGGGATCATAATTAATAGATTTAATTTAATTCTCAGGTAATTGAAGCCTTCATAGGTACATGTAAATTGCGTTTGTATTGTAGGGTTATTTTTGTTCAGCATTAACAGGGAACTTTTCTTTCGGTTAATTTTATACCCTGAGAATTCACCAAACATCTTAAGAATTTGGCCAAAAGCCTGTACAGACTTCCCAAGATCAGTTAAAAACAAAATGACATCATCTGCAAAAACTGACAAGCGATGTTCTGTTCCTCCGATTTGAATAACAGTAATATCAGGGGAATTACGAATTGCAATAGCGAGTGGCTCGATAGCAAACAAGAAAAGAAGGGGCGATAATGCGCATCCTTGTCGTGTCGATCTACATAGGCTAAAAGTTCTCGATGACTGGCTGTTTGTTACAACTTTGGCTATGGGCTCTGTATATAGTAATTGAATCCATTTCAAATATTTTTCTCCCAAGCCAAATCTTTTGAGTGTCCCAAAAAGATAACACACCTGTCAAACGCCTTTACTGCATCTAATGACAGAAAGGCATGGTCCATGGCAAATTGTTTTTCGTATAATATATTAAATAATTGGCGGGTATTGTGAAAAGCTTGGCGGCCAAGAACAAATACATTTTGGTCGTTCAAAACTAAGTTAGGAATATGTGATTCAATCCTCCGAGCTAGACCCTTGCATAGTATTTTGGTGTCACATGACATCAAGAATATAGGCCTGTATGAGCCCATCTCTGTCGGGGCTTTACCTGGTTTTAACAGAAGTGAAATGGCTGATAATCTTAAGGATGGGGGTAGAATGCCTTTCTCATAGGACTCATTATACATTTCAAGTAGATTAGGTAATAATTTATCTGAAAATCTCTTATAAAGCTCAATAGACAGGCCTCCAGGGCCAGGGGCTTTGCCTGTATTCAGTGCCTCCTTAAGTTCTTGAACGCTCAGTTTTTCATCTAGATCATTTGTAGTTTCCTCTGACAAGGTTGGGAATTGTAGTTTGTCCAGAAACTGATCCTGTTTATCCATATTATCTGGATATTGGGATTTATATACATTTTCATAATATTCTACAAATGAAAAATATGTAATTTAGATTTATTTCCCCCCTTATATAGGCTTTAAATGCTTCCCATTTTATTGATGCACTGGTCTGGTGAATTCATGAAAAACATGAATACTCAATCTTGCTCAGATAAAGTTGTCTCCAAATCTCCACTAAATTTAGATCGTTCATAAATTTTCCAATCGTTTTCCTGGCTTGTTGGTGGGAAGCTATTTGAACGATCTACTGCAGGATGTATCTGTTATGATCAGAACCCAGAGAAACACAGGAGACGGGAGATCCAAACGCATGTGGTATTTAATGGGTCATCCAAATCAGAATCCAACAAGCAGGGGTCAAAACCATAAATCCATTCAAACAATAAACAAACAGGGAAGGAACAGGAACTGGAACAGGAAACTCGGAAGACGAGGAAACTCGGAAGGCGAGGAAACTCGGAAGGCGAGGAAACTGTGTGACGGAATGAAAGGACTCCATCCAGACAAACAGTAAAAGACCAGTTAATATAGGCAGGGTAATGACTATCAAGTGAAGACACCTGAGTGCAATTAACAGGAGTGCAATTACTGTGATGAAGGGACATGGCTTTGTGGGAATTGTAGTGCCTATGGTGAGGTGCCTATTGGGAAGTGAGACCACTAGTGGAGACTCAGGGAAACAGAAACCAGACAGCGTGACATTACCCCCTCCTCCACGGAGCAGCTACCAGATGCTCCACCTGAACACAAGAAGGGCAGCGCAGAAGACCACCACCTCCGTGCGGTCGAGATAGAAGCCCACCAGGGCGGTGCAGAAGACCACCATATCCATGCGGTCGAGGCAGAGGGCCACCCGGGCAGTGCAGAAGACCACCACCTCCGTGCGGTCGAGATAGAAGCCCACCAGGGCGGTGCAGAAGACCACCACATCCGTGCGGTCGAGACAGAAGTCCACCCAGGTGGCGCAGAAGACCACCACATCCGTGCGGTCGAGACGGAAGCCCACCAGGGCGGCGCAGAAGACCACCACATCCGTGCGGTCGAGATAGAAGCCCACCAGGGCGGTGCAGAAGACCACCATATCCATGCGGTCGAGGCAGAGGGCCACCCAGGCGGCGCAGAAGACCACCACAGTGGAATCGATGACACAGGAGAGCAAGTCTGGTTAGGCTAGTCTGAAACAGAGAACATGAACAAGTTAAGGGTGGCCTCCGTGGCAACGACAGGATCATTCGAGCGCACAGAGAGTTCGGTTGAGACGTGACGAGGCTATGGAGGTTCCGCAGAGACGAGGAGAGGCTCTGGTAGTTCAGCCGAGACGTGGAGAGGCTCTAGTAGTTCAGCAGAGACGTGGAGAGACTTTGGTAGTTCAGCAGAGACATGGAGAGGCTCTGGTAGTTCAGCAGAGGCATGGAGAGGCTCTGGTAGTTCAGCAGAGACGTGGAGAGACTCTGGTAATTCCGTGGTGTTTAAACTGGATTAAGGAAGTTCAATGATGACTTGACTCTGCTCATGAAGATCATTGGTGACCTGACTCTGCTCATGAAGATCAATGGTGACTTGCATTTGTTCATGAAGATCAATGGTGACTTGCCTTTGCCCATGAAGATAGTCGGTGACTTGACTTTGCTCATGAAGAACACTGGTGACTTGACTTTGCCCATGAAGATCACTGGTGACTTGACTTGACTCTGGAGTGTAAACAGTGACTTGCCCTGACTCTGGAGTGTCAACAGTGACTTGACCTGACTCTGGAGTGTCATCGGTGATTTGACCTGACTCTGGAGTGTCAACGGTGACTTGACCTGACTCTGGAGTATCAATGGTGACCTGACCCGACTCTGCAGGTTCAACAGGAACCTGACTCAACTCTGTAGGGTCAACGGGAACCTGACTCGACTCTGGAGGGTCAACGGGAACCTGACCTGACTCTGGAGGGTCAACAGGAACCTGACTCAGGGTCAACTGTGGCTGTCATCTTGTGCAGAGACGCTGGACAAGTGGCCATCTTGTGCCATGACACTGGACCGGCGGCCATCTTGGGCAGTGGCGCTGGGCCGGTGGCCATCTTGGGCAGTGGCGCTGGGCCGGCGGCCATCTTGGGCAGTGGCACTGGGCCGCCGGCCATCTTGGGCAGTGGCGCTGGGCTGGCGGCCACCTTGTGCTGTGGCGCTGGGCTTGCGGCCATCTTGTGCTGTGGCGCTGGGCTGGCGGCCATCTTGCGCCATGACGCTGGACTGGCGACCACCTTGTGCTGTGGCGCTGGGCTGGCGGCAATCTTGCACCGTGGCGCTGGGCTGGCGACCACCTTGTGCTGTGGCGCTGGGCTGGCGGCCATCTTGTGCAGTGCCACTGGGCTGGCGGTCCTCCTGTTTGTAGACCCCGGTCTAGAATCGGCCATCCCACCGGGAGAGACAGGTGTGGCTGGGGTATTCCACGGAGACCGATGTTGTAGGTAGAACACAAACTCCCAGAAATTAAAAGCGTCCATTTCCCTTTGAGGCACCGGGTCATCCAGACCGGTGTTGAAAATGTCCTTTAGGGCCGCATCATTGTATGCCATACCATCCGCCAGGGTCCAGAACACATGTGCCATAGCACCCACCTCATTCCCCTCTTGGCGGAGGGTGGTTAATTTTATGTATCTTGCCCTCCGCTCCACCATACTGGCTGGGGAGTGGGAATGAAGTCTCGCACCGCTGGATCTCGACATGGATGGAGTCCTTCTGTTACGATCAGAACCCAGAGAAACACAGGAGACGAGAGATCCAAACGCAGTGTGGTATTTAATGAGTAATCCAAATCAGAATCCAACAAGCAGGGGTCAAAACCATAAATCCATCCAAACAATAAACAAACAGGGAAGGAACAGGAACTGGAACAGGAAACTCGTAAGACGAGGAAACTCGGAAGGCGAGGAAACTGGGTGACGGAATGAAAGGACTCCATCCAGACAAACACAAAAAGACCGGTTAATATAGGCAGGGTAATGACTATCAAGTGAAGACACCTGAGTGCAATTAACAGGAGTGCAATTACTGTGATGAAGGGACAAGGCTTAGTGGGAATTGTAGTGCCTATGGTTAGGTGCCTATGGGGAAGTGAGACCACTAGTGGAGACTCAGGGAAACAGAGACCAGACATCGTGACAGTATCACACAATTAAAATCTCCTCCAATAATGCACTGGCCCCTATAAGCTGACATAGTTAAAAAGAAATGTTGGTTAAAGGCAGGATCATCCCCATTGGGGGCGTATAAACATACCAAGTTAATATAGAGATTATAGTTCCACTAAGTATAATAAATCTCCCAGATGGATCCAAATATTTATCTTTTAGATCAAAGGGAACTGATTTATGAATCAATATTATGACCCCTCTTGCATGAGTAGTAAAACTAGAGGAGAATACCTGACCAGGCCACCTAGATCTAATCTTATTCACATCTACATCTCTACCAAGTGTGTCTCTTGTAAGAAACACACTGTACTCTTCATTTGTTTAATTCTGCCCAGCACCTGTTTGAGCTTGACAATTTTGTTCAGACCTCTTACATTCCAGCTAGACACATTTATATCTGAGGAATCAAACATAAGTTCTTATTAATCTAAATTTCAGGCCATGTAAAGTCATCAAACACAAAAAAATATGGAGTGAGCCCCTTATCACAAAACCCCTCAAATTTCACCAAACAAAATGTGATGCTAAACCCTTTAAGACTAGGAACTTGGGTTATATAAAACGTTTCATCCACATAGTGAGTAACGTGTAAATCTGCACACATAACAGCCACACATGGGCTAGCTGTAATAGAAATGTTTGGACCATAATAAAACTTGAAGCACATTAAAGAGTACCTAGTGCGGGATAAAAAAGGACATATTTTAACTATAAGGCAACTTACAAAATTACCGTATTTTCCACACTATAAGGCACACTCGATTATAAGGTGCACCTTCTATTAATGGCCTATTTTAGAACTGTTTTCATATATAGAACACATGATATGATATGTAAAAATTGTTAGCCTGAATGCACTGTAAGTCGCTTTGGATAAAAGCGTCTGCTAAATGCATTAATTTAATTTTAATTTAATTTAATTTAATATAGGGCGCACCGGACTATAAGGCGCATAGAATAAAAGATACTGCAGTCAAACATTTGACTGGGTTTGCATTATGCATCCACTAGATGGAGCTGTGCTAAAGGGAATGTCAACATTCTGACAGAGCGCTTTGATCCATATATAAGGCGTTCCGGATTATAATTATTATGCTCTTTTTTCTCCTGCATGGAGCCACTGACGAGTAATGGCCATGATACTGGACAAATTCAACGGATACCGTATTTTCTGCACTATAAGGCGCACTTAAAAGCCTTTAATTTTTTCAAAAAACTAAAGTGCGCCTTATAGTGCAGAAAATACGGAATCCGTTGAATTTGTCCAATATCATGGCCATTACTCGTCAGTGGCTCCATGCAGGAGAAAAAAGAGCAGTGAGCACAAAGCTTAGTTTAAGTCTTGGAGTTGTCACAAGTCTGCAAGCTTATTTCCTGAACGTATTCTTCAGCCTCAGCAACCGATTTAACCCTTTCATGCATGAATTATGATAACCTCAGTCAGGATTTTTTTCCTATGTGTTTTTATTGCTCTTAGGGCATGAAAAACAAGAATTGATTTTTATTTTATTTTTTTACAAATTTTTCAAAGAGATCTTCAGATGTCCACTTGAGTGGACAGCATGCGGTTGGTTTAAACTGAAGATATACTGTATTAAATATAAGACAATAATCAAACAGATAAAGTATGTGAATTTAACAAACTAATCAATGCAATTATATCAAATAATGTGAAAACTATAAAATATATGCAAAAAATATAAATGCAAAATATTGCAATGGCTTCATACAACTTCATACAAGTTGCACTTCGCGTATCTATGATATCAGAACATGAGGACGTGATTCCATCAGAATTTTCTACAGCCTGTCAAGGTACAACTGTGGAAACCACTCAGATGCTCCTTCCAGTGCACCAGAGTATGGAGATTTACCCTTATTAGCTGATAATTATGATTATGTTCAAGATGGACATGCACATTTCTATCATAGCCCTCCTCTGAGAAAACCTAGTGATACGTTTTTTCAATCTCATCTGAAATGATCAGTGTTGGGGGTAACGCATTACAAGTAACATGCATAACCCATTCAGATTACTTTTTTGATGTTACAAGTAAAGTAATGTGTTACAAGTAACATGCATTACCTAATCAGATTACTTTTTGATCTAACAAGTAATTAACTACAATTAATGTGCATTACCTAATCAGATTACTTTTTGATGTAACGAGTAAAGAAACGCATTACAATAACGCACATTACATAATCAGATTACTTTTTGATGTTATGAGTAATAAAATGCATTACAATAACGCACATTACATAATCAGATTACTTTTTGATGTTATGAGAAAGGAAACGCATTACAAGTAACATGCATTATGTAATCAGATTACTTTTTGATGTTATGAGTAAAGAAACGCATTAAAAGTAACATGCATTACGTAATCAGATTACTTTTTGATGTTATTAGTAAAAAAACGCATTACAATAACATGCATTATAAAATCAGATTACTTTTTGATCTAACAAGTAAAGTAATGCATTACAAGTAGGGGTGTAACGATTCACTCGTTTTCTCGATGCATCGATTACAAACCCTGTCGATTCATATGCATCGATCTTGAAACATGATTTTTGAATCGTGAATCACCGATCTTGGACAGTAATCGATTCAAAATGCTAAGAATCGAATGAATCACGATTTCTATAGCGATTCAATGCTTTCAAAATGTATACACATTAAATTACTACACGCACAAATTAATGGAGACCTTGAAGAGTGTTCGTGAATCGTGACTCTTATCTGTCCTTCACGCGCTCCACTGTTTACCGACTGAGACTGTCACAGGATTGCGCTCGCGCTCCGTTCGTCTCTGACACAGCTGACGTGTGATCTATAGGACTCGTGGCCAGTAATGCTAACGTGAAGTAGTTTTACTTTTCTGTAGTTTGTCAATGGCTCTCTGCATCTTACCGACGGAGTTACCAGAGCTGTCGACAGCTGTATTTATTGCATGGACGGAGATGATAAATGATAAAATGATAAATGTTTTTAAACAATGCGGATGAACCGAATATACGAAGGAAACTTTTAAAATTAAACACAGCATTAACAACGACCTTGAAATAAGAGCGCGAGATTTATCTGATAATCAGATGCATGAAAGTAGCATTTGTTTCATTAGCAAAGAGACATCTGGCACGTTTTCTCTCAGAATCATTCGCTGATGGAGAGGAAAAGTTAAATAGAGATGAAGACGTTTTCACACTGAAAGAGAAGCGATCTCGCTCTCATAGACGTGCCAGGCTATATCTGCAGCTAAACTGAATAAAAGCAGAATGAACTGATGAAACTAAAAAAAAAACACAAACAATTTATGAATGATGCAGTGCTAATTGACATTTATTACAGTACAGAAACTATAAAGTATATTTTCTACCTTATTCTGTGCAGAAAATTTAAATAATTGCTAATTAAATGTAGCCTAGTATATAAAACAATCATAAAATTGTCATTAGGAAAAAAATATCGATTACAAATGATTGATTATTGTCCAGCAGTGTATTTGATTTATTACAGCTAATTAAAAGTAATTAAAAAAGAAGATAATTTCTTGTAAAAAAAATAAATTAATAATAATAATTATTATTATTATTATTATTATATAGGCTACATACATAAAATGATTGTATTTGACATTTCTGTCACTTCTGAAATTATGGCTATGCCCCTGGTGTGACAAAATGTTAGCTTATACATAATACTCTTTAAGCTCTTTTTTAAAAACTTGGCTTACATACATTTTTACATATGCCATGTCGCATCATTAAACTAGCATTTATCAATGGACAAAAGGTTTTTTTTTTTTTCTAACCTATGGTTCTCTAACCATAAATGCTACTGTAATTTGCCCCCTGACTAAGCATTTAAAGAATTAAGTAGAAGCATTTAAATAATCCCGTGAATGCACTTAAAGAATGCAGAATCGAATCGGTATAATCGAATCGAATCGAATTTAATTGTGAATCGAATCGAATTGAATCGTTCTAAATTTGCAAAAATCGTTCTTGAATCGAATCGAAAACCTATGAATCGTAATCGAATCGAATCGCTGCCTTGCCAAAGATTCACAGCCCTAATTACAAGTGTCATACATTATGTAATCACATGACTTTTTTTCGATGTCAATGAAAATTATATTCTAATAATACAAATACATTTATTTACAGTAGAAAAAGTCAATGCATATTAAGTTTTTAAGTTTTAAATTTCAAAAACAATATTCACATTATAATTATGAATTGTAGCTGAAATATAGCCATTGCATGCATGACATCCACTACAGTGGACATGTGATTAATCAGAGTTTTCTCTCAATCTAAAATCAAAACTTGGAAAATTTTACTGTGATTTTTTTTACCTACAAGAGTCTCCTAGGATAGAAGGAATGGGTGGATATTCTGGAACAACTTGGCATGTCTGACTGACCCTTGGCCATCTTGGTTTGGAGGGGGAAAAAATCGAAACACAAAGGCTTGCCACTTGGTTGCAATGATGCACCAGGGTCCAATGAAGAGATTGATGTGCAACTTTGCCATAAAAACCCGTGTAAATTCAAGAAAATGCTTTTTTAATAGCTGTCCACTGTAGTGACCACTATGCGTGAAAGGGTTTAAAATCCTGTGTTTGCCATTGTGCATGGATACAGTATGCCATACCAAATATTCAGTGCACGAAGCTGGGTTTTCACACCGTTGAAGCGCTGCTGCAGTTTGCGTGTTTCCATGGACAGGTCAGGGAAAAAAGCGACTCGTTGATTCTCGTAGTGTACCTCCGTCATCTACCTTGCGGTTCTCAGGGTTGCTTCCCGGTCCCGGTAGTTCAGAAACTCTATTATTACCACCCGTGGTGATGTAGATTTATAGGGTTAATAGCAGACATGGGGACTTGTGACTTGGTGACTTGGACTCGAGTCGACTCGAGTCGCTATTTTTAAGACTTGTGACTTGACTTAACAAAAAATAAAATACTTGAGACTTGACTCGGACTTGGAAGTTAAAGACTCGGCACTTGACTTGACTTGAGACAGGAGGACTTGAATGACTTGAGTGTTAATCACATTATGTTTTCAGTTTGAATATAAAATTTATAAATTATTTTTAAAAAATAAAATTGATTACTCAGCTGGAGCGCAGGCTGAGAATCGCGTTGTCATGTCATGACATCATCAGTCATGCCCTCTCTACCTTACGCAGACCACGCCCACTTAGATCAGATATCACATCACATCAACATCTCAGCTTGAGGGGTACTGAGGGTCATCGCAATTAAACAGAACCACAAAACTGGCAAATTACTTATCACTCAAGCAATTAAAAGAAAGACAAATCCTTTCAAAATATCGACTCAGTGATCATGATTTGGAAATAGAGATTGGTAGACATAAAAGATCCTGGCTACCGAGAGAAGAGAGGCAAACACTTTGAGCTGAATCAAACAGAGGATGAGAAACACTTCCTTCTTGTCTGTCCCAAATACAGCACTACAAGAGAAACATTCTTCCCACAGTTTGAAGCTTTGAATCGTTCATTCTTGTCTCTAAATGACTCAGAGAAACTACTCTATATACTTGGAGAGAATGAGACGGCAGTCACAATAGCTACTAAATATTTATACACCATATACACCATACGAAAGGGATAATTTATTGTATTCAACTGTTTTATTTTATATTCTTAATTCTATATAATTACTATTATTAATATTAGAAATATTATCTGCTGCTGCTATTTTTATTGTATTTTATTGTAATCATATTTTATTCTGTATCTAAATGCTAAATTTGGTAATACTGTAACTCAAATGTCATGCCAATAAAGCAACTTGAACTTGAGAGAGAGAGAGAGGAGAAATGTAAGAAAGTTTAAAGTTGTATGTAAACTGTGTTTGAGGGGAAGTTGTGGCCTAATGGTTAGAGAGTCGGACTTGCAATCGAAGGGTTGTGAGTTCGAGTCTCGGGCCGGCAGGAATTGTGGGTGGGGGGAGTGCATGTACAGTTCTCTCTCCACCTTCAATACCACGACTTAGGTGCCCTTGAGCAAGGCATCGAACCCCCAACTGCTCCCCGGGCGCCGCAGAATAAATGGTTGCCAACTGCTCCGGGTGTGTGCTCACAGTGTGTGTGTGTGTGTGTGTGTTCACTGCTCTGTGTGTGTGCATTTCGGATGGGTTAAATGCAGAGCACGAATTCTGAGTATGGGTCACCATACTTGGCCGAATGTCATGTCATGTCATGTCACGTCACGTCGTTTGAGAGAGAGAGAGAGAGAGAGAGAGAGAGAGAGAGAGAGAGAGAGAGAGAGAGAGAGAGAGAGAGAGAGAGAGAGAGAGAGAGAGAGAGAGAGAGAGAGAGAGAGAGAGAGAGAGAGAGAGAGAGAGAGAGAGAGAGAGAGAGAGAGAGAGAGAGAGAGAGAGAGAGAGAGAGGGGGTGTTCAGAGAGGAGTCTGTTGGATGTTTAGCTGTTATTTGTTTTATGGACTCAATGTTGAAAATGTAAAACATTTCTGTTGGCAGAAGTGAAATATAAATAATTTTATGAAGTTACAATTTTGTTTGATTCCATGATGTATTTTACTGAACATGAGTATTTACAATGCAAATCCAAATTATTTTAATTTACTGTTACTTATATCTTGTCTTTAACTTTATTAAGATCAGATTCTGCAGGTAAAATTACAATAATAAGGTGACTTGACTTGGACTTGACTTACTACAGGACTTGACTTGACTTGACTTGACATAACTTGTGACTTGACTTGACTTGACTTGCCCAAGAAAAAAATACTTGGGACTTACTTGAGACTTGAAGGTTAAGACTTGAGACTTACTTGAGACTTGCACATGTGTGACTTGGTCCCATCTCTGGTTAATAGGCCCGATCCTGTGTACTCTCTCTATGATGGGGGACAAAGTGATCTGAGCCCTCCGATTTTTTGAGTAACCCAACCAGTCTCAAGTTGGAGCGTCTGCTCCTGTCTTCTTGCTCTGTAATTCTGTCGCAAAGATTCTCCACAGTTTTCTCCAGTATTATAACTTTGCCTTGAAGAGAGGTGAGATCATCTTCTGTTTGCGAGATTCGCTTCTCCGTCTCATTGATTCTTTGAGAGTGCAAATTAGGGCTGCACGATGTGTCGTTTAAGCATCGATATCGCGATGTACAAATCCACGATAGTCACATCGCAGGATGTGCGATGTAGGCTGTCGTAGTTGATCTGTTATTCATTAACTGTACGGGCCAGCTGCCCCCCGGCCCTTGACGAATGTGATTCTCAGATTAATTGCACAGCTTAACCATCATAGGAGTGAAAGTTTTTTCATTGACAGGACTGAAAAACACATGCAAGTTTAACAGGGCAGAGAGAGAGAGAGCGCGAGAGAGACACAGAGAGAGAGAGCGCGCGAGAGAGACAGAGAGGGAGAGAGATCGCGCGCGCGAGAGAGACAGAGAGAGAGTGTGCGAGAGAGACGGAGAGAGAGAGTGCGCGCGCGCGAGAGAGACATAGAGAGAGCGTGCGTGAGAGAGACAGAGAGAGAGACAGAGAGAGAGTGTGCGTTAGAGAGACAGAGAGAGAGAGCGCGCGCGCGAGAGAGACAGCGAGCCGTCTTCACTCTTCAAACAACACGAGCGATGTCTTGCTCTCTCTCCCTCCCGCATATTAATCAATTGACGGTATGGTGTCGATGTTTAAATCATTTAAAATGAGAATGTAAGTGTGCTCACCCCATTTTTGTTTGTAAGAAAAAATATCGCAATATATATCGCAGAAAAATAAAATATCGCAATGTCATTTTTTCCCAATATCGTGCAGCCCTAGTGCAAATGTATATCCCCTTTTATATCGTTAATTGCTTTCAGCAATTAATTTTTTCAATAAATTTTTAGCCATGTCACCTTTCGACAACATAATTTCCTTGAGAATGTCACTGTTTGTCAGACTCTGCGTCACCTGCGCCTCCAGGGTTTCGGGTGCCTCTGGAGTCTCCGATACCTCCTGTGTATTGGATTCATTGGAAATATCCAGCTGTGTTTTGCTAGCATTAGCCGTGTCCACATTAGCCCCTTTGCCTTGTGAAGCCGTTTTACCTCGTTGTTGGCCAGTTTTAGCAATTTTTTGTGGCATATTGTCCAGTAGAAGCGCGTGGGTCAAGAACAAGTAAAATTATGTTTATTGGTCCAAGTTAAGGATAGTTTCAAGGGATTTAACAGCGAGCCTCACGTACATGCTGCCTCTCACTAAGATGCCATAACCGGAAGTCCTGTAGGCTGGTAAATTGAATTGATATGCAGAATACCAAGCAAACTGTAAATCGTGAGGCAGTACATCTTTTTAATTTCAAGTGAGAACTCGTCCAGTTTCTATGAATGGTAAAAGTATGCAAGTTTGGCGTATGTTTGTGTCTTCTTAGCTTAGTCTAAGAGGATGTTTTTAGTCAGAGGAACATTGCTTTTGCCATTTGAAGATGAACTGCTCCAGAAATGTGGGTTTGTCATTAGCTTAGCAGCCATATTGGCTTTTTTCTCACACTGCTTTAGCCATTAAAGTGCCTGTTGATGGAGCGCATTGGTATTTTCAGAGCTGTAAATGTTTTGGGCTCTAGTTTTATAGCTGTTTTCAGAGTGAATCAAGACAACATATGGTTCCTTGTCCCTGGAAGTTAATTTTCCTTTTCTTGGTATTTCTAAGAACTTGAGGATTCTGTATCATGAATCTGATTCAGATTCTTTCTATGAATTGAACTAGAAGTTCTTTGAGGATCAATTGTGTCTGGCTCATCCCATACAGAAATGTGATATATGAAATACTGATATTGTCATATATGTTACATGTTACTATTCTCTGAATAGATGAAGATGTTATGTCATATCATATTTAAAATCCCCATAGTAAAATTTGTATGTTAACATTTTAGTTTAGGGACCAACTTTCAGTATTTACTTCGCATGCATATAGACCCCTTAATAGCCTACGTCACTGTGACGTCACCACTCTAGCTGGAGGCAAAACATAAGGAAGAACTCATGGCAGGTGCACTAAAAGTTTGAGGTTTTGACTTTACAATGTCGTCTTGTTGTGTTTTTGGCTGCCAGAATAGAAGGAACAGCACTTTGTTTCAAAACTAACGTTTTACCGGATCCCGGCAGACATTCCTTCACAGAAATCAAGAAGTCAATTGAGGTTGTATGCAATACGGCGTACAGACTGGACAGAGATGATCATAAATAATGCTCGTGTTTGCAGTGCACACTTCATATCAGGTAAAATAATCTATGCATATGTACTGGTGTGTTGATTTTATCTAGTAAAAATCAGCAAGTTACTGTTTTATAGGTAAAAAGTCGCCAACCTTCAGCACACTAGCTAGCTTAAATGTTAAACAAACATACAGAGATAGATGTGTGTGCCATGCTTTGAATGGTCTCTTAAAATAATCCAAATTGCTAATCATAGTTAGCCCAGCGATAGGTTACAGACAATAAGCCTTTACAAAATTCCCCAAACCACCCAAAAGTAATTAATATGGCCGTATGGCATACGGGTCAAGCAGCCTGCTTCCATCCGCCAAAGTTAATTTACAAAAATAGCTGTCACGGTCCCTGGAGTCAGTGACTGTACATATTCGGACAGTTTCAAACCTTCTTCTGCATCCATGTTTAATGAATACCTCCTAAAACGTGCTAGTTTATGCTTGTCAACATTGCGTCTGCACCTTTTTTGCCTCCAGCTAAACTCCGCCCACCCGGAGACATTGCAATGTTTACAAACTTTTAAGGAAGCGAGTTAGCATTTTAGCACTTCCGGTTCCATCGTCCCAGGGTTGATGGTTTTTTTGAATGGGATTTTGGTTAAATCCCTAAAATAAGGTCCATGGTTCACACAGGCTCAAGATACTTTCACATTTTATTCCACAACATAAAACACACCAGTTAAACCCCAATCGTGATTTTTTTTAACTGTTACGTTTGTTTAAAAAGACAGTTGCTAACAAGTTGCCAAATACACCGTGCCATCAGAGACATTAAATGTCATTATGCCGAACGGTTTATCAATTTACAGTATTTTCCAGTCGTAGTATAATTTGTAATAACCAATTAATAGTTTCACAAATTTTATTTTGTTGGTCAACAATGTTTTTTTGTTATGCCCTGAAATGCAACACAAGTCTTCAGATGGAAGATACTTGTTTTATTCCTACTGATGCAGACTCTCTGGGTTCGTAAATTAATCTATTACGATTATTCCATGTAAACACCACATTTTTCGGCTTAGTCATGGTGAAGGTGAAACTTTAACGATGCATAGCGCTTAAAGCCATGTTAAATTAAAAAAGGCCACATGACTGTTAAAGTTAGAAAGCATATGAGGATTTCTTAAAAGCAAGGATAAAATAACATTTTGTGTACTCACCCTAACAAAGCTGAAATGTGGTACTTTATTCACTAAAATAAGTTTAATCTTACCATATCCAAATCGAAATGTACAGAAATATATGCTTTCATATGTCATTTAACTAAGAATATTTATTTTAGTCTCATTTTTGTTTTGGCTCTAGTTTTGTATTTATACTAGTTTATATGAAAAGGTTCATGTAGTGTGGAATAAAGTTCATATAAAGAGTAAATCCTTTTCACTGAACACGTTAAAAATAAGTTTGAAAAAAATTTGTGGGAAGCGTGGTGGTGGTGACGTAGAAGGCTAGCAACCTGGTGCTGTAGTTCGTTTATAACCTAAGTTTAGCTGTTAAGTTCTGTCACTCTTATTTAGGCTTAAGAATTCATCATTGTTATATTATTTTGTGAAGATTATCTTGATGGATAAAATGTGTAAGTTTCATAAACTATGACTGAACACATAGCTTACATTTTGTGATAATCCAAAAGCCTATGGAAAAATCCTGTAGGCTTTTTGTAGAGGGAACCAGTGTCATGCTAACAGCCAATCCACCTACAGAGTGACGTCATAGTTCCCCCACTCTATATCTAGCATTTTGGCTATTTATTTAGTACTTATAAAGCACATATCAATGCCTTATTCTGCATGTTAGATCCCTTAATCCTACCCCATACATAAATGTAACAACTACCTTACTAACTGTTAATAAGCAGCAAATTAGAGGTTAATATGGATCATTTGTCTTTATTCACCATAGAATCAGAGATTCCTTAAGGATTATGTGACATGAATGAAGCTATGCAATTCCCTAAATGACATTTAAAATATATTAAAATAGAAAACTTAAAATTGAAGTAATATTGTACAATATTACTGTTTTTCATTATTAAATAGATGCAGGCTACATGGGGATAAGAGCTTTGCTTCACAAACACTGAACTAAACTAAACTGAACTGCTTCCATTGTCCTCATTTGTAAGTGACTTTGGATAAAAGCATCTGCTAAATTACTAAAAGGTGAACTAAAGTCATACATCTGTATGACTCTAACATGCCTGTTCCTTTTCAATATTTATTCAATATTTATGTCACAATCTATACACCTGACAGACCAATTTACAGTTCCTGTGAGTACAAGGAAGGTCTAGGGGTATGATTCTCGCTTGGGGTGTGAGAGGTTCCGGGTTCATATCCCGGACGAGCCCTCTTCTGTCTGGTTAGCGCAGTGGATAAGACGCATGCCTGTGGTGTGGGAGACCCGGGTTCGAATCCACTGTGAACCGCCAGTGTGTCCCTGAGCAAGACACTTAACCCCTAGTTGCTCCAGAGGCGTGCGACCTCTGACATATATAGCAATTGTAAGTCGCTTTGGATAAAAGCGTCAGCTAAATGAATAAATGTAAATGTAAGGAAAAATACTTTATTAATGTGGCTCCAAATAACTACAGCCCAATCGACTCCCTCTGCCAATGCATTGATGAAATTAATAGTTGGATGTGCCAGAACTTTCTTTAGTTAAACAAGGAAAAAACTGAAGTCATTGCATTTGGAAACAAAGATGAAGTGTTCAAGGTGAATGCATACCTTAACTCTAGAGGTCAAACAACTAAAAATCAAGTCAGGAATCTTGGTGTGATTCTGGAGACAGACCTTAGTTTCAGTAGTCATGTCAAAGCAGTAACTAAATCAGCATACTATCATTTAAAAAACATTGCAAGAATTAGATCTTTTGTTCCCAGCCAAGACTTGGAGAAACTTGTTCATGCCTTCATCACCAGCAGGGTGGACTATTGTAATGGGCTCCTCACCGGCCTTCCCAAAAAGACCATTAGACAGCTGCAGCTCATCCAGAACGCTGCCGCCAGGATTCTGACTAGAACCAGAAAATCTGAGCATATCACACCAGTCCTCAGGTCCTTACACTGGCTTCCAGTTACATTTAGGATTGATTTTAAAGTACTTTTACTCGTATAAAAGTCACTAAATGACCTAGGACCGAAATATATTTCAGATATGCTCACTGAATATAAGCCTAACAGACCACTCAGATCATTAGGATCGAGTCAGTTGGAAATACCAAGGGTTCACACAAAACAAGGTGAGTCCTCCTTTAGTTACTATGCCGCCCGCAGTTGGAATCAGCTTCCAGAAGAGATCAGATGTGCTAAAACACTAGTCACATTTAAATCTAGACTTAAAACTCATCTGTTTAGCTGTGCATTTATTGAATGAGCACTGTGCAATGTCCGAACTGATTGCAATATATATTTTCACTGTTTTTTTATTTTATTTTATGTAAAATCATTTTCTAACTGTTTTAAATTCATATTAAATAAGTACATTTTTAATAATTTTAAAAGTTTTAAAATTGCTTGTTTTATTCTTATTATTTTACTTTCTTTTATGTAAAGCACTTTGAATTACCATTGTGTACGAAATCTGCTATATAAATAAACTTGCCTTGCCTTGCCTTGCCTTGCTCTGTTTTCACAGTATAATCTGTCCTGCCAGAGGAATTCACAGTAGCCTGACCATCTGAGGATAAGCAGGACTGCAATGTCACCTTTTGTACCTTAAGCATTATATTAGTACAGCTGATCTGAAGGATGACCAAGCCAGCACACTAAATGCTTGACATAGCCATGTTTATTGGCAAAATTTTGTTAGGAATCCTGTGTTTTAGAGTATAAACACAACACAAGTAGGTTAAATCAAGTCTGGTTTGTATAGTAGGATATGTATGAACCTTAATAAACACCTCATGGATATGTATTGCTAACACCTGTTAGCAGAAACTTGATCTATGTACTACAGCACGTGGAGGGTTATGACTTTACATCACATGCGTGTTTAGGGATAAATTAACCATAGCACCCTTGAATAGTTCCCTTAAAACACTCCTTGCGTGTGTAATTGCAGGTTTCTTTTTCTTTTTTTGTCTAAATATAGCCTTGATATCAAAAGGTGACATTTATCTAGTAGTGTATGTATTTATTTATTTATTTTATTTCATTCATTCATTCATTCATTCATTCATTCATTCTTCACACATCATTTATAATTTAAATAATTTATGTGTTCCTGTAGCTCAATTGGTAGAGCATTGCTCTATTAAGCGCAAGGTTGGGGGTTCGATTCCCCGGGAATACATACATGATTGGTAAAAATTGATAGCCTGAATGCACTGTAAGTCGCTTTGGATAAAAGCGTCTGCTAAATGCATAAATTAAATTTAAATTAATTTAAATAAATTTAAATAAAAATGTTCTTCACTGAAACTGAATTCTTCTTGATAACAAAGTACCCAAACTTTATTTTCGGCAACTTGTTGCTTGTGGTGGACAGTTATAATGTAAAAACTGATATACTGTACTTTTTTTTTTCATTGAATAAATTATTCATATTTAGATATTTTTGTAAAAACATATCACAACATTAACAACAACATAATAATTATATATATATATATATATATATATATATATATATATATATATATATATAATATGTATGATGGATGTTCTTATTTTAAAGTCTGGGACAAGAATCAAGCAATGAAATGTATAAATAAATTCTGAAAGAATTTGAAGGAGCATTATTTGATCTTCATATGTTTGTTTAAATAAAACTTAACCACTACCCATAGAATTTACTTTTATAAAATGTTCTTTGTTATGAAATGATTTGTATAACATCTAACATTACTCAGATTTTCTTTTATTGTGTAAACTGATCAACTTTCCCAAGATCTTTGAAAAAGTTTTGAAAAGTCAGCAAAGGGGCAACATAGACCTATAGATTATGGTCCCAGACAAAACCTAAAGGATGATATTAGAGGTCTTAGCTCTGTCTGGACCTTCTGCTGAGTTCAGTCAGACAGAACCCTTCTGGCTTCCCTCAGTACAAGTATGGTTTGAACTGAGAACAGATAAGTCACACTTGGCTAGCTAAAAGCCTCCACACATGCTCACATGCACACAGTCTTTTTGTCCTTAAGAAAATTTCAGACTGTTAATGCTAATGTCAAGACGCATTGCTTAAGGGTTAACATTCAAACTGCAGGAGACCACAAGAAGAGACTAGAAGTCCTTTCTTGTTCAAAACATCTGACCATATGATAGGCCTACACAGCAATATATGTATAAACAAAATTCGCACAGAACAGACTAGATAGACTGTTGACTCCAAGCCGATCTGATAAATCAGTACTAAATTCCAACTTAAATAATATAAATAAAAAAAATAATTTCATATACATTCTGTTGAAGCATCAGGAATTTAAAAGTGCATGAATACATATGGAGAATAAATTTGAAGAACAAAGACTTGAGATGTGGTGTGCATGGAAATATAAAATTAATTATTTTGCTAAATAAACGAGAGATTCTTCTTTAAACTTTTGAATTCCATGCTGTGAATGCTATTTATTTATTTATGTACTTATTTATTTATATATATTATTTTTGTTTGTGTGGTTGATACTTTCAACAGCATTGGGTAAAATGCCACTGCCAACATAAAACAAAATAAAATAAAAAGACGAATTAGTTGGATATGATATATGATAGACGGATTCAGAATTGCGCAAACTAGCTGTAAATTTCCAAAGTCACTTGGCAGCAGTACCCGTAAAGTAGTCAACTACACTAGATGTCTTCTGAGAATAAAATCAATAACATATTACTGTAAAAAAATAAATATATATATATATATATATATATATATATATATATATATATATATATATATATATATATATATATATATATATATATAGTATTTTATATATGTAGCATCTCTATTTCCCCACACTTTGAAAAAAAAATAAAGTTTTAAACTCTTAAAATCTATATTGCCCTATGGATGCCTCAAATTGTATAGTTCTTTGAGAAGAGGTGTGGAAATTAATAATTGTTAGTGATTGTTGTTATATTACAAAATGTATATTTGTCACATATAACATGTATATTACATTTATACTGTATTGTAAATACAGGCAATACTTTAAACAGTCTATGCAAACACACATAGGCTACATAAATGCAATATCAGAAGTAGATTTTGTTCAATTTGTGTAGTGTAAAGATGTTTTGTTGTTGCAATTTTATTTGTAACAGTCTAGTTTTCTGATTGAAGTATTTGGCAAATCAAAGCATTTGGCATAAAAGGGAATACAGACACATTTAATAATGATAACAATAATCTACAAAGGCATATTTAAAATAAAAAAAAGCCCCTGGTAATCAATCACAATGGGCAAATATTGTCCCTTTATGGAAAAGTTCAACTCTGATCATGTCAGATGATTTCCTTCAGGCAGGAGTCATACAGGGTCCCACATTTATTTGAATGTTGTTTCATCATGAAAAATGCTCACAATTAATAATATCTAGAATTTATCATCAGAATTTAAATGTGTTTGATCAAAAATGTAAACACACCAGTTCCTTTTGCATTTGGTATCATTCAACAAAGTGATGAGCAGCATGGCTGCATGTGTGCGGCATCATCACATTTACATAAGAATACAAAACAATATTTCTCTGGTCCTGGAACATTGTACATAACGTTCAGAAGCCATAAAACTACTGACACTCTGCAGCCACATCACAGCCAGATTCTGGGTTTCGTGGTCTCGCTCTGAGAACCATCTCCAAATACAAGAGTGCCGCAGGACATTCTGTTCCCAGCTCGTGCTGTGAAAGCTCCAATCAGCGCTGAAAGAGAGATCCCACAATCCTTGATCCTACTGTGCTCAAACCCAGCTTTTTGTTTTTGTATGGCATCCAAGAGTTCAAAGTGTTCCCCTCTGGTGAGATGGCAGAGAGGCTCTGTTTTGGAAAGGAATGAGTTTTTGAATCGAGTCGCCACCTGTAGTTTACACATGGAGAACGTGGCTCCCAGCTGCCAGTCCCTTTAGATCTTGTTCCGTGAATACAATGGCACAGTTTCAGCTGATCACATGGCAGAGCCGCGTCTGTACTGTGCTGTTTTTCTCATAGCCTGTAAACACGGCCGTGACCCTCCCCTGATACGGCAGGGGGTCTTCTGAGGACAAGGAAAGGGCCTCCTCTCTTCTCTTTCATCACAGATTGGGCAATTGTTTTCATTCCTGAAAACGGACAGGAAAATGTTTATACAAGTGAACATGTATTGTACCTTAACACGCATCAGACATGGTCTGTTTTCTAGTAAAAAGGTTATTATTTATATTTTTGTTCTTTTTTGAAACATAAACCTCTGTAAATAAATCAATTAAAATGCTTAAAACAAGAAAACCAGATGAGAAGTTAAGAACATTCTATGTAATTTAAGATATGTATGTATATAACTGCTAAATGTTACTTTTGAGATATTTTACTGGGAAAAAGTACTGATTTACAGTTTAATGAAATTCCTAGACAACATTTTGGAGGGATCGTCTATTTTCCAGGCCTGTTCTGTCAGATTTAAACTGATATATTCCTTCATAATAAAAAGTGTGTGTCTTTGTGTGTGTGTGTGTGTGTGTGTGTGTGTGTGAGAGAGAGAGAGAGAGAGTGGTGTGACTAATGTAAAAAAATGCTTTAAGCATGACCGCTTTGTTGGCTTCTGTCTCAGCAGGATAATGTAGACCGAGCTGCCGATCACAGACAGGCAGATTTGATTGGACCAGGTTTTCAGCAGTCAACCAATCGGAATTCACCCAACCACCAAGGTCAGTGAACTAATAATTTGCATGAACACTTCATAAATTTCTTAAAATAATATACCTTGGCTCCATTATTTGTAAAGACAGTATTGTGTGTGTGTGTGTGTGTATGTGTGTGTGGTTATGGTTTATGGTCTTAATATCCAAAACAGAGTTAACGCATTTTTAATAGATGTGCATAAATGCTTCTAGTCACACAATTAACAACTGAGTATGTGTGTGCATACTTGATTATGGGCGGGGGCTGTCTGTCTCACAAACTTGGACTTGGGAGGGGGCTGTCTGTCGTAGACGTCTTTTATGGTTGGAGACTTGCTCATTAAGTTCAAACTGGGATCTATATTCAGGCCTCTTCCGCTGTAAACACTCCAGCAGTTCAAAGGCTTGATTTGTAAAGACACAGGGTGCCACTCATTAAGCCTCCAACCTAATTGTGCCATACAAAAATACAGAGGCATGATATTTGGAGCATGAGATTTAAGCACAATATCGCCTCAGCATGGGAGGTAAAGCCTGAAGGTTTTTTTTTTCAGTTTATTTATTTATTTATTTTTAAGTATGATGTTGTCATTGAAGTAAATGGAGCACAAATATTTCATTTAGGACTTCTCAGAGTGTGCCGAAAAAATCCTCACAGCTGTGACTACATTAAACTTAGTATTACATTTGCTGAGTGGTGTTTGTCAAACACAGTTACATATACATATAATTCTGTTGATTTGTGGATTTTTAACACTGTTTAATAATGTTTATTCAGAGTATTAAATAAACACTCTTATTGCACAACTAAGGCCTGCGTTATACTTTCCAAATGCGCAATCCCTATGCACACACTGGGCAATTGGTATGTCACGCCAACAATAGCGGACCCTAGCGGACTTGCATACGTGGAAAGTAAAACACAGGCCCTGTCCACACGAACGCAGTTATTTTTAAAACCGCAGGTTTTTCTATGCAGTTCTGCCATTCTTCCACACTCAAACGCAGCAACAGGTCACTGAAACCCAACATTTTTTTAAAAAAACTGCCAGGCTGAAGATTTTTCAAAGCAGTTGCAGTGTTATCATGTAGACAGTGAAACCAGAGTTTTTGGCTTGTGACTTTGGAGCCAATGCTGTTATCTTCGCCTAATGGAAACTTTTTCAGGCTTCTGATTGGCCAACATGGCTTTATGGTTGAGATTATATTGACCCCTGTTGGCTTGGCATGCTCTTGACAGTGCATCATAGCATGCGTTTGCGTTTTAATGTGGACAGAGATTTTTTTTTTTTTTTTTTAACGGAGGGAAAAACTCTATTTATAAAAATATCCGTGTACGTGTGAACATAGCCTGAATGAATTAATGTATATATATATATATATATATATATATATATATATATATATATATAGATTAACATTAGAAAAAATAGCAAGAGTTTGTTCCCATGTCTGTTCTTTGACCCTGTAGTTTTCATACTCCAATGAAAACAACAAACTGTGACAACAAAGGTCTTATTTTGGGATGCAGATAAAAATAGATGAGAAGCGTTTGTACGTCAAATCTCAGATTAAGGCCAGAAATATTCATTGCTGTGTCGAAATCCCATGTGACGTTTACTACTATAATTTTACAGCTTAAAACCTCTCACATACTTATAATCTTTTAATAGAGTTAAAGACAACACTCTATTGTTTGCTATGAAGTTAACTGGCTTATGAAGTTTATTAAAACTGAGGTGCTTTGTTGAAATGTGACATTGTAGGCTTTTAGCTCAAATGGATTACATTTGATGGGTCAAAGTAAATGTTTTAGGTTTCTGGAAGTGTGTGGGGTCTGTCATTGATCCTCTCTCATGAAAGGAACATTCCAAACTGAATTGCAATGAAGTTAAAATTGTAACTATAAGTGTTATTAAGCTTAGGTTTTTAGTACGAATGCATGGTTTGTTTGTACTGTATATGTGATTTTGTGTTCTACAGAAGAAAGACTTGCAGTCATGCAGTTTTTAGTATGAGCTTTTTTTTTCAGTTTAATTGAGATATTTATCTAGAGATATTTACTAGTTCTGGCCTTGACACTGAAAGGCTGGATCGGAACACTGCAGAGTTATTCAAGTTTTTCCTTTGTTGAGGTCAGTGCGTCTCCTACACCGCATGATTCTGATAGACCCTTGGGCAGCAATATCCAGGGTTTTGCATTCTTTAGAAGAAAGAGAGGTTTTAGTGTGGTGGGCGGGTGGGGCTTATAAGATTATGGAAGGTGAGGTATATGAAGCTCTGATTAGATTGATGTTTCCCAAGAACAGGCCCTGATCCACATTATTGTTTTTCCAGATTTTCCCTCTCTCTACTCACGCTCTGCTCTTGGACTGCCAAGGGCATTTTTACCCATCATTCTCTCTTTGACTACTTTTACATTGCACACCAAAATACTGCTTATTGCAAGAAAGCCATTTAGTACACTAAAGCGGCATACAGAAATGTACACCATTTACTTACCGTCGTTTGGAATGAAAAAGAAGTTTTTTTTTTTTAGAATGTTGGTAATTGAAGAGTTTTGGTAACCATATAATAAATAAATGGACAAAAACACATTCATGTTCCACAGATAAAAACGAAGACAAACAGTTTTGTAATGAGGGCGAGTAAATGTTTACAAAATTAAGTTTTTCGGGTGATATGTCCCTTTAACCCACATATACAGTGTATGCAATACCATCAGTAAACCGTTTTTTTCTGTACCTTAATGTTACTTTAGCTATCCTGAGCAAACGCACACTCTAAAGTTTTGGCCACATTTCAATTCTTATGGCAGAATTCCACAGACAAAACTTAGTCATCTCATGAGGAATTTTGCGGGAAGGACAAGTGAGACGGAAAATTTCCTTTCATGGATTTCACTTTGTCTTCAAGTTTGTTGAGTTATTACTATGCATTGACTGACAATCAACTACAGGATCACCCTGCATCTCCATTATCTGTCAAAAACAAAACTCTGGTTCATAGTTCTGATCCTTCTCCTACTCCGTCTCTATAGATTCACATGTATACACCCGTGTGTTTTTTTGAGGCACATATCTACCCCCAAGGGTCTTCTATGAGTCGCTCCTGCCCAAGCGACTCCTCCTTTCTCCTTTCATTACACCCGTCTCTGTTCACTCACAATTTGCATGTTAATTGTCACCAGCTGGATGGTCTAATGGACTCAGTCGTAAACATGGTGCAATAAAACATGTTTTAAAACTTTTGCATTTGTCTTTAACAGTCTGGCATAAATTATACCAGCAAATTAGCAAAAATTAGCACATGTGCACTTTTGCTAAAGTGAACCCATATGGAAATCACTGACATATCAGGGTATGTTTCGAGCATCACCCTGTATTAATTGTTGGAAATCTTTTAATTAGACAAATATCTAAGACCCTCTAAATATGCATCCAAGATGATCTAATCAAATGTGATTCGATCTAATTAAAATGTGTGTTCCTTTTAAGGCATGACCAGTTATGTTTAAAGGGGTTAGTGAACCTAAAATGTAAAATTTTGTCAGAATCTATGCAAATATTCTTCTAAACCCATGAGACTTTCATCTTTTGAATACAAATAAAGATACATAGAGTACATCAAATAACAGCAGCTCTAACCTGCTTGATTGATGCCCAAGAACCAAGGATGTTTATTATTATGCACACACTGTTGAGCTATGGTTTATTATATTTGATGTACTCTATGTATGTTGATCAGTGTCTCTTCGGAAGATTTGTATTAAACCAATTTTGTAATTATTTTTACCTTTTTTAAGCTTTAATAATCACTTTTTAAAAAAAGTATTTATTTATTTATTTAAAAAAAAAAAACTTTTTTTGTTATCTAGAAAGTAGCTCCATCTACTGGTGTCTTTCTTTACACTAACACTGAATGTATTCCATCCAGTTTTTTTTTCTTTGATAGTAATCATCTTTCTTTGTCGTTTTATCCAAGAATGTGTGTCTAATTAGATTGTTCTGAACTATTTTCATTAATAAGTCGAAAGAACACAGATGTTTACATGCCTTAATGGGTAAACATCAAATTGTGTCAGTCAGTTTATGCGTATCTGTCTTATGACCTTTATTTTTAACTCTCTTTTTAAAAATGTTTTGTAGCCAATTGACTCCAACCACTTTATTTTCCCAATCCATTTAAATCAAAATGATTTTTTTAGCAGATATCCTATGACTATCTTGCTTGTTGTTTTTATGGAAAATGTATTAAAATCAATTATCTAGAAACACGGTCAGTCTCCTTAATTGGAATTGAGTGGTTAGAGTCAGACCCCAAGCAGCCATGCACCAGCTCCGGCTCCGGCGCTACAACCACTCCAGTGTATAAGTGGCAAAAAAAGTTGGCAGAACTCAGTTTACCTCAGCCTGGAATTTAAACAGCTCTCTTGACTATAATCAGATTCTGGCGCCGCAGTCTCTACTTTCACAAATACGGTTAGCATTAGTTTAATCAGCTGATTTCCCACACGGTAATAAAACAGTACATTTGATGCAGTGTTCCCATGGCTGCTGAGTCATTTTGCATTGCATTCCGCACTCGCTGAATGCTGAGCACCGAGTGCAGCTGGCAGGGCTGGAGGAGCTGCTCTACTGAATCATTCATTTCTCAGAGATGTCTGGGATGAGTCCCAGGCCCTCCTCATTGCCATCTACCTGAGAAATCTACCAGATTTACATTTTCATATTTTCTGTAAAAGCAGCATGCTTTTAGAATTCACTCCCTCTATTTAGAACGCTTTACTTGCCTCATACCCTGAGGAAAGATTGAAGGATTGGTTCATGCATTGCTGTCTCAGGATTTCTCTGGACAATTGACAGTTAAACTTTTAAGTCTTCTTTTGGCTCATCCGTAAAAGACAAATTGCTCTCATCTTAGATCAAAACAGTTCTTTTTTGAAGAATATCCTGCTCTTTTTTAAAATAATGTAAGTGATGGGGATGTCAGTACATATGACTCATTATATTCAAAGTCTTCTGGTTCAATCTGGCTTACCCGTGGCACATTCATGGGAATTTGTGATAGTAGTAACAATGCCTGATTCATGGAGAAATCATTCTTTTGTGCTTACTACCAACCTTTAACATTGAAACAATGTCAATGTTCAGTTGTTTCAACATTAAAAAAAATGTTGAAATAGATTTTAAAAAGGCATCAAAATACATCTAAATTTGAAAATTTTACTACAAAAATGAAGATGTTAAAATCTTTCCCGAATTGCTTTGTAAATTTGAAAGAATATATAGCAGAGATTCAACCTCGATCCAAGGCGTTGATTCACCCATGGATAAATGTTGAAATGCCTGATAGGTTTCAATTAATTGATTTTGGTTTGAATCATATGTTGATGAACAGAACTAAGATTACTTAGATGGCTCATGAGATGACTCAGTGATTGGGTCGCTGAGCTGCACAGATTTTTTATGATACTTGATACCATATACTGTAAGTTAGGAATGATATGAATGTTAGTAAATTAATTTTTGGGTGAAGTATTCACATATAGTGAAAGCTTTGTTATTGGGAACTACAGTCAGTGAATTGTTGAATTTGATATTCTAACACAGATTAATCTATGCCTGTAATATATATATATATATAGTCCCACGTTTGTGCTTCACAAATCATCTGGTGTTTTTCTTCCAAAGTGCCTGCATAAGACCCTGTCTGGGACAGTTATTTTCTGAAACATTTTTTGAGAATAGACAGTGGCTTTGCAAAGTCAAAAAAAAAAAAGGATCTCATAGGATGTTTAGGTCAAAAAAAAAAAAGGATGACAAATACAGATTGATTTTGTCCTGTGTAAATTGTTTTTATTTGTTTCCACTTGTTTGTTTTAGCACCCTCTGCTGGACATACAAAAATGTTTCTTTAAATTAAGTGTTTGCTTTACAGCAGGCCACACTGTTAAATGAATAATAGACACGCACGCGCACACGCACAAGCACACACACACACACAAACACACACACACACACACACACACACACATACGCACGCACACACACACACACACACACACACACACAAACTATGAATAATAATTTACACATCCCCAAGTAATTCTAAACCTGTATGACAGGCTACAATTTAAGTAATATCTGATTTGACAGTAAATAAATAAGTGCAAAACAAAGACAAAAACAACCAAACTAAAACAAATTCTATATGATTCATTCATGCCTCAAAAAAAATCAATTTTGAGACATGATGTGGTCAGAACTCTTAGCAGGTTGAGTAGATTATTATCAATCAACAAACGGGGTGTTTATCACTCACGGCTTCAGGAGATTCTAGATATGAGTATACATTTCAAGATATTTTTCAAGATATCAAGCTTTAAAGCTCCAGTCTCTATTCATTGTAATTCCATGAAATTGAGTGACATGAATGTGTGTGAACTTGCGCTTTAAATGAATGAGTTTATGAGTTTAGATTTAGAAGTACAGTTAAAATTAACATTAGTGTACAGATTTAAATGGATTTATTCAGCACTAAAACAGAACTGCATCATGTTTGATGTTTGCCAGAAATGTGGTTCAGAGTGGCATTTTGTCATGCTATTAAGGCATGTTCAATTAAAATAACCTGCCAATCACAACTCTCTCTGGAGCAATAGACCAGTTTGTCGAGTTTCAAAAGATAGTCGGGGTTCAAACAGGGGACAGTGAGCACATCCCAAACATGCAATATGAAAACAAAATTGTAGCTACAGTATATTAATCAATACTAATGTTTAATATAATTTAATTTTATACAATTTATAATTCATAACCCAAGACCTTTGTCCTTTTTACCCCATACCCCATACCTCCCCACTGTGCTAAAGCCTGAGTGTGTGAATGTATCTTAGCTCTCCAGGATCTCTAAGTAGAGAAGGGGCTTACCTGTCTCTATTAATACATCAGCTGATCATCTGATTATCTGATGGGTTTTCAGAAAAAGGTCTTTCAGAGGGCACAGCTACACATGGGGTGCCAAGTAAAGCACAGAAAAAGTGTAAATAAAATAAAAATAGGTGCATATATTAGTTCAGTTACGATTTAAAAAGTTGAGAATGAGACTGCAGTACAATGTGTGAGTGTATTAAATTGCCCTCTGGTGGTGTAATCATATAATGCATCCCTAAAGGAAATAAATTGTGCATGATCTTACAAACATGATAAAATACCAAGTATAGTAAAATGGCTGTGACATGAAACAACTCTTGTCCATAGCAATGCTCAGCACCTGCAGGCAAAAAAAACAACAACAATTACTGTAGATCGCCCAGATGGCACATTCTTAACTTGCTTGATAAAGCATCCTTTTTGTATGATAAAAGGAAACTAATTAATTAACAGACTTGATATTTAGACTTGATATTATATCTGATAGTATTTAGTATATCTGATGTGTTTTTCCTTCCTATTTCTCTCCCTGCCAGAAGATGACGTGGATCTGGAAGCTCTGGTGAATGACATGAACTCATCCTTTGAGAGTCTGTACATTTCTTGCAGTGTGCAGACAGAATCCACTCCACTGCTGCACAACGGCCAGGCGCACCGCTCTGCCACATATCAAACACAGGCTCAGCCCACCTCCCCACACCAGAGACTGCACCGGTCCCAGCCAATGCACATCCTCGCTGTCAGGTGAAAAGCATGCACATATATACCCATACACACACACACTGTGGCCCCAAAACGTATTTAGACACTAAAGCCACATGCGTGAGTAGGGGTGCTCTAAACAGGATTTTTGAGGCTGATTTAAAACCTTCTTTTTATCATTTTAATTATGTATAGTGTTACTCCAGTCAGGATTTTTAGACATTTATTCAGGGCCTGAATTTCATTTTTTGAAAATTGGGGGAATTCCCCTCTTAGGTGTCTCTTGTGAGAGGGGAAATGTAAGCAACCCATTATTCAATGCTTTTTACTTTTGCATTTAGCCTGATTCAATATTAAGTTGCTCAAGCAATTGGCAAAACATTTAAACTACATTTCTTATGTTAACATAAATGTACCATTGACAGCTTTACTGTCTTTTCTTTTGCTTTTGAATCTTTATTTCATCCAATTCTGCAGTTCATAAAGAACTTTGTTTTCCTACCTCCACGAATGCCATCTATTATCGCCTTCATTATTTAAAACTGCTCTTTCCCTGTAAACCTAGCCAAAAAGCCATATGGATTGACTGTGAAACACAGTAGACTATAATAATATGCATTTTATGGTGTAATTACTACATTTTAGTGTCTTTCCATGTTCATATTTACAAAACAATGCACTGTTACTTTAATTCTGCACTTGCAGCGCAGCAATACAATGCAAATTTGCATGCAAATTACATTACAACTTCAAAAATGTTTTCAAAACAACACTACACTCTTTTTCAACTTGGCTTTCTTTGTCTCCATCAAGAGTGGCGCTCCTGTTATTCCATTGCTCTGTTGTACTGAAACCTCTGAGAATAAATGGTTTCCATTTGGTGAGCGTGTTTTTCCCTCTCAGCTGTGGATCACAGCAGGAAGTTGAGCATAACGAGCTCGTGAACGAGGGTTCACTCAAGCAAAGGTTCATTCAGAGGTTACCGTTCAGACTTCAGCTCTGAATTCCCTATCACACACTCCCTCATGCCCTCAAATCTAAGGCATTAATGTCTGTGTGTGTGTTTCAGTTTTTCTCTGAAGTCCCCACTTCAAAAGGACTCCTCAACTACTGACTTCAAAAAATGGCCCTAAATGCTAATGTTGCCCAAAGCCACCAACCATTCTTGGCCGACAGTAATACCCTTGTGAGACAAGGTTCTTTGCACATTTCATGTCCGTAATATAACCCTAAATCTGAGATTTTAATTTATTCCTCCAGAAGACTTCAGGAAGAGGAGCAACAGTACCGAACGTCCTCTCTACCTGCCATCCCCAATCCCTTTCCTGAGCTCTGCAGCCCCGCGAGTTCCCCTACGCTCAGCTCTGGCTCCTTACCTCAGTGTCAGCCCTCAGGCAAATATGTAAGAGACCCTTTGTTCTCATTCTTCTCTCTCTCTTGAAGGAATAGTTCACTATATACAAAAATGGAAATTCTGACATTATTTATTCGCCCCCTTGTCTTTCCAACCCAGCATATTTTTTTTTTCTTCCATGGAACACAAAAGGATAAATTCTGAAGAATATTTGTGCAACTTATTTTCGTAAAGCATTAGTTCATACTGACTACAGTCATGCTCCAGAAACCACAAAAAAGCAAAAATGTAGTCAGAAAAGAACCATAAATGTATTCCAAAATAACTTCTGATGCATATGATGGCTTAGGGTCACTGGTTTCAGTTTGGTGCATCAGAATTATTTATTTTATGGTGTGTGGGGGGGGGGGGGCAGCTGGTGTCAGTATGGACTGTCATTTATGGGAAAGATTCTTAAAAAATTTTATTCCTTCTGTGTTCCATGGAGAAATTAACAACACACCGTTTTGGAACAACATTAGGGTTGGGTAAAGAGTGACAGATATCATTTCTGTTTGAGTTATTCCATGAATCTTTCTGTATGGTTATTAATGTTACTTTGAAAGGCCTCTCAATGTGGTTTTTTTAAATATATTTTTAATTAGTTAATGGGACTGTTAGGATAACATGGTTGTTGGTGTAATTTCGAACATGCTGAATTTCAGTTCAGTGTGGTGTATTGCTTTGACATGTGTCTAGACACTGGTTTCCCAAGAAACGTGTCACTTCCTTTACAGTGTGACTCATATATTCTTACAGTAAGTTACTTACAGCAGTAATAAAAAGTTATGTCCACATGTATGTCCCCTATAATCATGTCTTCATCCAAAATGAAATAAAATCTTTTTGGGAATTTATAAAAGACTTTTAGCCGTTAACGGAATAGGACAGATGGGAAGTATTCAAGAAAATATTGAGAAAAGAGAAGAGGTGTGATCAGAAAATGATGGAAGGCTGATTTGAAATCAAATTACCTAAGGACCACCATGTAACTTATCTAAGCATATGCCAAATGCAACACAATGCTAGACCATGATCATGTTGTTTTTAAGGCACATTTATGCATTTGTTTACATTGCAGTTAAATTGTTTGGATTTGTGTGTGTGAGCATCTGTTGTGTGCCTGTGTGTATATATAGCTTTCTCTGGACCCCTGGCTGTTACATGTGAGCTGAGTGAGGCCCTGATATATTCCTGGAAAGTCTTGTCATTGCTCAAGGGTAACCACATCCATATGGGGCCACGGTCTGTTACCGTAACATGGTCCCCATGTTACCGTAAAAATTACTACAGACATTAATAAATTACCCTAATCCCTCTCTCTTTACTTTTATTGTCCTGTGGATGGAACCCAGTAGGGGTCTAAGTGCTAGAGAAGGATTCTGGTCAGTCCAAAAGAGAAAACAACCTGGAAGAACACCTGGAAGAAATTTAAAACAGCTGACAAATCATCAGTGACTGATGATGTCCATAAATGTTATCAAGATATCAAGCACATTGCCTGTTCTTTGTATGTGGAGTGAGTGTGAATAGCAGATGTTATTTTGCAATATGAGAAATGAGAACATACTTGTTGCATGGCCTGTGACTTGACATTGTGTTTACAAAGGATGTGAGCATCACGTCAGAATTAAATCACCTCCATTCTAATTAACCAGGGGGTGCCATTAGAAGCACTGATTGAGGTTTATTGTTATGCCGTGTTTATATTTTTGATTTATTTTTATTATTATTTTTTTTTTTTTGTCAGAGCTATGGTGCAAACCAACATTTTATTTTTCTCTCTTCCATGGAAAACAAAAGCAGAAAATTCTGAAGAATAGTTCAGTCAAGTCAAGCCACCTTTATTTAAATAGCACCTTATACAATTGATTGTGTCAAAGCAGTGTTACAGTATCAAACAGGAAAGTATTTTGTCAGTAATGCAAGAGGACAATAATATGTTTTCCAGTTTAAGGTGAGACACTGCAGGCAAAAACACTGTTTTTTCAAGCACCTGTCAATTTTGAGATTTTGGGCTTTTTGGTTTTTCATAAAGTGCTTTTTCAAACTAGTGGAAGGAAAACATCCAAAAGACACTGTTAAGTGTTTCTTTTATAGCACTTTATCTGTTTGTTTCAATAGATTTCAATTACAATACATATTTTTAAAGGCCGTTTTCTCAAAATGAGTTTTTTCTTCAACACTGAGCCATAAATCTCCACTTCAGTAGCACTTACACACACCAAACTTGACATTTTTATTCCTGTCTATACTCTCAAGGTTTTTACAGAGGGATTTGTTCATATATATTTTCCTTGATTATATACAACATTTTATTCCCCCCAAAATTGTGAAAATATATTGTTTTCTGGCTGTTCAAAGTATTTTCTGAATTATGGAGTGACAAAAAAAGATAACCAGAATTCCCTCTGTAAAAACATTTGACTCTAATATGTCAAAAAAATTAAACAAAAAATTTGAAACTGACTTCATCTAGTGTTCAGATTTTTGTACTAGACATTTATGCAAATTAGCACATATTTCATTAAATAATGACTAATTTGCATATTTAAACATAACATTTTTGAAAACTTGTAATACAAAAAATGTTTGCAATAATAAATGTAATCAATCAACTGGGTAAGTAAGGTGATAACTATTAGTTATTTTTTTTGCCCTATTCACCTGCAGTGTCTCGCCTTAAGTCAATTGAGTCAGTGATGTCATCATCCAGTTCAGTTCTCTTCCAACAGTGTTCCAATAATCATTCAAGCATCCTAACTAAGCAAGCCAAAGGCGACAGTGGCAAGGAACCAAAACTCTATCTGTGATAAAAAAATAAATAAATAAAAACATTGGGAGAAACCAGGCTCAGTCGGGGTGGGGCAGTTCTTCATGGCCATACAACCAGTATAGAGGGGTTCAATTCCAGGCTGCAACACAGGTCAGAGGATTTGTGACCTTGGAATAAGAATGAAACAGTCTAATACTAGTATTAATGTCATTCTTCTTATGACATAACAAGTACATCTAGTGTAATGGGAAGTTTTCCCGGTTTCGGTTGACCTTGCAACCTAACAATCTTTTAGTTTAACAGATTTTAATTATATAAATGCAATAGGGTGTAATGTGTATTCCAGGTTAAAGAGATGGTTCTTTAATCTAGATTTAAACTGACAGAATGTGTCTGCCTCCAGAACAGTGTTAGGTCAAGGTCAACTTTATTATCTCCGAAGGACAATATGTTTCACAGCCAGCAGTAAACCATATGCAAACAACAAACAAGCACCACAACACACAGACAAAAACAATGACTTTCATTAATAATATACATAAAATTATTTGTAATTAAAAAAACCAATGGCAGCTGGTATAAAATAATTTTTAAATCTATTGGTCCTACATAGAGGCAAATAATATCTGCGAGTAGAAGGAAGCAACTTAAAAACATTCTGCAAGGGATGGCTGGGATCATTCATAATTAACTGAGCCTTCTTCAAAGTCCTAGCCTTATGCAAGTCGTTCAAATAATTTAAAGTGAGTTACCACTCACTTTAACAATACCCTTCAATCTGTTTCTTTTTTTAACATTTAGTGACCCATACCAACGCACAAATGAGAACGTAATGACAAATTCAGTAGTGAAGTGAAGTGAAGTGATGTGACATACAGCCAAGTATGGTGACCCATAATCAGAATTCGTGCTCTGCTTTTAACCCATCCAAAGTGCACACACACAGCAGTGAACACACACGCACCATGATTACACACCCGGAGCAGTGGGCAGCCATTTATGCTGCAGAGCCCGGGAAGCAGTTGCTCAAGGGCACCTAAGTCGTGTTATTGAAGGTGGAGAGAGCACTGTACATGCACTCCCCCCACCTACAATTCCTGCCGGCCCGAGACTCGAACTCACAACCATTCGATTGCGAGTCCGACTCTCTAACCATTAGGCCACGACTTCCCCAGTACAACAAGAATAAAACATCTTCATGAAAGTACTATCCACTTTAAAACTGCAAAGCTTCCGCAGGTAGAACATAAGCTGGTGGGCTTTCTTACACACAGCATCCACATGAGCCTCAAAGGTCAACTTTTCATCTATTACAGTACCAAGGTAGATTGTTCTAGAGTTTGGGCGCTAAATAGGAAAAGGACCTGCTGCCCGCAGTTGATTTTGTTATTCTAGGTTTTGTGATTGCAGAAGATGTGAAGGATTATAATACGATATGGACTTGCTAAAGTACTGAGGAGCTAAACTATTCAGGACTTTATAACTATTTAGCAAGATTTTAAAATGCAATTGATGTTCAATAGAGATCCAGTGTTGACAGAACTGGGCTAATGTGGTCATACTTCCTGGTATATATACCTTTATATTATAGCTTATATATATATATATATATATATATATATATATATATATATATATATATATATATGGTTAAAAATGCAGCAGCTAGTTCTTACTAGAACCAGGAAGTATGACCTCAGTTCTGTCAACACTGGATCTCTATTGAACATCGATAGCATTTTAAAATCTTGCTAAATACTTATAAAGACCTGAATGTATATATATACCTTTATACAAATATAGGCCACTAAGAAGGCAATGAATGACACCATACAGGGAAAAAGCCTGTAATTAATATAATACAAAACAATACAAAAACACTGAAGTTTCTCTTTTTTCTGAAGACACTTTGAAGAATGTGTTAACCAGACCATTGATGGTCCTCATGTAGTTCCATAATTAGTTTTAGCACATTTACAATGTATAAAATTTAAATGTAAAATCAAATAGCATACTAGAGTTAAAAATTAAAACAGGTGCTTTACACGTGCTTTAATCTGTTTGTCAACTCATCAGAATCAGAAAGAGCTTTATTGCCAAGTATGCCATGGAATGTGTTTTAGTGACATAAGCTTCCAGTACACAGAGACAACACACAGACAAAAAACATTGCTAATAAATAAGTGTATAAACAATTGTGCTATTAGTGATAATGGATTAGGATTTAGTAAGATGCAGGGATGTACGTACTAGGATGAAGGGGTAAAAAATAAATATATGGATATTGCACGTTTTTTATTGCAAAAGTGGGGAACATTTAACTGTTCATGAGGTAGAAAAGTCTAAAAAAGACAATTAGACAGCTTCAGCTTATCAAGAATGCTGCTGCCAGGATTCGGACTAGAACCAGAACATTAGAGCATATCACACCAGTCCTCAGGTCCTTACACTGGCTTCCAGTTACATTTAGGATTGATTTTAAAGTACTTTTACTCGTATATAAACGAGTGAGGAATCCAGAGTGATTTTCTGAGCCCTTTTCCTTACTCTGGATGCATACAGTTCTTGAAGGGTGGGCAGGGGAGTACCAATAATCCTTTCAGCAGTTCGAACCTTTTTCTGTAGTCTTCTGATGTCTGATTTTGTAGTTGAACCAAACCAGACATTTATTGAAGTACACAGGACAGACTCAATGAAGGATGAACTGTTTCAGCATCTCCTGTGGCAGTTTAAAGTTACTCAGCTGGTGAAGGAAGTACAACCTTTGTTGGGCCTTTTTCACAATGGAGTCAATGTGATTGTCCCACTTCAGGTCCTGGGAGATGGTGGTTCCCAGGAATCTGAATGACACCACTGCAGCCACAGTGCTGTTCATGATGGTGGGGGGAGTGCTGGGGGGTTTCTTCTGAAGTCCATGATCATCTCCACTGTTTTGAGCATGTTCAGCTCCAGGTTGTTAAGACTGCACCAGACAGTCAGCTGCTCAACCTCTTGTCTGTAAGCAGACTCATTACCGTCCTGGATGAGGCAGATGACTGTAGTGTCATCTGCAAACTTCAGGAGCTTGACAGTAGGGTCTTTAGAGGTGCAGTCGTTGGTGTACAGCAAGAAGAGCAGTGGGGAGAGAACACATCCCTGAGGGGCACCAGTGTTGGTGGAGCAGCTGTTTGACATGAATTTCCCCAGTCTCACTAACTGATGCCTATCTATCAGAAAGCTGGTGATCCACTGACAGATATAGCTAGGAACAGAGAGCTGGGTCAGTTTGATCTGGAGGGCTGTTGGGATGTTGGTGTTGAAAGCAGAACTAAAGTCCACAAAGAGGATCCTCACATAAGTCCCTGTTTTGTCCAGATGTTGCAGGTTGAAGTGCAATCCCATGTTGATTGCATCATCCACGGTCCTGTTTGCTCGGTAAGCAAACTGCAGGGGGTCCAGTAAGGGTCCAGTAATGTCCTTCAGATAAGCCAGAACCAGTTTTGCAAATGACTTTGTGACGACAGACGTTAGAGCCACAGGTCTGTAGTCATTAAGTCCTGTTATCTTGGGTTTCTTTGGAACGGGGCTCCGGAGATCTGTTGAAGATCTGTGAAAAGATGGGGGCCAGCTGGTCAGCACAGGTTTTCAGACATGCTGGTGTAACACCATCTGGGCCTGTTTCTTTTCTTCTTTTGTTCTTCCTGAAGACCTGGCGCACATCATCTTCACAGATTTGAAGAGCAGGAGGGGTGGAAAAGGTGATTGCTGGAGGTGTTAAAAGTTGTGTAGGGAGATGGTCAGAATGGGTGGTGGGTTTTTTTAAATCTACAATAAAACTGATTCAGGTTGTTAGCAAGTCGTTGATTAGCCTCAGTGCAGGGAGATGGTGTCTTGTAGTTAGTGTTGGCTGTCGGTCCTCGCCACACTGAAGTTGAGTCGTTGGAAGTAAACTGGTCTTCCAACTTTTTAGCATAAGTTTTTTAGCCGCTCTAATCTCTTTGTTCACTGTGTTCCTGGTTGTACAAGACTCTGTCCCCATTTCTGTAGGCATCCTCTCTGGCCTGACAAAGACATCTGAGTTTTGTTGTAAACCGTGGCTTATCATTGTTGAATGTTAAATAAGTCCTGGTAAGAATGCATATATCCTCACAAAAACTAATATAGGATGTCACAGTCTCTGTGTGGTCGTCCAGATCGGTGGTAGCAGCTTCAAAAACACTCCAATCAGTGAGGTCAAAACAAGCTTGTAAATCTTGCCCTGTTTTGCTGGTCCATCTCTTCACAGTCTTCACTACAGGTTTAGCAGTAGTAAATTAAGTTTCTGCTTGTAGGTCGTTATAAGATGACATAGACAGTGATCAGACAGCCCCAAAACTGCTCGTGGAACAGAGTAATATGCATCCTTTATTAAGCGCGCTGTCCGGTATGGCGTCATTCAGCCAGGTTTCCGTGAAACACAGAGCAGCAGAGTGTGAGAAATCCTTATTTGTATGAGAGAGCAGAACAAATACGTCCATTTTGTTAGGTAGAGAGCGGAGATTTGCCAGATGGATGCTAGGCAACGGCATTCAAAATCCGCGCTTCCTGAGTCTGACAAGTGCTCCCGCTCGCTTTCCCTGTCTGCGCTTTTGCGCATTTGATCAACGCCACTGCTCCTCTGACAGTAACGTTCAGTAAAACGGCTGAATAATTAAAATCCGGTAAAAGATCTTGTGGTGTGTTCTGCCGAATGTTCAGCAGTTCATCCTTGGAGAAACGGATAATGTTTTAAAAAAAAAAAAAAACAGAAAAAAAACGAAGAAAAACAGTTCAAACACTGGAGAGCCAAGCATTGAAGCAGCCGTGTGCGGCGCCATCGAGAGCTAGAAGAGAGGCGGCGCCATCAAGAGCTCATCAAAATAAGTATACTTCTTTAAATCACTACTCATAATTAAAAATCTACATCAAAGTAGAGCTTCACATTTATAAATTGCGTTTATTAAAAGTCTACTTAAGTATTTTGAGAAGCAGTCATGAAGGTTTACTATCTTAAGTAGCCTTTGATTTCATAAAATTATCTGCACATTGTTTTTGTTTAAATACACTTTTTAAAGTGATTTGAAGTACACCAGAAGTACACGTTCAATATGATTAAGCATATTTGTTTTTCACATAGTTGTGCTTTCTTTCATTAAAATGAATGCCACATTGAAACTATTAATTGCTATTTATGCTGTTTCATTCCTGCCAACATACTCAAGTTTGGCATGTGTTTTTAAATACACTTTGGGACCACTGTAAGTATCCTCAGAGTGTTGTATAGAGGCACCATAGTGCGCTCTGGAAATCATATGTGTTATGAAGCTGGTTTTTGGACTTTTGGACAGCTGCTTCTGGTTTGCACCCCCTGGATAGTTTTTCTCAAATGCACGCTCAAAGAAGTGCAGATGTCTGAAGGCCTGCTTGCCTGGTAAGAAACAAGGCGTTTTTGTGTTTACAGAATTTTCCAAGCTGCGGGCGCTTTCTGACAGGCCCCCATTGCTCTTCTAGATCCCACGCAGAAGGCACGCGAACCAGAAGGCTACTACAAGCCAGCCGGCCCATTGATAGCATGCCATGGCTCTGCAAATTTCAGAAATCGTAGTAATTTATTGTGTCTCCTATCTGACTCAAGTTTATTTTAAAGTTTATTTGTAACAGACTTGTAGCAGGGTTTATTCCATTCTAGAATCTTCTACTATTATCAGAAACACACCATCAGCACAGTGAGAGAGAGAGAGAGAGAGAGAGAGAGAGAGAGAGAGAGGGAGGGAGGGAGAGAGAGAGAGGGAGGGGGAGAGAGAGAGAGAGAGAGAGAGAGAGAGAGAGAGAGAGAGAGTAAAATGTAAGCTTTAATCTATTTAAAGCACTCACTGACATCAGGTTCTGGCACCCACCGAGAAGGCCTGGAACTGAAATAAGGGGATGAGCAATATGCTTAATAGTATCTTACCTCACTTTAATGTGTTGATGCATTTTTACTCTAGGGTGAGGTAAGCGGCTGGAAATAACCCAGAACTGGGAAGGGCTCGCAGGCTCATCAAGCCCACACAATACAGCACAACTTGAGATAGGATGAGGAGAAGTGCTTACTGTGTTGGGTTAGCTGTAGTCACTGAGGTGTGGTATGGGCAGAGGTAGCCAATTGGTCTGAGATCATTATGTCTGTTTTTGTCACAGCAGGAGGTGATATTTAAGCAATATCACATCAGAAGATAGTGCCGTTATTCCAAATATTGAAACAGGTACAGCTGTGCTGATGTTCAGACCAATAGCATGATAAAATTATATTTTATTACACTGGCAGTCAGGTTGTTGGCTCACACGAGACCCTTACATTAGTTGCTTATGAATGAGAAGTTAGTGTTTCCAATATATTGTCTTTAAATAACAACATTTGCATAAAAAACAGAACATGTTAAGATTTTTCTACAGATATCTGTACTGTAGTAAAATGTGTAGGGACTCAGTTGGAACGCAGCTTCAGTTTGTTTGTTTCTCTGCTTTCTGATTGTCATCATGTTTCTTGTTTAGTTTGTTGTATTACCTTTATATTTACATTTTGGATAGATGCATTTCCATTGGATTAATTTCTTTGTCTATATTAATCTTGATTCTATAAATAATGCTGCTTATAGACACACACTATTTCTAGTTACTTAGTCTAAGTAGTTTTTGCTTTGCTAATCAACAAAGTTACCAACACAGTTGCACATCTCCCAGAAAGACAGCAGTGGTGTTTTGTATTCGATTAAATCAGCATTTTTGAGTAAATCATTTCAGTAATGATTCAATGACATGTGACATGTTTTGTTCCAGAATGAGTCATCATTTTGAACAGATTGGTTTAGTGAATTATTCAATAAATAGTTCCAAACATATTAGTCTTTCTTCTGTGGAGAATAAAAGAAGATATTTCAAAACAATTTCCAAAATGTTTTTTTTTTTTTGTATTCCACGTGAAAAAGAAAGTCATACAGGTTTGGAATGACATTTTGTAAATTATGAGAGAATTTTCATTTTGAGTTAACTATCCCTTTAATAATGAAAAGAGGACAGTACCAATTTTAAATTCATGTGTTGGACCTCACACGGCCTATCAGAAATGTTGCATTTTGCCTTATTTATTTTGTTCTGGCAAGTTTAAAATACTTTTCGGTTCAAATGATTTCATGTTTCATTAGTAGGCAATACTTTGATGCTGTCATGCATCAGCATTTACACTTCACATGCAATGTAGCCATTTTGGGTCCCTGACAAAGTGTGGTTTTAGTGATGTGATCATAATTTTTCCAAGATGTATTGCATTCCAAGACTCTTTTACCATTGTAGCTATTTCAGGGGGTGTGTGTCTTGCTCGAGGACACAGTGGCTTTAACTCAAATCTTGCATGGCTTAAACTTACAAAAAGTTTTGCCACCTCAAAGGTTTAGCCATGGGGTTCTGGTTACATGACTATGCATGCCACAGACTATGTCTGTGCATGTTATGATACATGATGATACATTCACCCAAACATGTGGTCCTATGATGCCAAGACAGTATGGATCTTTATTACACTGAAGTTCTGTAATCCATTTTCTGATCCTCCAGCTTTGCGCACTGAACTCACAACTGGTTTATCTCATGGTCTTAGAGTGGTAAATGAAACTCTGGTATTCTGAGGAGTCCCAGGCCCCTGTTTGATTAGAACAGAGTTCCATGTGTGTTTTATTTTGTCACAGTTAAAATGACTATTTGTCAGAAATATGCCCGCTGTTTCAACTACATATTACCATAGTACATTAAAAACAAAATTAATTTTTGACTACCATATTTGCATTATACTACAAACTATGTCAGATAATACCATGGTATTATCATGATACATGACCTAAACTTTCGTTGTAGTCTATTACCATATTGCCATCTTCATAAAATCATAATTCTTTGGTATAAAAAATGATGTTTTATGATTAACATGTTCATATGTCATGGTACCATGATTCTAAAAGAATGTCATAATATGGTACACATGCAAAAATAAAAACAAAACCCCATTATGTCTTACCCTTGCTCACACTAGACACATACAATTAAGCTTCTGCTGGTCAGGCTGCCGAAAAGGAGGAGGACAGAAGGCCTAGAGTACGACAGGCCCATGGTGTAGAGGAGGGAACTTTAGGTACATAGCCCCCTCGCGGCTAGAGAAACCCTTTGGCCAGACCAGGCGCAAAGTTTAGGTTAGAAGGGGCCACTGAGAGGGCCTGCAAATCCCCAACTCTATTGAGAAAAGAAATTGCCAGAAGGAAGGTAGTCTTAATAGTGAGATGAAAATCAGATATCTCCTCTATAGGCTCAAAAGGAGGCTTACAGAGAGCCTCTAACACCACAGCCAGGGTCATGAGATAGTACGGGAGGCCTAAGCCTCAGCTTACCAATGAGTAAAAGTGTAACTAGGGGATGTCTGCCCACTGAATGGCCACCAAGAGGGGTGTACACCTTCAAGGTGGAGTGGGTCAACCCTGTGGAGAATCGGGCCTGAAGGAACTCCAGCACTGTACCAACTGGCAGTTAACTGGGTCTAGCTGTCAGTCTATGCACCAAGAAGTGAAAAGCTTCCACTTCAGTGTTTACAGTTTCCTTGTAGAGGGAGCTCTGGATTGGATGATGGTATCATGATCTCACCGGAAGCTACGAGTTGTGCCCCCTGAGGGGCCACACCCACAGCTTCCACATTTGTAACTATGGTGCTCGATGTGCACATGAGATGGTGACTGCTCCACAGGCAACGGGCCGAGTGGCCACTCATGACCACTCCCCATCCCACAAGGGACGCATCTGTCGCTATCATTATGCAGTGACAAGCAGCTCACAGCACCGGGCCCTGAGACAAGAACCAAGGTTGCCTCCACATTTCTAAGGTACAAAGGCATTGCCGCATGACCTTGAGCAAGCAGAATGGGTTTCCCCTCTGGGAAAACCCCTGGGTCCTGAGCCACCAATGTAGGGGTCTCATGTACAGCAGGCCAAAATGTATCACGTTTAAAGCAGCTGACATCAGACCAAGCAGTTTTTGAAACTGCTTGACAGTGAGTGACTGACCTCTCACAACTGCAGTGAAGACCGACTCGATCCAAGCTGGAGACAGAAGTGCCTTCATTGTGGTAGAATCCCACACCACGTCAGATAATTTGTTCTCTGTAGTGGAGAAAGCACACTTTTCTGGGCATTTAGTCTTAACCCTAGCACTTTCGTGTGAGCCAGAACAACATCTCGATGCCGAACCGCCATCTGCTCTGATTGATCTAATATCAACCAATCGTCAGTGTAGCTGAGTATGTGGATGCCCTGGAGTTGCAGAGGAGCCAGAGCAGCATCCACACACTTTGTGAAAGTGTGATGAGAGTGCTTGGCCGAAGGGAAGCACCTGATATTGGTAAGCTTTGCCCCAAAAAGAGCAAACCTCAGTAAATTCCTGTGTTGGGGAAGGATACAGATACAGAAGTATGCCTCTTTTAGATCAATCGTGACAAACCAATCATTAGACCTGATCTGAGACATGACTTGCTTGATTGTTAGCATCCTGAACTTCAGTTGCATGACTGAGTGGTTTAATTGACCCAGATCTAAAATGGGACACAACCCTCCATCCTTCTTTGGAACGATGAAGTACCTGCTGTCGATGGCCTCTTTCCTCAAGAGAGTGTTGACTTCTTGTTTCATTACCAGAGCCTGCTTCAAACACTGCCACTTGTTTACAAGCCTCCTGGCACCTGTCAACAACGGAATTGACGGTGTCACAGAACAGACTAGAAAGGAGAAAGTGGGGCATCTATGATGAAGACCCTGTCCTTCCCTTTCATATCAGGTCAACCACAGATGTCTCTCTGCCGCCACCAGTTCTGCCATAGACTGGCCGATAGCACGGGTGGTATCTTTGGTGGCATGAAAAGACAGATCAGCATTTCATCTGAGCTCGGTGATATTCTCAAAATTAATCTCCTCGCCCTCATCCAGCTTTTTCAACAGATCGGTTTAGTGGGCCTGCAACACCGCCATGGTGTGCAAGCAAGCACCAGCCTACCTACCAGTGCTGAGGTGATCTGCAGCGGCTTGGAGGGCAATGCCAGAGACTTCAAGGACGATGCAGTGCCAGGGGACAGATAGCTCACAAGCATCACTCAACCCTGTCTCGTTGGTATAATGACTGGAGGTAGTACCGAAGATATGGGTCGAGATGGGTCTAGCCTACAACCTCGATGCCTTGATGTAGAGGTCAGGGAAGAGAGGCAGGCTCTGGCATGGAGGAGGCGGATTACTCTGCAGAGTTAATCTAACAAATAAACAAATGCAATTACAACCCGAATTCCGGAAAAGTTGGGACGTTTTTTAAATTTTAATAAAATGAAAACTAAAGGAATTTCAAATCACATGAGCCAATATTTTATTCACAATAGAACATAGATAACGTAGCAAATGTTTAAACTGAGAAATTTTACACTTTTATCCACTTAATTAGCTCATTTAAAATTTAATGCCTGCTACAGGTCTCAAAAAAGTTGGCACGGGGGCAACAAATGGCTAAAAAAGCAAGCAATTTTGAAAAGATTCAGCTGGGAGAACATCTAGTGATTAATTAAGTTAATTGATATCAGGTCTGTAACATGATTAGCTATAAAAGCTTTGTCTTAGAGAAGCAGAGTCTCTCAGAAGTAAAGATGGGCAGAGGCTCTCCAATCTGTGAAAGACTGCGTAAAAAAATTGTGGAAAACTTTAAAAACAATGTTCCTCAACGTCAAATTGCAAAGGCTTTGCAAATCTCATCATCTACAGTGCATAACATCATCAAAAGATTCAGAGAAACTGGAGAAATCTCTGTGCGTAAGGGACAAGGCCGGAGACCTTTATTGGATGCCCGTGGTCTTCGGGCTCTCAGACGACACTGCATCACTCATCGGCATGATTGTGTCAATGACATTACTAAATGGGCCCAGGAATACTTTCAGAAACCACTGTCGGTAAACAAAATCCGCCGTGCCATCAGCAGATGCCAACTAAAGCTCTATCATGCAAAAAGGAAGCCATATGTGAAAATGGTCCAGAAGCGCCGTCGTGTCCTGTGGGCCAAGGTTCATTTAAAATTGACTATTTCAAAGTGGAATAGTGTTTTATGGTCAGACGAGTTTAAATTTGACATTCTTGTTGGAAATCACGGACGCCGTGTCCTCCGGGCTAAAGAGGAGGGAGACCTTCCAGCATGTTATCAGCGTTCAGTTCAAAAGCCAGCATCTCTGATGGTATGGGGGTGCATAAGTGCATACGGTATGGGCAGCTTGCATGTTTTGGAAGGCTCTGTGAATGCTGAAAGGTATATAAAGGTTTTAGAGCAACATATGCTTCCCTCCAAACAACGTCTATTTCAGGGAAGGCCTTGTTTATTTCAGCAGGACAATGCAAAACCACATACTGCAGCTATAACAACAGCATGGCTTCGTCGTAGAAGAGTCCGGGTGCTAACCTGGCCTGCCTGCAGTCCAGATCTTTCACCTATAGAGAACATTTGGCGCATCATTAAATGAAAAACTCCAGCAAAACTCCAGCAACTCATAGCCTCAATGCCCAGACGTCTTCAAACTGTTTTGAAAAGAAAAGGAGATGCTACACCATGGTAAACATGCCCCGTCCCAACTATTTGAGACCTGTAGCAGAAATCAAAATTGAAATGAGCTCATTTTGTGCATAAAATTGTAAACTTTCTCAGTTTAAACATTTGCTATGTTATCTATGTTCTATTGTCACCTTTATTTATATAGCGCTTTAAACAAAATACATTGCGTCAAAGCAACTGAACAACATTCATTAGGAAAACAGTGTCAATAATGCAAAAATGAGAGTTAAAGGCAGTTCATCATTGGATTCAGTTATGTCATCTCTGTTCAGTTCAATAGTGTCTGTGCATTTATTTGCAATCAAGTCAACGATATCGCTGTAGATGAAGTGTCCCCAACTAAGCAAGCCAGAGGCGACAGCGGCAAGGAACCGAAACTCCATCGGTGACAGAATGGAGAAAAAAACCTTGGGAGAAACCAGGCTCAGTTGGGGGGCCAGTTCTCCTCTGACCAGACGAAACCAGTAGTTCAATTCCAGACTGCAGCAAAGTCAGATTGTGCAGAAGAATCATCTGTTTCCTGTGGTCTTGTCCTGGTGCTCCTCTGAGACAAGGTCTTTATTTACTATTGTGAATAAAATATTGGCTCATGTGATTCGAAAGTCTTTTAGTTTTCATTTTATTAAAATTTAAAAAACGTCCCAACTTTTCCGGAATTCGGGTTGTACTTCAGCTTTTGAAAATCATATTATGTAATTAAAATTATTATACAATTAATTAATACAAATAAATGTATTTGGCACAAAATGAGTTGACAGACAGATAAACTCTTTCATTCACCATTTAGTTAGCCATATGAAAAAAAATTCACTGAATGACATCATTCTGCCTGATATCTACTTTTGTAAATCATATGGATACAAAACAAAATAGAGGTAAGGGATGAGATGCTTTATTTCTGGATAAACTATTTTATTCAAGCACAACCTGCACAACGAAATCTCTCTTAAAATACCTTATAGGGTTATGATAATCAAAACAGTCCTGAGCTCGATCAAGTTTTGATCTCTGCAAACCAAATTGTCACTCTAATTAAATATTTGTATTTTTTTTTTTTTTTTACTTGCGTTACTGCAGGCTCTTACATTGGGTCATATAGATAAAACGAGTACTTGACTAAAATATTTTTTTCTTTTTTTTTGTCAACGTTGTCAATAATGTCAGCTAATCGTTTACCCAGTTAGTCCAGCATGGACAGAACAAGAGCTTAAACAAGGTGTTGTGAAGCATGTTCTGAAAGAAAGGACCTGATCTTCTTGATGTTGTATAAAGCAAATCTGCTCAACATGTAGACAGAGAAGAGAAGTGGTCCAAGAATTGAGCCCTGAGGCACCCCAGTAGTTAGATGTTGCGACTTGTACACCTCACGTCTCCAAGATAACTTGAAGGACCTATCTCAGAGGTAAGAATAAAACCACTTGAGTCAGGTTAATATGGACCATGATACTAAAAATGGTGTACTGTGATAACAAAAAAGTAGTACAATGAAGCTTATTTGTAAATGATAGTTATAGGTAACACTTTATTTCGATAGTCATCTTTAGACATTCTGCTGACTGTAAGTAATGTTGTAACTACATGTTAACTACAAGTCATCTGAGTTTTAGTAGACTGTTTGCTTAATAGTATGACTATAAGTAACTGCATGAAAATGTCAACATATTCTACTTACTCTAAACCTAAAAATCTACTAATCAGTGCTAGGTAATAAGTTACAAAAAAAAGGTAATCCACTACAAATTACTTATTACTTCTTTAAAACTGTAATTTGATGACATTACTGATTACTGCATTTAAAAAGTAATAAGATTGCTAATCTCTTTACTTTCAAGTAAAAAATACACTACAAAGAGAAACTATAGTTCTTTTATTAATTGAATATTTACTGAAAAATACATAAGTAGCCTATTATTTTTATAGCCTACACTCCCAAAATCTACAAAACCTTTTTTGTTTGTTTTGTAAAATAAAGAAAACAAATAGGGTGCGCTTTCTGCATTCAGTCTCCGTGAAAATCCTCCTGAAACGAGTCACTAAAATGAAAGACAATTACCTGAGAAATACAATTTATCTAAAGAAAGCTTGAAGTGCCTATTATTAAATGAAGTAAGTCATGTCGAAAATAAATATTCTCTGATTAAATAATCTGTATGAAACCAACGTGAGGTACAGTTTTCCCTTTCTGAGCTCACCTATGATGTGTCTGCACACATCGTATGCTATAAAATAATCATCTACACAAAACCAGGCTTGAGATGCGCGTAACATGTAAATGTCCACATCACCTCCGTGTACAAAGAAAGATTCAAGTTCATCTTTGCTACTTTTCGTTTTTGGAAGAAAACACACTGTGAAGAATATGCCTTGAATTGTAAAGGCCTTAATGCAGCAGATGATATCATTCTAAAGAGTCATTTATTTTTTACTTATATTATTGTTACTGTGACAAACTTGTACACACTCACTTGTTGAAATTTTTCCAAACTATAATGGCTGACTAAAATATGTTGAGTGAAACATTTTTAAATATGATTCATACGAATTGAAATACAAGCTTTCATTGCATCTAAATGTTGTAGGACTGTCTGATTTTTACTTTATACATTTTAACACTACATTTGTAACTTAAGTAATGTAATTTTATTGCCAAAAGTACCTGTAATCAAATTAAATAAATGTAAAATTTATGAAAACTCATTAAAACTCATTCACCAAGTAATTAGATTACAGAAATGCGTTACTGTGTTACCCGTTATCCCCAACACTTCTACTAATACTATAATGAATCTAAATACTCTTACTTATAATAAGTAGAATTTCTAAAGTGGATTACCAAAATAAAGTGGAACCAATTTTTATTCTAACAATACATATTCATATACCATGCCATTTATATTGTGATCCAACATAGTTCAAACAATAATATGGTACTACCATGGTTATATGGTTATGCATCATTTGGTACTTTTGGAAATGCAGGATTGCATGTTACTTAGAAGATAGAAATTCCAAGATCAAGAAATAATTAGCTCAGATCTGAGCTGTGTGTAGGATGCTGAAAGGTTATTTTGAAAAATTTGTGTCAGGTGCTCCTATTATATTGCAGCTAAATTACATAGCAAGGAAGATCTGTATTACAGATAGCTTTTCACCCTCCTGGTCACCTGTGTGATGATGCAGTATGTGCCGGTTTTAGCTGGTGGTGTGTGTGTGTGTACGTGTCACATCACACACCCAGGTGAGCTCCTGGGCATAAAATCTGCAGATTTTCTCTGCTAGGCTGATACCAGTCACAACAGAGCTGTTGACAGATGCTGGCTTGGAAACTGGCCAGGCTCTGATTTAGTCTAAGGCTTCTCCAGAGTCAAAGAGCCAATTTTATCCTTTAACCCACTGAGCAAGTCGATACCTGACTGGATTACTGACTGCTAAGTACAGTTGTGACTGAGAACAGTGATTTAAGCAGTTCCTTCAGAAGGACACTAATTAAAACTAGACGTATAGTACAAACTGCCAATATACTAATTCTGTCTTGCTGAGGTGCACTGCCAAAAACATTGTCTTAAAGTTATCTTGACCCCAGTGAACAGAAATAGAATTCCATATGTGTTTACAGGGTCAAATCTTATAAATCTAGACTGCAAGAGATACAGCATGCAGTTTTCAAACTATTATCCACAAATGATTCTTAGTTCATTGTTAATTTCCTTGTTGTTTAAATCCTTCCCATTCACCAGGGTTAGTGAGTCTGCCCTGAACTGCTTTGTCAGCATTTTGAAGACTTATAGCTGAGTAGCTCAGAGTTGTCAGCATAGAGCAGCTGGATTCATGTAGGTCACGCATACGGCACGTAGCTGTCAGCCTTTAGGCTCTCATCTGGAGCGCAGGAATGCATGTCTTTCAGAGGAAAGGAAAAAAAATAGGAGAGAGAAAAAGAGACAGCGGGAATGCCAAAATTGTGCTTTTCTTTTTGGTTCTTTTTTATGAAATTTCATGAAATGTGTAAAGGATCTAGATCGAATAAAATTTTCAGAACTCACAACTATCAGAATTGTTGTTTGTCCACTCAAAGTTTTTTTGAAAAATGTTTCAACAAGATGAACAATTGGTATGTTGGTAAATAACAGTACAATCCGTCGAACACACTCTACTCCTATCTCTTACAGCCTTGTTTTCATATATGATGGTAGACTACCCAGGCTAAGGTCTATTATGGAGACTTAGTGAAGCGGAGTGGGCAGTACTGTACAGAATTCCATGTTTTAAATGAGAAAGCACTTTCACCTTTGGCCTCATTCTTCTGCTGGCTTAGTTTGAGAACCTAATTCCAGTCGGTTCCTCACCCCATTCAAAATCCAAGTACTCTAGTTAATGATGGCTGAGAGCTGGACCCTTAGAAAAGGTTCAGCGGTATCACACACCAGAGGTTAATAGTTGTTTAATCCTTGGAGGAAATTTTGAAAGAATTTATGGAAAAAGTAAACTCATATCATACACTCACAGAAAAATTTCACCCAAAATTTAAGATTTATGTAATTTTATTTTTAAAGTAAATTTTTTTCATAATTTTAACACAAATCTACCAAATAAACTTTATACGATTTATTTTCATTAGGATAATAAAACCTATTTATTTTAAATGCATAATCCTCAGGTTTATGTAATTAGTTTATGTAAAGTGTAATTATTCTTAATTAATAATAAAAAGTTTATTTATTTAAAATACATAAAGTTTATTGTATAAATTGCATAATAATTAAGAGAACTAAATCAGGATAATTAAAAAAGTTAAATAACATTTATTTGAATCATGTTTAATGTATGCTTATAAACTAAACCAAATTACATTTATTCACTTAGCTAACGCTTTTATCCAAAGCGACTTAAAATTGCCACATATGTCAGAGGTCACACACCTCTGGAGCAACTAGGGGTTAAGTGTCTTGCTCAGGGACACATTGGTGTCTCACAGTGGATTCGAACCCGGGTCTCTCACACCAAAGACATGTGTCTTATCCACTGCGCTAGCACCACCCCATCTCCAAATTAAACAGTGCATCACATTTATGCAATTGTTTCCCCATCTTATAAAAAAAATAGAATTAGACAAACACAAAAACAACTCTATTAGGTTATTTGTGAACTTACCCACTGTGCAAAGTTACGTCCAGTGGACGTCTTTTTATGTCTTTGCAGACGTTGAAAAGACGTCCACTGAGGAGCCAGAATGAAAGTTTTTATGACGTCTTTTTTTGACGTCTTCTGTACATCTGATTTAGATGTTCACAGAACCTCCTTACAAGGTTAAAAACTAGTTCAAAAGTGGTCAGTGGAAATATTTCAACATCATTTAAGGTTCATTTAGACATCATTTATACTGTTTCTGGACCAAATCAACACTCTCAGGATGCATTAGATTTAGACACGTGTTATTTCAATGTAATTTCCAGACACTGTGTTTGTCCTAAAATCAAGAAAATAAAATTATCTTCATGAAATAATGTAGTACGTGGTACGTGGCACCCATAGTACGTGGCTCACAGATATTTCAGTACTTGCTTGGACAAAGAAGTTTGTTTTATTTGAAGATGATTGAGTTCAAATGCCATTTTTTTCACCAGCAAACATGATATTTGACAAGTTGGGAAATGAAATATATGACCCTTTAAACCAATTTGATTGATGTGGTGCCTGAGCAAGACAAGTCAGTCTTTTGAAATGTTTTATAGCTTTGTCCCACATCACCATCTGTTCATGAAAGAACAACCAAATAATCCCATCGCCTAGGCCTTTGACCACTGCTCATTCTTAATTCATAACATTTGTTTAATGAATAGTTCATTTAAAAATGAAAATTCTGTCATCATTTACTCACTTTCATGTCATTCCAAACTTAATGGTTTTCATTCTTCTCTGTAATTCAATGGAAGATATTTTGAAAAAAGTTTGGAAAAAAGTGATCACTTTGAATGAACAGTTAAACAGACTAAAATGTTATGCCCTCTCAATTAAAGCACCCTAAGGGGACATAGTGAAGGAACAAATATATGGAAGGAAAAATTATATTGAGATTATTTTGTTTTTGCTTGCTAAATGTTGTGTTCCACAAACGTGACTTTTACGAGTGACTTTTACGAGTCAAAGCAGAGTTTCTTGGGGACATGCAATACTTTTTATGAGCGAATACAAGTTTTGCAAGCATAAGTAAAGTTTCTTGATCGATTGCGAAAATTTTGCAAATGATCACAAAAGCATTTAAATCTTTTTTTTATTTTTCTATGTTCATTTCAATCACTGTTTCCCCTTAGGGTGCTCCACAGATTTGAGAGTGGATACACTTTCAATCTGTTTATACTTAAATTTCAAACTGTTCATTCAAAGTGATAACTGGATTCCATGATATGGACCAAAAGAGCTAAAACATTTTCCAAAATATATACTGTTGTAGGGCAAGGTTGCCTAACTCTGTCCCACAGAGATTAGTTCCAACCATGCTTCAACACACTTACCTGTAGTTTAAAAATAATCCTTATGGACTTGATTAGCTGAATCAGATGCATTTAATTAGGGTTGAAGCTAAACTTTCCAGGAGTAAGGCTCAAGAGGAACCTGCCTTTGAGGATCTGTACAAATCAAATAAATTGATCAGTGCACACAAACTGTATGCAGACTACATCAAAAACACAAACCTCAAAAATGGTATAATGTCAAACATTGTGCATTAAGCTCCGCAGAAGAAAGAGCATCATATAAGTTTGGAAGGACAAGTATTGTATTAGGTTAAACAATGTGTTAACCCTAACTACACAAATCAATCTTTCATTGATAGAAGCATCGATATTCACATTCTTGGATAAACCATGTTTCCAACCTAAATGATGATAGAGCTTTTATGATTGGTAAAATATTGCTTTAAACAAGTGTGTAACCCAGAAATAAAACTGTGGTTTAAGGATTTAGTGTTCTCAATATGTGTTTGAAAAATAATTGCAATTACATTTGTTGTTAATACTGAATTGACATATCTTACAGATATATGAAAATAAATGAAGTTTGAAATTTGTTTAAAGTTTTCAGCAATTATTTTACATGATATATTTTATTTTATGTTAACCCTGTGTTTGTCAAGGCCCAGAAATACAATGGGGAACAAAGCCAAAAGTCTGACCATGTTCAAGTTCAAAATTAAGAATGATGCTAAAGCCAACCCAGGCTCATTCGAAATACGGGCCTTTAAATACATTTCTGCAACACAGTCATTATGTGCCTTACTGTACATTTTGAGACAGTTTCAAAGTGAAACATCCAGTTATGTTATGTTGATATAGGCGCGTATTGCTGTGTTTGTATTACATTGCTTCAAGTACGTATTGCGGTGGTTTGTAATCTTAAAGCTACCCGATAACCTAACCTAAACAGTGGACATGCAAATCATATTTTGTGTAAAAAGGAATATAAGTTTTACTGCCTGAAACTGCAGCAATTGGTGTGTATAGGCAAGTTTTTTGAGTTTTGCAGAAAGGTGGAGGCATGTATTTCCAATGAGCCTATGTTGGCTAAAGCTCTTATATAAGACTTTGTCAAGTGAATTTTCTTTTGGAGACATCCAAAGGGCAACGGATATCCACTTTAAGCTCCTGCATGTAACAAGCCATGTGACAGATGAAGGGTAAGCTTGTGGAAGTTGACCCAGCTTGCATCATACATATCTAGATTTCATCACACATCAATCAGAATCTCTTTGTGTGAATCCTTAAACTGTGAAATGGATCTCTGCCATGTGAGTGAATGGCCTTTAGTTCCTCTGGTTATGGAAAGGAGGAGTTAGTGTCTGGGTGGCATGAATGTGAAGAATTGTTACGGTGCTGCTTGACCTGAAATTACTGTTAAATCAAAAGTAATGATGTCATTCTTTTTGTCTGTTGGGTTTTCGTCCCCAAATAGACAATGACCTGCTGTTGGGCTGAATGAGCGGCCCTGCGGCCCAAGGACGCAATTAAAGTCCCTGGTCCTATTGGGGAAATATTTGGCTCTTTTTTGGTTTTATCTCAGTTGGATACCAAAGGCTAAAGAGGATGTCCAATCAGGACTGGATTGTTAGTGCCTACGTGTGTGGCTGAGAGTGAGATGAGGGGCCAAAAGATCGGACAGCAGGGATTCATCCACACTGATAGTGTCCGTGTGATCTATATATAGATCCTCTGTTCTTCCGCTTGCTGGCCCAGATGAAAAAGAAAGCTTTTTTGCCAAAGACATATGCCAACTGAGATTCAAAGGATTTAATATAGTCATTGTCACAAATGTACTGTACTTTATTTATTTTATATTTTTGGTTCCTTTGTTTTACAATTTTTTTTTCCAAATCCAGATAGCTTTTTGTATTTTTATGAATCCACTATTTCCGACAGGGTTATAGACTTTTTGAGCCCACTGCATTTTAAGGCATTTTTAACTATTTTTAAAAAGCATTTAAACTTGTCAAAAGTCATCACATTATGTGACTTAATAATGACATTATTTTTAAGAGTTATGAAAGTTTATTTATTTAACCTTATTTATTTGACCTTGTTTCTTTTTTCTTTCTTTCTGTCCTCTCCTCCTTTGTGTGGGGGTGTTTTGATGATGATCAGCTGTTTTTGTAGTTCATTAAAACCTCAGTGTGGTGAAGCAAGCTCAGCATTTTTGGCCCAGCAGAGATGACACTGTAACCAAAAGGCAGTGCTGGCTTATTTTAGCTCAAGGTTAATCATATGGTCGCAATTACATTTTTGGAGTTGTGTCATCTGACAGGAGTGTCCAATTCAAAATCACTACCTTTGTCACAATAGATAGAGGACATTATTATTGTCTGTTTTACACTTGTCAGTCATACCCAAAAGAAATGGCTGATAAATATGGTGAAAAAAACCCAATAACAATATAATAAAATAAAAATAAATTAATAACGGTTTAATTGTTGGTATAATGTGTTGGGTACTGAAACCCTGTATTAAATCAGTCCCGTTGCTTAAAGGCAGTGTAGGTAATACATGTATAAACAACTTTCTTCCAAATTTGTTTAAACTTTCTATATATATCAATGCATAATTAAAATGTAAGTACTCTGATAAAAAGAGTATAAAAATCGAGTGACTCTAGACCGTTTAATCTGTATTAAACACAGCTCATTATTTCCATTTCGGGACGAAACATAGGATTGGCTTAGGCGACTGTCACTCTCTCGCAACCATGGCAACCACCCTTTTGCCACACATGACCTGCCCACTTGCGCGTGCACGTTTGATTTGAGGAAACAGCACGTTTGATTCAACAGGCACGGATCCTAGGAATACCAAAACAATGGCAGAGAAACAGCAAGCAAAATTCACAATACCAGCCTATGCAGTTAGTGAAGGCGAACCAGGCAAAAAAAGGAAGACAGTAACAGTACAAGAAAAGACAATGAACAAAAAGTCTTTGGATAAACAAAGAAATAAAACGCGAGTTAAAATCGGCGTGGCTTTCCAGCGATGGCGAGAACTGAGGGAACTCAAGGGGCTGAAAAGTGACTCCTTGATGGCTTTATTTCTGCTGGACAGGTAAATCTTTCTTTTTGTATTTTGATCATACATATTTTTTTCATGAAGCATGTGTCATTAGCACACGTAGCTGCGTAATATAGCTAACATAACATTACTTAGCGAGCCGTAGTAGAGGCTTTGGAAGGAACCCAGAAGGGAGGGGGTGGAGTGAATGGAAATAATGAGCTGTCTTTAAAACAGTCGTGAGAGGTCTACAGTCACTCGATTTTTATACTTTCTTTTTCAGAGTACTTACATTTGAATTATGTATTGATATATAAATAAAGTTTAAACAAATTTGGAAAAAAAGTTTTTAATACATTTTTTTACCTACCCTGCCTTTAATTATAAAAGACCGGAGTATCGATATGCTCTGACATTAAAGGTTCTGCTGTCAGTACTGGAGAAATTAAGAAACTCAAAGGATTTTCTCCCAAATGTTCTCATCCACTTAAGACATAAACTGTGTTTAAGTGAATACTTAAGTTAATGTTAATGGAGTTAATGGAGTCCAAGTTAATGCTCTCTATGTATTTAATTGTTTGGATGTGCACCCGTAGCTCAAAATTTAATTTGCTTGTCTATTTTGGAGCACGCCACACACACACACACACACACACACACACGTTTGTTTTTGTGAAAAGTGGGGACATCCCATAGGCATAATGGTTTTTATACTGTAGAAACTGTATATTCTATGGCCCTACACCAACCCTACACCTAACCCTAACCCTCACAGGAAACTTTGTGCATTTTTACTTTCTCAAAAAAACTAATTCTGTATGATTTATAAGCGTTTTGAAAAATGGGGACATGGGTTATGTCCTCATAAGTCACCCTCTCCTTGTAATACCTGTCATACCCATGTCATTATACAGAGTTGTGTCCTGATATGTCACAAAAACAAGAGCACACACACATTTCAGCCTGAGAAACAGCATCTCTTGTGCCAAATTGTGTAAGCAAATGCGCTTTTCCTCCGCGTTAGCGCAATCTCGCTTGTGAATTGTGAATAGCAAAAAATGCATCATAGACAAATGTTTAAATAGTGTTGCATATAAGAAACAGCTGGCGACTCTAGTCAGATACAATTTGCAAGACAATGTATTTATTGCAATATGTGTTTTTATTGTATTTGTCAGTTTTACTTTGTTTCTTTGTTCATGTGCTTACTGTATCTTATGTATATAATACACTAAAATGCCTGCACACTAGTGCATTTACAAATTTACGTTTTATATGAATTTCATTAAATATTTATTTTACATTTCAGAATATAAAGCAATGTTAATTCAGCTCTTAATTTGTCATATATAACAAAAAGTATCGATAAGAATGCTGTTAAAGTACCGGATCGATAAGCAGTATCGGTAAGAGTAGTAATAGGCTACCATTAAAACCCTAACGATACCCATCCCTAGTTATGACATTTTTATGGAAGGCTGGTTCTGCCACTGAATAATAATAACAAATAATAATAAAAAAACAATTGCAGACTGTAAATTAACAATTGTGAGAAATATAATCTTGCAATTTTTTTCCTGCATGTCACTTCTATAGATTGTTGTAGATAAATTTAAATGTTAGTCTAATAGATGTGGCAAAAAAAATAAAAATAATAATAATAATAATTCAGTCCAATTAAGCCAACCAGTCAGTCAAGACACACTATCCACATAATATGTCATCATCCACCTACTCTAATGTCAACTCCTATTCCTTTATTCATGCAGCACAAAAGGGGTTCAGAGTCTCACATCTGTTCTTTTCTAAACTACACAAAATGCTAGTTGATCAGTCAGGCCTCAAGTTTATTTGGACCTTCGCATGGTGTGTTAATGAATACATATAAAGACAGATATTGTTAAAATTTATAACCCAATCTGACACAATAATTAGAAAACAAGGAGCGTTTGATGCTTGACTCATGAATCAGCACAGTCACCCAGGCAGGCAGCCAGGAGTGATAAAGGGGTTAGCTAGAGTCCCATGGTCGCCTGGCAGTGTCTTATAGAAAAAAGAAACATGTTTTTCCAGAGCCCTCTGATTGTTCCTGCTCTGGTTTTGTCTCACTGTCTCATTAGAGGAGAAGTCAGGCCGTAGCCTTCAGCACACAATAACTTGGAGGAGGAGTCTGGTCATTAAAAATGCACTTGTAAACCAGAGGGGGGGAGGGAGGGTGAATCTGTCGTGCTTATCAATGGATGACTTACAGGCAATCATTTTCCGGGCCAGAGGAGGATTATAAGGTTGCAGGACCAGTGATGACAATGGCATTTTCCAAAGCATTTTGAGGTCATCCTATCGGACTATTTTTTTTTTTTTTTTCATGCGTCATTTACACACATTCTTCATTGGATAATTTACAACAAGGGTCTTGTAAATTACATGGTAAATATTAAGGTACAACGGGGCTAAAGGCGCACCTTAAGGATGTGCTTTTAAAATGTGCTTTCTCTACACTCCTTTAGTGTTTTTTAATAAACTTTGATAGAGCAACACATTTTGTGGGAGAAGAAATCATAAAAGCAGTTGTAAGGTGGTAAGGAGGGCATTTTACCTCACACTCAGTTGTTAAGGGCTTGCCAGCATGAAGAAAAATTTAGTTTCAGTTGAATTCAATTAAAAAATGTTTGCACTATATTCTGTTTGTTTTGATTAAATAATTTACTTTTCAAAGAGTTCACACTCTCACTTACCTACTAGCAATGTCCAAAGTGCATTTGATTGTGATTAGGGGACAAAAACAATTGCCTGGGGTCCCTGAAATTTATATATTATTATAATATTTTCAAACTTTTTGCATAATTTGCAACCTGATTTGAAATGATCGAGAATATACAATTTTCTGATCACAAATGATATTTACCTATTTTTTCACACATCACATGTATCATCACTTTAACTTTTTTTCCCCCTTGGTAAAATACGCTGACATTTCAAAATACTTTTTGAAGAGCACGGTTCTCTATTGTAGTGAAAATGATACCATAACTCTGTGACAGTCATATAAATCATTCTCACAAAATGAATATTGTGATCATGTGTATTTTATTAATTTAAAGCATTTTAAAGCTGCGCTGCAACCGTGACAGCTAAAGCCTGTCTACACAAAGCGACAGTTGAAAATCATTTGAAATTTGCGCTAATACGTCATAAATAGAACACAGCAGCAGTTTTCTGTCAGGTATTTTTGCATCCAGTGTAGACAGCATCTCTGATTATAATGTAGACAGTGTAGACACTGTGGTAGGGTAGAGATTTACTAAAACTGACAGTTCTTCTGAATGTTTTTACAGCATATTTGAAAAACAAGAGTCCCACAAACACACATAGACATATTCATTGTCTTCTCTACAGCAATGTCTACCTAAAGTATGTAAAATAGCGTTCAGGGATTTGTTTCCAAGGTTTTCAATCCTTGGGGCCTCGGTGAAAGGTGTTGCAGGGGGTGCTTGGACAGATATATAAAACATATTATTTATACAGAACATAAATGAAGCTGACACTTGTAAATTAACCAGTTGATTCCTTTTTAAAAATGTGAAGAAACTATACTGGGCAGTAGAACTGGCTCTTTATTCCCTAAAACAGTTATTTATTTAGTCTTTGTGACTCAGAGACATGAGCACACTGGAAAACAGGAAAGATGAAAGACAGGAAGTGTTGGTCTTAGCCTGGAACCGAAAGTTAACACCATTCCTTACCTCTAACAGCTTTAATTACTGACTGGAAAAGTAGATGTGGTAATATTTGTTGGTTTCATTAATGCCAATTCTGTCACAATCTGGTATCATCAGTTACTTGACTTATGAATTAACAACCTGAAGACATTAATTCTTCTTATATGTTTTCCCCGATACTGTCAGGAAAAAGACTCCTGTGTGACAATATAATTGTGTTATGTAACTTAATATTTCTATTTTGGGATTGACTGGAACATCTCATGGCTGATGCATTAATTTGTTCATTGCAATCTGATTGCTAACTAATCTTTGTTTTTCTTGGTAAATAGGAGAGTTAGCTATGCTCTCTGGAGGCTCTTCGGGACTCTGAAAGATTCCAATGACTTCCAGATTTGCAATGGAAAAAGTTCCTACGTTTTGGAAACAAACACTTGTCAGAGCCTAGCAGTTAGCATATGTGCTCAGACACTTTTGGTCATCATTTACTCACCCTCATGTGATTCTAAACTCATACTACATTTTTCTTCTACAAAACAAGATGTTTTGAAGGATGTCCAAGCGGTTCATTCCATATAACAAAAGCATATTGTGTAAAGCTTCACAAAGGTGTCATAAAAGTACTCCATATGTCTGTATTCCAAGCATTTTAAGCAATGCAATATCTTTGTTTTGAGAGAAAATATTGCCCTTTGCTTTTAGCTCTTGAATCTTAATTGTGTTTTCACATATTCAAATGGCATGCACGTGAAACAAATTTGAAACTAGTTTGTAACTTCATTTCACTTCCATTTCCTTGCTTCTTTTAGTAATGTTTGTCCTCACTCTACTGCTATCAGGGGCATAAAAAAATGTATTTGAAAAATTTTGAATTTTAGTGATCAGGGATTTTGGAAAAATCAAAGTGGGTGAGACATATAATATTATAAAACTTAACTTATTAATAGTAATATTTGACATGACACACACATTTGATTTGCTGAAGGAGATTGGTAAATAAGCTTACTGGTTTATCCTTTACATGCTGGTTTCTACTTGGTCCAGAATTTAATATTTAAAATAGAAAATAAAGCTCTTGTAATATGATTTTGTCTCAAAAAGTGGGGTGGGGTGAATGTAGATATACATATTTTTGTTAAATAATGGTATGTCCCTGATGGTTATACTATAAAAATAAACAGGTCAAGATGACAATGCAAACATTTACAGACAAACTCCTATATAAAGTCCAACAGTAACCATTTGGTTATATGGGTCAGTAGGGTAATGTTGGACCTGCTGTACATTGCACGACATGGCTGCAGCTTATGACGCTATGAGATGGTGAGTGCACATATGGGACCCAGTCTTCTCCCCTCTGACTGCCAAAATGGTATAGTGATGAGTGACAGAGAGGAGAAGAGGAGGAGCAGTCAAGCCAGCTGGAGCACTGGAGAGTTTGCATACCTTTTATGTTACCACCCCTACTGACTCTTTCTTCTGGACTGATTCCAGCACTCCCTCCAGCCCTCTATCCCCGACTTCCTCTTGCTACCTTCCTTCCTCCCCACCCCCATAACTGAAATAGTCTCCTAAAGGATTGAAAGGGATTGAGTCATCCATTCTGTCCGGTTTCTTGTGGACACAGAAAGTTAATTTTAGCAGGGGCAGTCAAGCAGATATGCGTGTCAATACAGAGAGAGATAAAAACTTGAGATGAAACTCTGGGTCTATTAAAGAGAAAAACTCAATTAAATTCCACAGAAATGGGTGGGTGTAGCCTCATTGTGTCCGTCTTCTGTTGAATTAGCTATCTTAAAGTTTGTGTCTGACTTCTGTCCTTGTTTGCGCATGTCTCTAGGATTGTCTGTGAGAATTCAGGGGTCCCAAATGAAACTGCTGGGGTTTGCTTTTTTGTTTTATTTTTTATTTTTTATCGGCTTTAGTGGAGGAATGTTGGCATAAAGTTTGGCTGGGGGGAAGGCAGTGAGCGGCGTCTCAAGTGTTGGCATTTGTTTCATTTCCGCTGTAATGAGTCTTGCCCTATCGTGAGAGAAATTTCTGGCTTCAAACTAACAACTTCAAAGCTAGGCTTTTGAAAGTAAGAAAACGTTCAACAAGTCCTCACATGAAACTAATTCAAGACTCTGGAAATGAAGGTTTAGACAGCTGAGAAGCTTTGTCTGTCCGGTCCTATCGCCCTTTCCACTTCTGAGGAAAGAAACGAGCTGCTAAAAACGAGCTGTTCTCATTTCGAGAGTGAAAAGAAACTGAAGCTATGCAGAAGGGGGAAAGAAAAGTTAAGGCTGTGCGTGCATATGACTGCACGTCTGTGTATGTGCGTCTGTCGATGTGTGTGCGTGTTTGAGGGGTGTGTAAGTTTGTGTGTGTGACTGTGTCTGTGTGGGAATGATTACATCAGCTTGAGCTAGCCCTATGATTGGTTAGGGAAGTGTGGTTTGATTCACTACCTAAAAGCCTGTGGCTGTAACCCTTTGTGAGGGGAACAGAGACAAGTTGTCTGCCAAGCTGGAAACAGTGCCATCTGCATGCTCTGTCCTGCGCCAAAGCTAGACAGAGAGAGAAAGAGAAGGAGGGAGATTGTGACAGGTAGGATATGCTGAGCCACTGACGGGAAGAAGCATCTGCAAAGCATCGGAACTGCTTTTTTCCTTTTTCCGGTCCTTTTTTTCTTTCTTGTGGAGTTGTGGAGACATTCAGGGAGCTGGTTCGTCTCTCAGAGTGTGGAGGAGGACACAGGCTGCTGGGGAAAATGCCATCGTGTTCTTCTGACTGTTGCCTGCTCAGGCCTGGGGAGGTAAGATTTCTCCTCAGCCCAAATCTAGAGCTCCTCCTGGCTACTTCGGAATCCCTCTCCCCCTAGGAGACTAGAAGAGTCTGGGGAGTTTGTGTCCGTCTGTAGTGGGGAGAAAAATAGAACCTGTTGAATTAAACTAAAAATCCAAAATAGAGCGTGATGGGAATGGTTACATCCACGGTTTGACTGAATGATGGAATTCATCTGAGTAAATGTCGTGGAAAAGCTGTAAAGGTTGATGGAATGGATTTCAAAATGTATGTGGTGTGGGCTTAAATGTGTGCTGGGTGAGAGAACGTATGAAAGATCTCAGAACGTGTTAGCGATGTTGCAAATAGGAATAGAGAATTTTCGAGAAAACCTAGTATGTGTGTGTGATGAAGGGGACACAATGGCATGCGACTCGTTTAGTGTCGAGCACCAAACTATTTAGAATTAAATCTTTTTTTTAACTTCAACACATATTAACGATGTAGTCTAGAGACTGAATTTGGATGTGAGAAGACCTGCATTCGACCATGACTTTACAATCTGGGTCAAAGCCTTTGAAGAGTTACATATATTATTTTATTTTTGTGTAAAGATATCGTAAGTTCACATAAAATGTTGTTGTGTTTCACTATTTGATGTTTATTTTATTTCCGCCGGGGCCCTAGAAAATAAAGTTGTCTAGTGACGCAGTAAAATTTCCCAGTATGTAAATGTGTTTTTCCATGCAAAAATGTGTAATTGTTGTTTCAGTTTAATCTCAACGTCATATCTAAGATATCTGATTTTTTTTCATGTATTTCAGATCATAAAAATCTTCAGCGAGGATGGGATGGGAAAGGTGGTGGAGATCCCAGCCGACATGACGGCGCGAGACCTGTGCCAGTTTCTTGTCTATAAAAACCATTGTGTGGACGATAACAGTTGGGCTCTTGTGGAGCATCATCCAGCCCTGGGACTCGGTAACTGACTTGCTAGTTTTCTAGGCTAGAGGGGAGCGAGTGAATTTATAGAGCTGTTTTAAAGTGTCTGTGTGTGCGTCAACCACTTTAGATGCAGTAATTACAGGCTCTTTTGTGCTAGAGTTGAAATCAATGATGACCATGTAAAAGAAGAAGACAGACTTCCTTGATTCTTCCTTTTATGTCCTCGGGCTGAGGGTAATTGATTAACGGTCGCCGGAGGAAATCCCGTCTCACGGAGGGACATAACAGGAAGTTAAGTTCCTCAAGAGTTGAACTGGTACTGGTTCTTGTATTTTAGAGTTGAGCATCGGATATTAATGTGTTTTGTGTTTCAGGACACAATTTATAAGGTGACCCAAGATAGCACCAAAGCTGTTTATGATCCAAGATTCAACTACCAGAAAAATAAAAGTTGATATCCATTTTAAGCCATAGTTGAAGTAGTTCAAATTATATTTCCTTTTACCTTGCATAGTTCTTTTCTTTCTTTTTTTTTTTAGAATGTGAGCATGACACCCTGACATGTTAATATCTCCCTAATTTGGCTATATTTTAGAAAATGACAGATGAATTTGTCTAAATACCATATAATTTGATTGGACACATAACATTGGGAAGTGTTTTTTGAACATTAAAAGTTCATAAGCCTCCTAATTTTGCCATCCTAACTATGTAGAGTTATATAATACTTAGCATTTTATTGTTTGTAATTAGAATTATTTTAGTGCTTTTGCTCGTACTGCTTTAAACTCAAACATGGTCAGTGGTTTTTTTTGATGCTGATGGTTGCTGTCAGAGTGCACATGTTGTGGACAAATCTCTAGGCTAACGCATGCTGTGTGTTAATTGGTTACCTCAAATAACCTGTGGCGTGAACTTGAGGCTTGCTAGTAGAACTGAAGTCAGCCCAGGGCAACGAGTCATACAGTAAGTTCAGCCACCCGGAGTACGTGGTCTGGACAGGATTTCGTTTTCCATTACAACTATTTGCTTTGTTTGGCAAACAAATCATTTTCTTTTTATTTGCAACAGACATCCTGCTTCCTTTCTCTGTATCATCATTCTTTCATCATTCTTTCAATGTTCTATTTTACTTTCAGTTTCCAAGTGAGTGTTTGAGATCCAACAGATGATTAGGAAATTTTGGGGAATTTTGAGACTGTAGCTGCCAAAAGCTATAAGTCTACTCATAGTTTAATGTGGTTAACCTACAGTACAGTCAAGTTAATATATATATATATATATATATATATATATATATATATATAAAATTATTTTTTATAAGTAGGTAGCTACATTGTAAGTTATTAATAAGTGAAACTACGTTTCAGATATTAAAGGGGATAATGGAAATATATTGTTTCACATGTTAGTATATGAATATTTTAATCAACAATTAATCATATAATCGTGTTTATCTGATACAAAAGCAATGAGAATCTCAATGACGGTATTAAGTTGTTTGGAAACTAAACACTAAATGCAACTAAGAAAAAGACCTCAGTTTCTATATCTGTTGAAAACATGGTGAACAGCATCATAAACTAAACAAAAAGATATTTAAAAAAATACCTAACAGAGATTCATGTTTAGAATGGTCTGTTAGTGTATTAACCAAAATTAACTCATTGACTTCTCAATGCTACACATACAAAAAAGGCGTATTTGGAATTTAAATTTTAACCTTTTTTTTTTAAACTTGTTTAGGTAAGCACAATCTCTGAAAATAGCCATTGTGTTGGTATTTAGTGTCCCTGATACAATTACATTAATAATATTAATCTTATTTATCTCTTGATTCAATTTTTCTAACACAAACCGTTTGGACAAATGCTTTATTTTATATGCGAAACAGGCTGCGTTTAAAATGTCAAAGCAGGTCCATTCATCATTTGCTATGGATCCTCTCTGCTAAAATATTGCAAAGTGCGGTTGAACGAAAGCATGACATCATCTCTTTGCAATCCCTTCTCTCTCCTTACTAAGCCAAATATTGAACGGTGGGATGATGGAAAAGCTTGTCACTTCAGTGTACTTCTGTATCTCCAAGCGCCATTTCAAGATGGATGTGTTGTGGGGAAAAGTCATAAACAGGGTTTGTCGTAAAGTGGATTAAAGTGTGCATAAATTGATACACATATACAAAATTGTTGTTAGGGTGAATAATTGCTATATGCTTTCTAGACACATCGACTGAAGAAAGGAACAAATATGGTGGAACAGTAAAAAAAGTAAAGGTTTTTTTAACCTTTTTAAAATTATATAATTATATAATAAATAATTGTTCTTTTTTCATCCACCTTAAGCACTAAACTGCTTGAAAATCAGAAACCTTGAGTTGTTTGTTTGTTTTTATTTCAAATTACACTTTAGAAGCATATTTGTCTTATTTTAAACTTGTATTGAACATCAATAGTTTTCTCTGCATTTTTGCCTAACTTTATTTTATCTGAGACTTTTCAATCTGAATTTTGGTAAAGCTGTGGCTCATGCTAGACTTTGAGGATGCAAAATTTTGGATAATGTGATGGTTGTAATATGATGTCACACCGTCTTAAAAAAATAAAAATGAATCTTGATTCTTCCTAAACACATATAAACTATCCAAAATATGGAATCTACTCTGCTTTTCTGCAATGCTAAGAGGTCACACCATGATGTAGGCTAACAGTCTTCTATTGGTCACACGTCTTCGCATGATACAATTTTGCAAAGCAGAGCTCAACAAACTTGAACTTTGGAATACAGTGAATTTTTTTGCATTCATGACTAGCATTAACTACACATTTAGACCCATAGGACAGAGATTGTGATAAAGACAGAGAAACTAAATAGAGATCTATGCATAAATCAAATGGAGGGCTTTTTTAAGTCAGTAAGTCCCTTTACTGGTTAAGCTGAATGGGGAGTGGGGAGAGAGGTGGTGTGTGGGGGGCTTTATCTCCTCCAGACAAACTCTCTTTTCATCAGGCAGGGATCGCTCACCCTGTTTATTTTTTGTCTGCCTGCATGAATGCTAACAGACAATGATGTCATTCAAGATGCAAATATTACACCAAGCATGAGTCTTTGGTTACAAAGATGCATTTTTGTCATATGTCTATACACACAGACCTTTTCAGAAGAGCAATACAGATCTTGAAGGGTGTATGTGACTTATTTTAACCTGATTCTTTTTTTTTTCTCCATAATTCCACAGAGAGATGTTTAGAAGACCATGAACTGGTTGTCCAAGTGCAGGCATCAATGACCAGTGAGAGTAAATTTCTCTTCAGGAAGAACTATGCCAAATATGAATTCTTTAAAAATCCTTTGGTAAGTTAATCCAAGCCCTCACTTGAACTATTTCATAATAAGGTTAAGGTGATTTTTATTTCTGTCTCGTAGTCAAGGTGTAGGTGTCGGTAGGTACATAAGTAACGTGACACGGATTATCGCTGAAGGAAAGTTCCTCACATTAATGGACTGTTTTCAGTCTTATTTGGTAGATGCAGATATCAAGTGACATGATTCCAGTTCAGTGAGCTGCTCTCACACTCTCTCACACACAATCCAAAAGAAATCCATGCCTCTTACTGTTTGGGCTGGTAATCAAACACTTTCAGGAACATTCAGTCCTCTTGTAAATTCAGCTGGAGACAGAGAGAGGAAGGAAATCTGTGCTTTAATTGTAAGATTTTTTTTTTTACCCTTGACACTGTTTTAAAATGCTGTAACACAAGAATGCTACTGACTATAGAATCTTTGGGAACACTTACTTTGGGCCTGTTTTCCACATAGTCACCTTATGCACCTTGACTGATCAGACTGCACCCCATTTACACTTGGCAAAATGTATGTGCTTCCATAAAATGAGTAAAAAACGAATTATATTAAATATAATTCAGACATAGTGTGACTTCCGTAAAGATTCTCATGCTAGTCTGCAAAATGTTCACCCGATGTGACACTGACAATTAGTTTCTAAATTCAAATATTTTTCTCTATCCATTTGTCTCATCCATGATTGTCCAGTCACTTGTGGGATTGCCAAACACATAACACATTACATAACAGATCATTGATGTATTCAGTTGGTTATGACATAAAAAGTAAGTAATTAAGAATTATACAGGTTATATACAATGCTGTACAAATTATTTATTTTTTTCATTTATTTATTTTATTCTAATACATTATGTGCACTTTAAATAATATTTGTTATGATTTTTTTCAAGTTATTTTCTGAGCTATGCAAAGCTTTGTACTGAATCTTCTGAAATTCCTTGTGGTGGTAGAAAATCATTAGAAGAAAGTCAATGGGTGGCAGGCTTATGCTTTTAAAGATTATGTAATACTCCATTGTTTTGTGGGTTTTTGGACCAAGGAGCTTTTAGAATAATAGCAAATAATTGCTCTTTTTTCATCCAGCTTAAGCACTAAAGACAGGGTTTTTCCAGCAGTCATTACAAAACCTTTCCCTGTGTTGAAGATTCTTTTTTCTCTGTGATGAGGCAAAATTTTAAACAAGCAGATGGATATCTTTAATCATAGAAAAGTTATTGTTACTTTGCATTATTATTATAAATATTATTATTATTAGTATTAGTAGTAGACTTTTTTCACTTAATAAGCATCATACAACTAATAAGACTTATATACTGTAACGTTGAATTCATTCACACGCAACATTGAGATGTAAATGTAAAAAGTTATATTAAAGGGAGTGTCTATTTACACTAAGTGCAAATGGCACTTATATTTAAATATTTACACTAACTCTGCCCACCAGCGTGTGATTGAGGTAGTCAAAACTACAAAAGATGGTTGTCAAACATCAGCTTCAGTGTGGTGTAGGTGGTAAAGCGTGTGCTGTAGTCTTTTTGATGTGATCGACCCTTTTCAAATCTCATTGGAAAGGCATTTATTTTCAATAAAAATTAAAAAGTTGAAAATAAAGTATCAGGTAGGGTTAGGATAGGTGTAGAGAGGGCTTTATTGTCCCGAAAAGGTGGCATCCATTTAATAATTAAAATTAAAATGATAATTTACACTTAGTTCTTTATCATTGCATTCTGTTTAATAATGTACTACAATACTGAGGTGCAGAAAAGTTCCACTATTTGCAAAAAGTAGTAAAATAGCAGAAAATCCTTCTATTTTAACAAAGTGAAAATAGAATCTATAGCTATTTGCACTTAATGTAAATATCGTCTATCACTAAGAGAAGATGTTTTTGTTTATTTTTTTTTTTTTTTACAGAACTTCTTCCCAGAGCAAATGGTTGCCTGGTGTCAGGAAACCAACGGGACCATCCCCCCATCTCAGCTCCTGCAGGTACAACACTGACACGTGTTCTCTTTCCCATCACCCACTGTTCTAACATCAGCCCACACATCTTTGCCTTTTTACAAGATAAGACCCCTCTCTTATAATCTAGCTGACAACTGAGTTAGTGAAAAAAGATATGCTACATACAACAGATTTTTTTTTTTCACAATTGACTGATTAATTACAGTATTACATTTACAGTATGAGTTATTTTTTTTTACTAAATAACCTTTCTCTAAATATACACACGTTTAGTCCGATTTAGCTCATTTCCTCGAGTCCCCCATAACCTTCCTGGATACCTAGTTTAAAATTTTTAGTAAATATTTAGTTTTAGGTTTATTTGCACGTTCAGACCGTTGTTAAAACCTGGTTGTGAATAGTTCACACAGAAAAGAAAATTTTTGATTTATCGAACTTTCAATTATTTTCTTCTTTTACCTTCAGAACTTCTTAAACTCCAACAGTTGTCCTGAGATCCAGGGATATTTGTATGTGAAAGAAATGGGCAGGAAATCATGGAAGAAACTGTATGTGTTTTTAAGACGGTCAGGGTTGTACTTCTCAACAAAAGGAACGTCAAAGGTGAGTTATCTTTTATACTGGTGAAATGACAACCCTAAACCTAAATTTAGCTTGCTTTATTTTTATAAAACAAAACCTAGTCTGTTTTACCAGTCTGCATCATGTACAAGCCTCTGTTAATGTCATCAGGTGTTTGTTAGAACTGTCCCCTCCCCCATTTCTGAGTGCTCTTTTAGTGCCCTCTCCCCTCCTTATCCATTAAATGACATGAGCTGTTGGCTGATCTTTCACAGGAGCCCAGGCATTTACAGCTACTAGCAGACCTGGAGGACAGCAATGTCTTTACAGTAATAACAGGGAGAAAGCTGCACAATGCACCGACTGACTTTGAATTCTGCATAAAAGTAAGTTTATGTGATCTGTTGTGAGAACTTAAATCAGATAAGCTCTGATAAGTTAAATGTTAAAGATTTAACAAATTCAGTCTAAAAAGCGTTTACGCATTGCAGAAAAACACAGTTAAACATCTCACTAAGTCTTAGTAGCAGAGTGACTAATGTTGTGCATTATGATTTTTTGCAGCCTAACAAAGTAAGGAATGAAGTGAAAGAACTGAGGATGTTGTGTGCAGAGGACGAGCAGAGCAGAACATGCTGGATGACGGCCTTCAGACTTTTCAAGGTTGGTAGTAGAACCACATTTCACTGGCTAATGTACCTGTGCCTTATTCCTGGCTGATTTAGAACCTGCACCCTTTCCATGTTACATCTGGAACCTGAGCCTTTTTCCTGACTGTGCTAGAACCCACAGTTTTTCACTGGTTTATTTAACCTTATTACATGGCTCTGTAGAATACTTGATTCTGATCGTTCAGTTGGGACATTCGGCATTATGGTATACCTCGAATACAACCGGTAAAAGTGACGTGACATACATCAAAGGTGATAACACAGCTAATAAAAGATGATAACACAGGCTTATACGGGTAACTGAAGTCGGCCCTGTACTCTTGCTAGGAACAGTTTTTCGTGGTGGAATCTTTGCGTTTGTTTAGCTTATAAAATATTAAAACTTGATTCAAAATGGTGTACATATAATTTATGTCATCCTGGTATTGCGGACTCGCGCTTTTATTTCATACAAATGCAGCTGCTGCCATTTTGATACGATTGTTCTGTACGCTTTAATGGATTATAAAAGAACTAACAAACTGGTAAGATTTTTTTTTTAAATTGTAAATCAAATAAATCTTTTATTACCTTAATTATTTATGTGGTGAAATGTTGTGGAATAAGTGGTCAAACGTCCGTCTAGTTTGAACTTGCCGCTTGCTCGCAACTGCTGTCTTCATGGAAGTTTTGCTTTCAAATACTTCAACTCAATTCGATATTTTGTATCTAATTATTTACTTATGTGGCAAGTAGCCATGTAATAAGCGGGAAAATGTACATCCAGCCAGTTGTTATCGCAGAATAACCCCCACCAGGGTGATACAACACTGTCGTGGGTTATTCTGTGATAATAACCAGCTGGATGTACATTTTCCCTTACTTAACCTTTACGTCTAAAACCTGAAAAATTTCACTGACTGATCTGATACCTCTTCTTTTTTACTGGCAGTTTTAAAGGGTGCACTCAGCACCCTCTCTGTGGTTCACCTTGAACTTTAGCTAACTGAGCTAGAACCCACACCCTTTCATGGCTGATCTAGAACCCACACCTTTTTTTCCTGGCCAATCTAGTATTTGTAACCTTTCCTTAACTGATCTGCAGTTGAAACTGAAAACCTGATCTAGAATGCTCACCATCTCCAGGCTGATCTAGAACCCATTTATTTTCTTGCCTGATCTAATTTCTTCTTCCCTTGGCTAATTTAGAAGCTGCTTATTTCTCTGATTAATCTAGATCACATTGATTTCCATGGCTATTATAAACAATGCACACTTTCATATGCTCATCTAGAAACTGCACCCTTTCCCGAATCTGAGTTTTCTTCCTGACAGATCTAGAACTTATATGAGTTTCAAGGTTTATCTAAAATCAATATCCTTCCCATAACTGATCTACAACATGCACTCTTTCCTTAGATGTTCTAGAACTCGCATTTATTCCCTGGCTGTTTTAAAACCCCACATCTTTTCCCTGGTTTATTTAACCTTAACCTTTACCTTGAATGATATAGAACCAGACAAATTTCACTGAATAATCTGATGCCTCTTCTTTTTACGGGAAGTTTTAAAGGGCACTCTTCATCTGGAAACTAAACTTTAGCTAACTGAGCTAGAACCCCCACCCTTTCCTGGCTGATCTAGAATCCACACCTTTTGCCCCTGGCCAATCTATGGATTTGTACCCTTTCCTTAACTGATCTGCAGTTGAACCTGCTAACCTTCCCTGACTGATCTAGAATGCTCACCATCTCCAGGCTGACTCTGAAACCCCTCCTTTCCTGGCCTGATATAAAATCTTCTTTCCTTGGCTAATCTAGAAGCTGCTAATTCCCTGACTAATCTAGAACCCATTGCTTTGCTTTTCACGGGTATTCTAAAAACTGCTCCCTTTCATATGTTAATCTAGAAGTGGCATCCTTTCCAGAATCTAAACCTTCTTCCTGACCAATCTAGAACCCATATGCATTTCAAGGTTTATCTAAAACCAATATCCTTTTCCCTGACTGATCTACAACATGTACTCTTTCCTTAGTTGTTCTAGAACCTGCACTCTTTCTCAGGGTGATCTAAAACTTTTACACACTTTAAGGCTGATCTAGAACCTAGACCCCTTTCTTTGACTGATCTAGAGCATCTGTGACAAACATAATGCAGTTATGTTCTATGCATTAGACGTAAATGATGTATGACATATTGTGTACTGAAATGGGGAAAATGACAAATCTATGTTTTATTGTGGTATTTTGTTAAAGGGTAAAATTATTTTTTCAACTGTTTAACTTTTTTTTTTTTCTTATAGTATGGAATTTTACTCTATCAAAATTACAAGATCCCCCAGCAGCGAAAAACATTGCTTTCACACTTCTCAGCACCCGTGGTAAGACACTCACTCACTTAATCTACCCCTGCATTCTCTCTCTACCTCACAGATGGAGCATTAATCAGACGTGTCAGTATGTGGGCCATGATGTCAAATTATGGAATGATTGTTCAAGTGTTGGCAGTGAAGTTATTATTACAGCCTGTCCTATGGATATTATGCAATGCTGACAATTTTAGAAAAAAATACCAGAGATCAATCCATGAATATTTATGTTATGCTTAAAAAGTTTTAACTTCTGCTTACTCGTTTAGAACATGTACTAGATATTGACTAGATAATTAGCAAAAGACAAAACATCTATAATGTGTCAAACAAAGTCGCTGTAACTTCCGATCTTCTTTTCCAGAGGAGTGTCTCAGAGAACTCTCTGGTAGCCATGGATTTCTCAGGGAGGATAGGCCGAGTGATTGACAATCCTGTGGAGGCTCAGAGTGCTGCCATGGAGGAGGGACATGCCTGGAGAGTAGGTTCCAATGATCTTCTTTGTTTTGATTGTTTAGATATTTGATTTTTAAAATATCTACCAGATGTTCTTTCCTGATCTAGATGAATTACAGAGATAATATAAATCATGTTTCTAAGCAGTGTTTACCAGTTCAACACAGATAATACAGATACTGTTTTGTAATTAAATTAGCATGATGTAGAGCATTTTAAGTTGATTGACTGTGTGGTTTATGTCTCCCTATCTTTTTTCAGAAGAGAAGTCAGCGTATGAATATACTAGGAAGCCCCAGCCCATTACACCCCTCATCATTAAGCGGAGGTACTTTCTAGAGTGTTTAAATGAGTATTTTGACATATATTAACTTTTTTACATTTATATTTACTCTATCATGCCTAATTTTGTATTTTAAAGAAGCCTTTTGTTTTTACCAAGGCTATGTTTATTCAATCAAAAATACAGTAAAATAGTGAATAATTATTATAAATGGATGGCAAATTGCAATAAATATCATGTGATCCTTCAGAAATTATTGTAATATGCTGGTTTGGAAACATTGCTTATTACTTATCAATTTTAAAAACAGTTTTGTTGGAACCAATGGTTCATGTTATATTTTAATCAAGTGAAAGTTAAAGTAAATTCTTTGCAACAAAGTGAAACGACCTACTGTCACTTTTGATCAGTGTAATGCATTATTGCTGAATAAAATAATTAATTTATTTTAATGTAAATGGTGTTATGTTTAGTACAAATCCAAAGTTTAGCTGGTAATGCAAATAAAGTAAATTGGATTTAAAAAAGGTGTAAAACAAAATTACTATTACATCATTGTCTTAATAAGAACAGTTCATTAATGATAAAATCCTTGTGTTTAAAGAATATGTAATGTATGCCTTTAAAGAAAAGATAACATTGAATATGCACAGTACTCTGAATATGAAACGTGCTCACCATCATCTTTGTCTTAAAGACATTTTGTATGTCCTCTGATCCAGTTATCCACAGAACTCAGCTGTGGTTTCATGGTCGTATTTCACGGGAGGAATCCCACAAGATGATCCATCAGCAGGGCAGAGTGGATGGGTACATATTTATTAGTTAAATAATATTGAAAAATATTATTAGCTCATTAGTTCTTCTCAACAACATTCTGGATGATTCTGTGTTCTGACTATACAAGATATACTTAACACATAATTGTTTTTTGTGCAACAGAATGTTTCTCTTGAGGGATAGCCAGAGCAATCCTAAGGCATTTGTACTTACAATGTGTCATCACCAGAAAATCAAACATTTCCAGATTTTACCGGTAAGATTTTATAGTTTTAGTTTACTACACTCAAAACATGTAGCATATGAACTCTGTGTGCTGATGATGGCATATCTTTAAAGGAGTCAAGTATTCCAAGTATGCATTAGATTTTTTGAATACTACCTTGCTGAGAATGAGTGTGAAAGACAAGAAACGTCACAGGTTATGAATGTAACCATGGTTCCCTGAGTAGGGAACGAGACACTGCGTCCTCTAAGGGGTCACTATGGGGAACACCTCGTTGTGACTCGTGTCTGAAGCATACATTGAAAAAGCACAAACGAGTTGGCCGATGACAGCCTCTGACATCACTACTGGTGCAAATATAAACAGGCACCGGGAAAACACGTCATTCACTTCTTCGTCTGAAGCTTGTGTCCGAAGCATGGCAGGGAGCTAGAGGATGCAGTGTCTCGTTTCCTACTCAGGGAACCATGGTTACATTCGTAACCTGAGACATTCCCTTTCAAGGGAACCTCGAACTGCATCCTCTAGGGGTTGCTATGGGGAACAGTATACCCACGCTACCATGCTGAGGGGAGTGCAGGCAAGAATCATGGCGAACACTAAGTACCAACTTGCCCCTGGGACGTTTAGACGGCTGTCTGTGACAGCCAAAGGCCTAAGCTACATACCCAACTTAATTTTTAAGGCCTCGGCCCAGGGTAGAACTGAAGGCTTGGAATCAGGAAAGATTCCTTTAAAGGGATACGGCTAAGAACCTAGCATTTTATACCAACTCTTGCCTGTCACACAGGCTACTGCTTGCTTTCGCACAAGCTTGCTGAAGGAGCTGTCTCAACAGATCTCTAGTAGCAACACCCTGTTTAGATAGGTATCCGAGGGTACATAGGTGGAGTGGCACCCAATACGAACAGGGCTTTTACCAACTCAACAAAGGGCACAACTCATGGCACTCTGATAGAGCAGCTCATAGATGGAATGGTGCATCTCAAAACAGTATGTTTGAGAGTCATCAGCTCGATCTGTGGAAATAATGCTGGAGTGCTCTGGGGAAAAAACAGATGCACGGATGCACACATTGTCTAAACGCTTGCTAGTAGTCGCCATGATAGACAGAGAAAGATCACTCTTACCAGTTCTTTCAGATGCATGCTTCAAACAGAACAGTCAGTGAAGACGAAGAAGAGAATGATGTGTTCTCCCGGTGCCTGTTTATAGTCGCGCCAGTAGTGACGTCAGAGGCTGTCGCTGTCCAACTCATTGGTGTTTTTTCAATGTATGCTTCAGACACGGGTCACGACGAGGTGTTCCCAATAGCGGCCCTTAAAGGATGCAGTTAGAAGTTCCCTTGAAAGGGCACTTACGTTATGCAAGGTCACAAATGCAAATGTTGGGCCAATGCATTGCAAGTGCATAGCACACTGTACATAACAAGCATTCTTGCTTTGCTGTGCCTGTAACAAACCTCAAAATACTTCAGGAGGGTGATAGAGTTAAAATTCAAAAGGTTGAGCCTTTAAACTGTGTTATTAATCAGGTATCTGGCTATAAATATGTCAGCGTGACTTATATTAACATGCTCAGCAAGAATCTTTTAAAACTGTAGCTCTGCCAGCAGAGAAACCTTACCATAGAAGCCGACAGTTTAGAATGCTTTTTTAAATTGCAGCCTGACACATTTCAGAATGCATAAATGTTTTACATTTTCCAGTGTGAAGAAGATGGTCAAATGTTCTTGAGCCTTGACGACGCCGCCACCAAATTCACAGACCTGATCCAGTTGGTGGAGTTTTACACGCTGAATAGAGGAGTTCTGCCTTGCAAACTTAAACACCCCTGCACCACTGTGGCCTTATGACCTCCATTTGCCTGATTCCGCCTAAATACAAACACTCAGACTTCGTGTGCTGTGGTGTAATGCTGTGCTGCTGGGCTGGAGAAAAGCACAATGCAAGAGCAACTCTCTATCAAGGAGAGAAAATCAAAAGAACAAACACAAACAGGACCAGCAAGAAATAAAGGAAATAAAGCTTGTGTGTTAGCTGCTGACGAACCTCTCAGCCACCTGCACACTCGACCGTGGCCAGAGCAGGTTCTCAGGACAATCATCCAGAGGGAGTCTTCAGGTCTTAATCATGCAGATAACGGTTTGGGAAGACCAGCAGAACACTCATTTTGCACTCATGAACCAGGAACAACCAAGCTATGGCAATTGTTGCTTTTATAAATCAAGCAGATTTGATTCTAGAATGTCCTGTGAGATGCAGACACCCGATTGGTGGTTTCAGTACTGTGAAAAGACGTTGCCGTTAAATTTGTGCTTTATATCGTTTTCACCGGTAATCACTAGAATATTTAGACACATGTTTTCTTTTTATGTGCTCATTGTGTTGAGCAAAGAACTCTCATGCATAGTGCATTTGGCCTCTTTCATCGAGTTAAATGCTTGTGTAGTTTTTCCCATTCACAAAACATAACCTGCAGCACTCTCTACTGGCCATATCAGTAATTAATGTGTCCCTTCACTCCTACAAGAAATAGTTGGATCTCAAAAATGAAATTGGGTTATTTACTCACCCTATTGTTGTACGAAAACCATGTGACTTTCTTCTTTTTTGTAGAACACAGATTGTACAGTTGCAAATTGGCAGACAACTGTATTTCTTAGTTCATAGTGACCATGGCTTTCAGTTTTCAGGACAAACAACAACAACAAAACATTATATATGGATCATGCGCTATATTTTAAGCCATATGACAGTATTGTATTCGAGACCACAAGAAGGTTGAGCGCGAGTCCAAATATTTCCTTGGGCATGACAACTTAAAAGAGTCCAGCCTTGAGTACTAAAACACTGCCACATATAGCTTTGTGTAAGGAACCATCTGAAATTTTGACGTCTAACTCGTATCCGCTAAAAAAAAGAAAAGATTTTGGAAAGACATGAAGGTGAAAAATAATGGCCAAAGTTAGTTTTTGAGTGAACTTTTCCTTTAAACATGAGAACAAAAACATGGCCTGACATCACCACCACATCCTTTAGGAACGGTGCCTTGATTTTAAAGAGGAGTCTGTTGAGTAATAACCACTAAACCCTCTACTGGGAACTCCGCTGTGGGTCGCAGTCTATCAAGAGTTAGATCAACTAACTGGAATCTTTAGAACTGCTGTTATCTTCAGTCCCAGCTCCAGTCTATTTTTGTTGTTGACTTTCTAGTTTTCTCTCCATGTTTCAAAAGATTGTTTCGAGGACAGCACACTGTGAAGCTCGGGCTAAGAACACCCACAAAAAGATGGGGTTCAAATTTATAATCTGCCTTGTCCATGGTAGCAGTAGGTACAACGATTTTGTAAAGATTTTTTTTTTTTACGCAGTGTAAAGAAAGAGCCATGTTTTTAGTTTGTTCCTATATTGTATTAAACTAGATAGAGATGGCATAGCCACCATGCCTACAAGTTAACCCAAGATATCAGTGCATAGTTAAATGCAAACGACACAATCATTATTAAGTATTGCTTCAACAAATGTATTTATTTATCTGGATTTGATTACTTGAAATTTAGTTTTTTTCTTAGCGCTGTTCAATAATATTCTTCCACAATTTGGTTAACCTCAGTTATTAACTGCACCCCCTTTCTTGAATCTTTTAACACTATTTCTTCATCAACATCCTACTGTAGAACACCGTTTTTATGGTCTTTTTTAATGGTAGATTCAGTAAAGCCTGTTCAATGGGTTGTACTGTTGTGTACAACGCTGTCAGTTGTTAATCTGACACTATATTGAAAACACATATTTTGGAAAAATATTCCAGTGGACAAAAACACAAGTTAGCACAATATACGGTGCAACCCATTGAACAGACATGTATTCTACACGTATTCCAGAAAGCTTTGTTTCCATTCTCATGAGATGTCTACACATTTAAGGTCTATTTTGCAAATTTCATATTGTTGTCTATAAAAAAATAGTAGTCACAAAGTAACATTAAGCTGTTTATTCATAGATGTATTCTAAGATATATGTAATTCATGTCATCTCAGTTAAGTAAGGGATAATTTACAATCAGCCGGTAATAAAATAAAAATAACAAAATCTCGAAAGGGCAATCCTGATATTTTGACTGTACATTATTCTTCTTATTACACGGCTACTTACAAATAAAAAGCTAATTAAAAATGAAATTTTGATTTATTTGATTATGGAACAATGAATCAAGTATTTCAGAGAGCCGTGTAATAAGGATATGATCTCAGTCTGTCAGGTAGTACTTAGACCTCATTGGATGATTTAACCACAGAAAGAGACTGCAGGGCTTAAGTCAGCGCTATTATTATTCACTTGAATATCTTTCTCAGTGTCAGTTAAGTTCATTCAAGCCTTGAGGATGAGTATATGTCAGTGTTAATTTAGCTGCAGTTTGGGTGGGTGGTACGTTCACCAAAAGACACAAGCATACACACGCAAGCTTTCTGAACTTGACATTATTGTTTTTATTTTTCAGGGTTTGATAATTGAAGCTATTCAATCAGCCAGCCAAGGACTAAACTAGCAACATTTCAGTCATGATGATATTAATTAGCATATTCTACAACCCGTTTTGATATACTATAATTCTAGTGTAACAGTATATCAAGAATTGTTCTGCCTTGTTCAGACAGATGGATGTATTAAGTTTAGAGGTTATATGATTTTTTTTTTCTGAGATAATTAAACAATTAAAAAAAAGGGGGGGGGGGGGGGGGTTGGATTTTGCCAGTGAAGAAGTTGTAGGTTACTTAAAGGCTAGATTACTATATGTTACTGGTGAATCAACTGTGTCAGTAAAATTGATCATTAGGATAGTCTGAGTACCATTAATGCTTAATGCTTAACTAGTTGGCCGTCTAAAAGTGAAGTGTGAACAGGTTGTTTGTTCACAATCCAGACACTCTGGGAGTTAATACAGAAATACATTACAGTCACGTTGTCTTTACGCATTCATTTAATTTGCATCATTGTTTCATTTTTACATATACCATGTAACTTGCAGCTAAAAAGGACATTATAGGTACACTCCTTTCATGTACAACTGTTAAAGTTTGTAGATACCACACTGAATTTTTGGAGACAGATTTTCTTTTCTTTTTTCTTTTTTTCACAATGGCATATAAAATGAAGAAACTTGACTTATTTTAGTGCATTTTTATTATTTGGTTAAGTGTGTAAATATTGAATCTATTTTATTTTGTGTTGCTTTGTCATGCTAATTGACCTTAAAGAATATGTTATGTTTGCATTGAGCTGACAGAAAACTGGACTTTGAGCTCCTTTAGTCATTGAAGGTCATTATTAAGCTAAATAGCTGTTTAAAAAACTCACTTATTCTTACAAATACACTTATTATGAAAACGCTAACAAATTTATGCCTTGTAGATATTGTAGAGATGTTTCTTAAATATGGATCAAAGTCTTCTTTTTTTCTTTTGGCATTTTCCCCATTGTTGTTTGAAAGAAAATGTGTGATCTGAGAGTTTATCAGTGAAAGAAATAAATGTCATTTTTATATTTAAAAGAACTGAATGTAACTGGGTTGCTCAGGGTTGAAGTGGAGGCTGTTTAAAACTGGTCCTGTGGACCAGCAAGACTTCTTCTCTGTATTTTTCTTTTGATTAAACTAACAGTATACTTCTTTTTATTGAGTCCACACCAGACCTCTAATATTGGACACTTTTTCTCTTAATGAATCTCTGGCCTTTAAGATATTCTAGTTTTGTCAAATGAGTTGAATTATATAGCTTCAACCCTTTCTTAACCCTTTAGGGATAATTCACTTTAAAAAATAACATTTACAAGTCATTTGGAGCTGCTTTTTTGCCCATAGAGTGGAACAGAGCAGCTTGGACATTTTGCTATATCACTCCTTTTGTACTCCATATACAAGCTTCTTCTTCCTTTTTTTTTTTTTTTGGATAAACTATTCCTTCACAAATTTTTGAATATCAGGTGCCTCGAAACCCTACAGTCCATCCTCTCTCTTCACTAATGTTGACCTGAAGGGTGTTTCTACTCAGGTTATGGTTACTGATTTGGAATTTGTGACCATTTGTCACTAGTATCAGTTCTGATGAAAGAGGAGGTCATGCTTTTGATTATACTGTTCATGTTACAGAGTAATTGCATTATACATAAATAGCAATTTGTAATGAACTTAATGTGCAATTCTGTGGATCTGCTTTTAATTATTGCTATTGTCATGAATCATATCAGCATCTACCGTGTGTAACATGGACGCTGTAATATAAAGCAGTACTTCTGTGACTTTTTTTCATGCCATAATCAGAACCTTCTCCCAACTGTCAGTGATATTTCCTGAGCTTTGGTATGTTTTTTTTTCGATGCAAAATATCATGACCATAACTGTAAGTAATGTAGAAGTAAATATGAATCTATGTCTTTCAGGGAATGAAACAATCAAACAAACAAAAACATGGATAGAAAAAAAATGGTTTCTTCTTTTCAGATTCTGTGTTGATAATGTGTTCTGCTTGGTTCTGTAAATAGCTGAATGGCTTACAAATTCTAATTGTAACATTTTCAGGTATTTTTGTACAAATAAGGGACTGATATATTCTGTTTAGAATAAAATATTAATTGATTGACATCTCAAAGTGTGTTGATATTATCCCAGCAAGCAAACATTACACACTTACACTTTTCATATGATTAAGTGATTATACTTGTGTTGTAGGACTTTGTAAGATGCTTACTGTTAAGGGAACATGTGACTCAGATTTCTTTTTTTTTCTTTTGCCAAGCCCTTTTAAGAAGGAATAGCTTTAGATAAGACATATTGCATATTACATACAGGCATCTCAATAAATTAGAATGTCGTGGAAAAGTTCATTTATTTCAGTAATTCAACTCAAATTGTGAAACTCGTGAATTAAATAAATTCAATGCTCACAGACTGTAGTAGTTTAAGTCTTTGTTTTTAGTTTTTTAACAAATCTCAACAAATTAGAATATTTCATAAGACCAATAATAATCATTTTTAAAAAAAAAATGTGAAAAGTTGGTATTCTGGAAAGTATATTACTTTACTGTATGTGTAATCAATACTTGGTAGGGGCTCCTTTTGCTCTAATTACTGCCTTAATTCGGCGTGTCATGGAGGTAATCAGTTTGTGGCACTGCTGAGGTGGTGTGGAAGCCCAGGTTTCTTTGACAGTGGCCTTCAGCTCATCTGCATTGTTTGGTCTCTTGTTTCTCATTTTCCTCTTGACAATACTCCATAGATTCTCTGTGGGGGTTCAGGTCTGGTGAGTTTGCTGGCTAGTCAAGCACATCAACACCATGGTCATTTAACCAACTTTTGGGGATTTTGGCAGTGTGGCCAGGTCCAAATCCTGCTGGGAAATGAAATCAGCATCTTCAAAAAGCTGGTCAGCAGAAGGAAGCATGAAGTGCTCCAAAATTTCTTGATAAACGGGTGTAGTGACTGTTTTTCAAAAAACACAATGGACCAACACCAGCAAATGACATTGCACCCCAAATCATCACAGAATGTAGAAACTTAACACTGGACTTCAAGCAACTTGGGCTATGAGCTTCTCCATCCTTCCTCCAGACTCTAGGACCTTGGTTTCTAAATGAAATATAAAACTTGCCCTCATCTGAAAAGAGGACTTTGGACCACTGGGCAACAGTCCAGTTCTTCATCTCCTTAGCCCAGGTAAGACGCCTCTGACGTTGTCTGTGGTTCACCAAATTCCTTGACGCTTCTGTGTGTGGTGGCTCTTGATGCCTTGACCCCAGCCTCAGTCCATTACTTGTGAAGTTCACTAAGATTCTTGAATCGATTTTGCTTGACAATCCTCATAAGGCTGCAGTTCTCTCGGTTGGTTGTGCATCTTTTTCTTCCACAATTTTTCCTTCCACTCAACTTTCTGTTAACATGCTTGTATGAACAGCCATCTTCTTTGGCAATTAATGTTTGTGGCTTACCCTCCTTGTGAAAGGTGCCAATGATTGTCTTCAGGACAACTGTCAGATCAGTAGTCTTCCCCATGATTGTGTAGCCCAGTGAACCAAACTGAGAGACCATTTTGAAGGCTCAGGAAACCTTTGCAGTTGTTTTGAGTTGATTAGCTGATTGGCATGTCACCATATTCTAATTTGTTGAGATTGAATTGGTGGGTTTTTGTTAAATGTGAGCCAAAATCAGCACAATTAAAAGAACCAAAGTCTTAAACTACTTCAGTAGCTTATTTAATACACAAGTTTCACAATTTGAGTTTAATTACTGAAATAAATGAACTTTTCCATGACATGCTAATTTATTGAGATGCACCTGTATTTTTTTCATTTGATAAAAAATAAATGAAATAATTGAAAAAAAAAAAAAAAAAAAAAAAAAAAAAAATTTAAATATTAATAAAAATACATCATTCACAAAACTGTAAATAGCTCAAGATACATATTTATTTGAATTTGTATTTAAAAAAAATAATAGTAATTAAAAATGTGAAAAAGCTCCTGAACAATGCTTGGAATCTATTGGTAGTCTACATTTATTAATTACTAGACCGTTTGTTCTATAAAATATTCCTATTTATACTTATCAACAGTACAAATAATTAATTTGGCCATATAAAATTTTATGTGTATTACACGGACAAAATGAATTGGTGCAAACGTATATTTAAACTTCACTCACAGTTGTGCTACATTTTAAATGTGGACTGCAGTCACTGAAAAACAGCTACACAGAAACACAACAAGGATAACTTTTAATAAAGTTTCTAAATGATACATAGACATTATTAGCAGATATTAGACAACATTATACAATAAAACTACATGATGTATTATTTTGTAGAATCACCTGTTAGATTTCGATGTAAGCCATGTTCATGTCCACTAGGGGGCAGACAAACTCATAAATAGTAAATGGATTCAGGCATCCCCACCTGTTAGTAAAAAGGTATCGAGGTAAGGGTCCTTCGTTTGGTATCGAGTAACTAAACTAGTCCCGTGCATCCGGTGCAGAATTCATCCATTTTTTATTAATTATCAGGTTGTCATTGTGACAATAACTGTTGTGTCAGGTAACCAAAAATATGCTTTAAAGACGTGGTTAATTGAAATTGGTTCAGCTATTTAAAGATTGGTAATTGAAGTTAGCAAGGTTTTTTTTTAGTTACAGGCACTGTGACTGACTGAGACTCTCACTGACTGAGTTATATAGATGCTCAGTAATTACAGTCTGTCAGTCCCCAGCAAGCTATAAATTCAAGCTGTGTCAATATACAGTATAAGCAGAAAACTGACTTTAAGAATAGTGTGTTTTTCTCTGAAATGGAATACAGAAATTTTAAGGGAGTGGCTTTAACCGATTCATGACTCATATCAATAGGCCTATGTTTTTGCATCACTATTAGAGAATTAATTTTATTATTTCAAATAATGTTCTCAGTTTGAGATTTGATGGGTATAAAAAAGGCAGAAAACTTTAAATAATTTGGCAGACATCCAATTACAGTATCCATGTTTCGTCACTAAAGGTTTTCTTTTTATAAAAGGTTTTTTTTTTTTTTTTTTAGGCTAATATTGTTGGATGTATTCAGTAAATGGCTTTTGTGGATAGGTTTTCACCCAAATAGCCTGTTTCTGTTCTATAGACTTTGGTTCCAGAGCTAATTCACTCAAGATGTGAGAGGGAAACCTGTGATCTAATACAGATCTAATGACTAAGTTTACAAGAAAACACATTTATTCCATAATACAATATATTATTGAGTCATTTGAATGTGAAATGGCTGTAAACTGTACAAAGGCACCTCAGATGTCCTTGATACCTGCAAAATTACAGTTTAATAAAAAATTAGATGGCTAAGATATTACATAGGAGGTGACTAAGGATAATCTGAGTTCATACATTCCAAGTATTTTTCAGGTGCTATATGCCATTAGTTATACAATTATTATTCAGGGTGAGACAATTTGTGTGTGTGTGTGTGTGTGTGTGTGTTGTTCTGAGGTTGTTTTAATGTTTGTGGAAAGTGAACAGGTTCTCATTAACTCCTTATGCCCTGCCTGTGTGTGTTGCTCGGAATGAAAGGCTCGTTCTGATTGGCCGTCTGAACAGTGGCAGGGCTGATAAACCCCCAGGCTTCCCTGCTGTTCCACATCACTCTGCTTTACTCTGTGTATACGTGTTTTTATATATGTGTTTGAAACAAACAGAAAGCGTGTAAGGACCTACGAGAGAGAGGACTCTTCTGTTTGCCTGACACTGTAAGTACAATGAAAGCAATTAGAGGAAAAAGAGAGATATTATGAGCGTAACAATCGTTGAGCTTTTAGAACACAGTCCAGGTACAAGGTCCAAATAGAGGGCTATTATGGGATTTTGTAACTGCTAAAGTGGATTGTCTTTACTTTCTTTTTCTACATTTGATTTCATATTAAAATATATTGATTTATTATTTTTATTATTATTATTATTATATTGAGTAACAAAAAAACGAAAAAAAAAACACAAAGTCACTGTAACAAGTCAAATGTCAGCAGACTTTAGCTTTTAATCTATTTTTACAGCACCTGCTTCAGTACAATGTGACATGTCATAAAGATATCATATCTTGTCACACCATATGCTTTCGGAGGCTTATTCGAATCAAAATCTGACTGATAATAGTCATATAATACTTTATATGGATTTTATTTCATAAAATTCTCATTAGGAACATTAGGACAATAATTGATTCATTAAATGCTTTTTTATAATTTGCTGATTGCATTCCTAATATTCCTATCCTAATTCTATATTAAAAGTGCTTACAAAGTACAAAAATACATTACATTTTTGCAGGTTATTAATATGTTCATGCTTTGTCCTTAGATACTAAATCTATGTTTGCTTGTTTGTGTGCATGTGTAAAGATTAAGTCTAATAGTACTTACTGGTACGTGATCAAAAAGCCCAGTTACCTTCTAGATGAGTCATCACACACACACACACACACACACACACACACACACACACACACACACACACACACACACACACACACACACACACACACACACACACACACACACACACACACACACACACACACACACACAGCCAAACTGACACACTGACACATCTCAATCCATTTGTATTACGTGGATTAGTGTGAAGAGATAACAGGCATACAAATAATTAGTAGTAGCCACTGTCCCCGACCCTGCTGACAAAGCTCGTTTAGAACAATGATTTGATTGGTACAGTCTCTTTCTATTACATTTGCTCTAACAAATTCTAACTTAAGATCAGATTTACCTAGTACATGTGTCCTGTGAGGAGAATCAGTGCAATGAATTAAATCAGTAGAATTAATGTGAATTAGCTGTACCAGTATATTAATAACACTTTTGATGGCAAAGTTCATGTCAATGATAAACTATCATTTGTGAATTTTTAAAGTATGTATTTGGCAACATGTGATGTTTTAATAAGCAGAATATTGCTACTGAGGTGAAGTGACATACAGTTTTTGTATTCATTTTCAAAATTCGCACAAATTAAATCAATTTGTGCACTCCCCATGAAGTGCATTTCATGTTTCAAAATAAGCTGCAGGGTTATTATGGTTAACTAAAACTAAAACTATTGAAAATGCTTTTGTTGAATGAATTAGAATAGAAAACAAAACAAAAGAATAGAATAGACAACAAAAGAAAGGAAAAATATTAAAAATATGAACTGGAAAAAAAAACAATACAAATTACAAAAGCATAAATAACATAATAACAATAATAATAATAATAATGAATTTAAATGAAACAGAAAATATTTAAATGAATAAAAAAAGCTAATTCAAAATATTAATTAAACTTTAATATTATTATATAGTACTTAAATAATAATGATATGCTGTGGTATTATCTGTTTATTATTCTATGAGAATTCTTAAAATAAAAAAAATGGAAATAATCACTGACAGTAATGTATGGTTGAGTATTATTGTATCTACAATTACATTTCGTGTCCTGAACATGTGGCCTCTGGCTGTGATTTTCCTGTTAAGATACGGAGAGTCATGTTGACCCTGAAAACACTCATAACACTAATATAATTACACCTCTCCTTTTTAAAAACGTACATCAGTTTGTCTTTTATTCTCCACACTGAGAGATTCTACTCCTGTTTCAGTCAAAAACATGGACGCTGCAGAGTTCCGGAGACGTGGAAAGGAGATGGTGGACTATGTGGCCGATTATATAGAGAACATTGAGAAGAGACAGGTTTACCCTGATGTGGAACCTGGATATCTCAGGTCACTGATTCCAGAGGAAGCCCCGCAGGAAGCAGAGAGCTATGAGGATGTGGTCAAAGACATAGAGAGGGTGATCATGCCAGGGGTGAGTCAGTGCTGACCAGCTATGATACAATTGCTTTACTTTACTGTCATTACATACAGTGGTTTTCAGATATCAGATCTTGTGTGAAAAGATTTTTAATGACTTGAACTCTATGAAATCTATTTTTGAATGGTAATATATCAAACATATAATACAAAATGTATAAATAAACAAGTCAAATAATACATTATATACATTTATTAATGTAACACTTTAAAAAACTATCATCAGGAATATATATATAAATATATATACAGTACAGACCAAAAGTTTGGAAACATTACTATTTTTAATGTTTTTGAAAGAAGTTTCTTCTGCTCATCAAGCCTGCATTTATTTGATCAAAAATACAGAAAAAAATGTAATATTGTGATATATTATTATTTATTTCTGTGAAGCAAAGCTGAAATTTTAGGATCATTATCACACGATCCTTTAGAAATCATTCTAATATGATGATTCATTATCAAAGTTGGAAACAGTTCTGCTGCTAATTTTTTTTTCAGAACATGTGATACTTTTTTAGGATATTTTGATGAATAAAAAAAAAAAAAAAAAAAGAAGCTATATCTGTAAAATATAAATATTTTGTAATAACAATATGCACTACTGGTCAGTAATTTGGGGTCAGTAATTTTTTTCTTTCTTTTTTTTTAATAAAATCAATACTTTTATTGGTCCACAAATTAAACAGACAACACATTTAGTGACTTTATCACAAGACTTTCTTGTTATAGACAGTAGAGCTCTTGTGAAATCTAGTTGAATCTGTCTTTTTAATCTTTGTCCTTGATGGTTTACATTTATTATAGTAATTTAGAAAAAAAAATGCTATAAAGCAAGCTTTTGTCAGCATTTATCTTATGTTGTGTATATTGCACGTAATGACATTATGCCAATAATTTAAAATGATAGTCTACCAAGCAGTTAACTTATATGATTATGTGGTTATACATTATTTCAATGATGATGTAACAGCAAGGCAAATATTCATAAATTTGTATGATTTATCTTGTGCAGATAAAGATACTTTGTTTTACTAACAGGTGACCACATCAAGAGACCCTCAAGGTTTTCTCTCATTAGACATGCTCAAAGTCCACCTTTTGAGGGTTTGGAAGCTGATAGTTAGGAAATGAATCATTAAACTCTGACCTGGAGTAAGAGAAAATCCTCCCCCACCCCTTCATTGCTTAGCTCAGAGGAAAAAACAAACACTTTAATTCAGTTGAAGGTGTTAACCTTCCCACTGTGTCCAATTAGATAAATTTTCCCTTTCAGAAGTCTTGTTTTAATGGTTGTTTAAAAGTGTGAGCTTGGGCTAATGAATGACTCACAATAGGAAAATCCTTCAAGAGAGACACAGACACACAGTGCCTCAAGCTCTCTCCTCTGCTAAACACAAAGAATAATTTTATTTAGCCTTCATAATTTCATCTAACCTTTAACGTTCTGAGCAAAAAACCCTGATGTCACTATTACTGAAGTCATAATCCCTGTTCAAAAGAGCAAAGCTGAACAAAAATAGAACAACGAAGCTAAATCTGACAGATTACAGTCCATAGTCTTAGGTGGCTCTTTTGCTTGAAAATTGTATATTACTGTAGAAAATGGTTTTAAACATGATCTTTTGGTGTTTTTCATGAACAATGAAAACACATTTTAATTGAATGTTTCTATATTTTTCAGGTAACACACTGGCACAGCCCGTATTTCTATGCATACTTTCCTACTGCCCACTCTTTTCCTGCAATGCTGGCTGATATGCTGTGTGGGGCCATTGGCTGCATTGGATTCTCTTGGGTATGTCTCTCTCTCTCTCTCTCTCTCTCTCTCTCTCTCTGAACATACCTGTCTATCCATCTAATAAGCCATCTGTCTGTCCCTATTTTGAACCATCTATTCATTTATCCATCCTTCTATTTAGGTACCTGATAGTCTAACGCATTCTCATCCCAAGGCGTCATATACTGACCCTCTTGACATTTCGTCAACATCCTACGCATATGGCACCCTCTAGCGTCAATATGAGACACAGATTATGGGTTAAGTTTAGGGTTAGGGTGAGGGTTAGGGTTAGACCGCTAGGAGGCGCCTTCTGGCCCATTTTTATCTGCTTCTAATATTGACGCTAGAGGGTGCCATGTGCGTAGGATGTTGACGAAATGTCAAAAGGGTCAGTACATGACGCCTTGGGATGAGAACGGTCTGTATAGTCTGTTTGTCCATCCAACCACCCATCCATTAATTTAGCAACCTGTCTGTCCATTTTTTGCATTTATCCATTTAGTCATCTGTCTGTCCATCAATCATCCACCCATCTGCTTTTCCATCATCCATCCAGCATGCTTTTGCTTTTGCTTTTCCTTCTATCCATTCATCCAACCATCTGATTTTTCATTTATCCATTCGTTTATCAATCCAAAATTCTTCTGCATTTCCATCCATACATCATTCATCGGTTTTTCCATCCATCCATCCATCCGCCCATCCAATATTCACCTGTTTCTATCCATCCATCTATCCATCCATCCATCCATCCATCCATCCATCCATCAAACATTCATCTGCCATCTGTCCATCCATCCATCCATCCATCCATCAAGTTAGCCACCTGTCAGTCTGTTAATTATACATCTATCTGCTTTTCCATCCATCCATTTAGCAACCTATCGGACTGTTAATTCTGCATCCATCTACTTTTCCATCCATCCATTTAGCCACCTGTTGGTCTGTTATTCCTGCATCCGTCTGCTTTTGCATCCATCCACCATCCATGACATCTGAAGCGCTCATCTTGCATACTAATTCAAGATTTTATTTAGCAATAAATACCTTTATTTATTTCTGTAGGCAGCAAGTCCTGCCTGTACAGAGCTAGAGACAGTGATGCTGGACTGGCTGGGGAAGATGCTGAAGCTACCAGCGGATTTCTTAGCTGGTACAGAGGGCAGAGGGGGAGGGGTCATCCAGGTAATATAATAAGTAAAATATTTTATCTGCTAGTATTTCAAGTTTAAATAAAGATTTACATGGTATCACTTATACAGCGTTTTCAACCAAGTGTACATCTAAATTTGAATTTTAGATGCTTTCTTACATGTTCTAGCTGCTGCAAATTTAAAGGGTTCATATGATGCGATTTAAATTTTTCCTTTCTCTTTGGAGTTTTACAAGCTCTTGGTGCATAAAAAAGATCTGTAAAGTTGCAAAAACCGCAGTCTCAAATTAAAGAAGATATTCTTTATCAAACTTAAGACTCTGCCACGCCCCCTTAAACCAACTCATTCAAACACGCCTCCACATGTTTACCTCACGATGTGGAAATATTTGCATAATGCCGCCCAAATGTTCACTGTGTGATGCTATGTGTTTCTAGGTGAAGGCAAAATCACTTTTTTTGGCCTTCCGAAAGTAGATGCATTTAGGAATATTTAAGATTACTTACAACAGAACAGTAACGAATTTTATGGATGACCGTTTCATGAACCTAGGAGTTAGGAGGTAATTCTGACTTTGCTTCGACAATCATCTTGGTTACGTATGGTAACCCTCGTTTCTTGAAGGACTTCAATAGACAAATCTACTTAAAGTGCAAACTAAAAGAGCCACTGCACACTGGCATGCAATTATTGCAGCCAGCTGCTCATCACAGCGTGAGTATAATAAGGCAGCAGATGCAATGGATAACAGGTTTTTGCTGAGGAGCCGAGCCGGTGTCCCGGTCCACTCAGTGGTGTTACAGCAACCATGGTGACAGGACATGACGTCTCCGTTCCCTCCTTTAGGAAACGAGGATCACAATACTTAACTGAAATGTTCCCTTTCAGTTGGTCACTCTCGACATCACGTTGGTGACTGACGAATAGGGGTCTCTATCAAAGCACCATGGGTGGTGCTTCTTCCAGTGCCCTGTGCAAGCCACCTGCACCCCTATTTGGTGTAGGCCGGGGCTCAGAACAAGTAGTTCCACTCACCATTGTCAAAGCACTACCTCAATGAGTGAGATTGGATAACACTGGGAAACCTACCTGTTTTACCTGGAACAGGGAGGCTGTGGAAGCCATACCTTTCCCGAACGAGTTTTGTATATTGAGAAATCTGAGGTGATTGTAACCATCTTGGAGAGACAGAAGTCTGCCGGGAAACTTAGGTCTCAATTTGGAACCTAGCCTTCCACAGTTCTCACAGTATCATAAGGCATGGTGCCTGACGTTCCGCCACATCCAGCTGCCGAAGGTGGTGGAGGATCTCAACAGGGACTACAGTCTGGACACTCAGTTTTAGCAAGCTGACACTAAGCGGGGCCTCTCGGTGCCATTACCCGTTTAAGGTGAGAACACAGGAGGATACAGGCTGCACACGAAGGCTATAGAATCTAGCAAACATGTTGGGGGTTTAGGCATGAATCGTCGACCGAAAATGTGTGCAGGTTCCTTAACCTCTTGAAGGAGGTCAGTGCAAGCAGGAGTTTTCATTGAAAGAAACTTTAGCTCAACTGAATACAAAGGCCCAGCTGGGCCCTGCTGTAGTGATTTTAGCACTAGAGACAGGTCCCAAGAGGGTAAAGAGGGTGGCCGGGAAGGATTTAACCTCCTGGCCCCTCTAAGGAACTTGATTATGCTTACCCAAATATTTCCCATTCACAGGCTCATGGTACGCAGCAATAGCAGCATCCTGGACTTTGAGGATGGAGGGAAACAGCCTTCGCTCCAGCCCTTGCTGCAGAAAGGAAAGCAATTGGCCATCTCCGGGGGTCTTCTCAGTGAGAAGAACACCACTCGATGAAAAGGTTCCACTTCAAGCGTGTCTTTTAGACGGTGCTCTGGCTGAAGTGATGGTGTTTGCTACCTCCTGGGGTAGGTCACCTAGAACCTCCGTGTACTGTCCAGGGACCAGACATGGAGTTTCCAAAGGTCTGGATGTGGGGGCCAAGCAGTGCCCCCTCTCTGAGTTAGAAGATCCTTCCTCAGAGAAATTGGCTAAAGAGGGGCTGTCACAAGGAGCGCTAGTTCAGGGAATTAGGTCCAAGTGACCCAATGTGGCTCCACTAGCAAAACAGTTTCTGTGCAAGAAGGCTCACTGGGGAAACGCATATTTGCATATCTTCCTGAGCGGCTCCAAAAATGTCTCCAAATCAACTGGACCATCTGGGGATGAAGTCGCCATTCTCCTGGGAGCATTGCTTGAGACAGCTCATCAGCTTTACGGTTGAGCAGGCCCGTAATGTGAAGAGCACGAAGTGCCCTCAGAACCTTCCGACTCCAACGGAGGTGGTGGCGGGCGAGTTGCGACATGTGATGGGAGTGCAGATCACCTTGTCGGTTGATGTAGGCAATGGTTGCTGTGTTGTCCATGAGGACTAGCACGTGCTTGCCTCATAAGTGCCCTTTGAGACCGGTTCAAGGCAAGGCACGCTGCTAACAACTCTAGGCAACTGATGTGCCAACACAGCTGTGGGCCTGTCCAAACCCCTGAGACTGCATGCCCCGTTGTACGTGGTCCCCCAGCAAGTGGTGGAGGTATCTGTGTAAACCACAGCATGCCTGGAGATCTATTCTGGGGGCACCCCTGCCTGGAGGAATGTAAGATCTGACCACGTGGATTAAGGCTTGGTGACAGGCCAGTGTAACTTGGACCTGGTGAGTGCCACGTTTCCATGCCCACCTTGGAACTCGGCCATAAAACCAGTACTGGAGCGGTCTCATATGTAACAGGCCAAGCGGTGTAAGTGCCGCTGCAGCCGCCATATGCCCCAGGAGCCTCTGAAAGTGTTTCAGTGGGAACGTTGTCCTGCCCTTGAGTGTATTCAAGCAGGCTAGCACCGACTGTGCACCTTCCTCTGTGCTGTCTGTTTGACCATATCCAGTTCCATTCCACGAGAAAAGAGATCCTCTGCATCAAGAGTTTGCTCTTTTCCCAGTTGACCCTAAGAACCAACAGGCTGAGGTGCCAGAGCACCAAGTCCCTGTGTTCGCACAGCTGGAATAAGTAAAAGAATAACAGCTAGAATAAGCCAATTGTCGAAATAGTTAAGGATGCAAACACCTAACTCTCTGAGGGGACCCAGAGCCACCTCCCTGAACTTTGTGAAGACTAGGGAGACAGGGACAGACCGAAGGGCAGAACTCTATACTGATATGCACGCCCCTCGAACGCGAACCGCAGAAATGGTCTGTGGTGCAGAAGGATCAACACATGAAAGTTATGTGTCCTTCAGGTTAATCGCTGCAAGGCGGGACCAATGGAACCACAGCTTTACCCGCAATGGGGCAGTGAGGTGGAACACAGGGACCCAACTTGACAGCTTGTGAGCGAGTTCGAGAGGGGTGAGAGAGTGGGTTCAAGGCTCACCTGGTTCCACAGGTTGGCAGAGGGTGCGTGAGTAGGGCCTTTGTTTGACACTCTCAATCCATCCGCTGCTGCTGACTGGCGAAGGAGGAGGATGAGTGGGGTCCGGTGTTGGGCCGTCCTCAACTCTCCGTGCCCTCCTGGGACACAGAGATAGAAAAATTCTGATCAAGATTTCCAGATTCTCCACCTGGCCCTCCTCCCCCAAAAGCAGCTTCCTCTCTCTCTGGGTCACCCGTCCTGGGGCCTCTTGCTCTTCCATTCACCAGCAGGTTTGACAGGTGGGTTGGCCTGCTTACTCCCAGCTCCATGGCACCACTTGCTGGAGGCTGCTGCAGATGCGGTTCAGGAGCAGGGATGGACTCTGGGGTCCACCCTTGGCTGGGGCACTGCGACCAGCGGACGGATGGAGGCAGCAGCTGCCCACCTTGCAGAAAGTTGGACTGTCTCAGTCACCCTCATGCAGGTTCTTCAGTGCATTGGTCTATCGAAGCGATATCCCAATTTGTTGGTCACTGACTTGACTTCAAGAGTGTTTAAGTATTTGCTATTGACTCTTAAAATGCAGAGTTTTGCGTGTCATGTGTGTGTGTGTATGCGTATGTGTGAGAGAGAGAGGGAGAAAGAGAGAGAGAGAGACGGTTACATTACAATGGAGTCAGCTGTCTTAACCGTCTGTGGCTTGTGTACTGCAAACACATAAGAGATTTGACACTGTGTTTGTCACTATACTACATCTCTCTCTCTACGCTTCTCCAGAGGTGTGCGACCTCTGATATATACATATATAGATATGTATATATCTATACAAGTCTGTACAAGTCGCTTTGGATAAAAGTTTCAGCTAAATGAATAAATGTATTGGGATTTTCACGCACAACCATTTCTAGGGTTTACAAAGAATGGTGTGAAAAGGGAAAAACATCCAGTATGCGGCAGTCCTGTGGGTGAAAATGCCTTGTTGATGCTAGAGGCCAAAGGAGAATGGGTAGACTGATTCAAGCTGATAAAAGAGCAACTTTGACTGAAATAACCACTCGTTACAACCGAGGTATGCAGCAAAGCATTTGTGAAGCCACAACACGCACAACCTTGAGGCGGATGGGCTACAACAGCAGAAAACCCCACCGGGTACATCTCATCTCCACTACAGATAGTAAAAAGAGGCTACAATTTGCACGAGCTCAACAAAATTGGACAGTTGAAGACTGGAAAAATGTTGCCTGGTCTGATGAGTCTCGATTTCTGTTGAGACATTCATATGGTAGAGTCAGAATTTGATGTAAACAGAATGAGAACATGGATCCATCATGCCTTGTTACCACTGTGCAGGCTGGTGTTGGTGGTGGTGTAATGGTGTGGGGGATGTTTTCTTGGAACACTTTAGGCCCCTTAGTGCCAACTGGGCATCATTTAAATGCCACGGCCTACCTGAGCATTGTTTCTGACCATGTCCATCCCTTTATGACCACCATGTACCCATCCTCTGATGGCTACTTCCAGCAGGATAATGCACCGTCACAAAGCTTGAATCATTTCAAATTTTTTTCTTGAACATAACAATGAGTTCACTGTACTTAAAGCTTTGTGCCCTGGATGTGCATCCCACAAATTTCCATCAACTGCAAGATGCTATCCTATCGATATGGGCCAGCATTTCTAAAGAATGCTTTCAGCACCTTGTTGAATCAATGCCAAGTAGAATTGGGCAGTTCTGAAGGCGAAAGGGGGTCAAACACAGTATTAGTATGGTGTTCCTAATAATCCTTTAGGTAAATGTATTTTCAGTTTATCTAGAAATACAATGGAAATACCTAAAATTTGGAAAGTAGCCATTGAGCAATTTTCATAAGAGTGGTGAAAAAACAGATCCAAATTCAAATCTCAAAAAAAAAAAAAAGTTCCCAAATCTCAGTTTTGCCTTGTGTTGCAAACGTGATGGAAAAACGAATTAATAAGCAATTGATTGGGTTTCTTAATACAAATAACACCTTATCTAAAGTTAAATCTGGATTTCGTTTTGTACTACAGCAGTTGTAAAAGTTATGAATGATATCTATAACGTATTAGAAACCCAACAATTTTGTGCAGCTATTTTTTGACCTTGCTAAAGCTTTCAATACAGCTGATCATTCTATATTATTATCCAGATTACACAGTATTGTTGTGTCTAAATTAACCCTATCTTGGTTATCTTGGTTAACTATTTATTTAAAAGATCCAATATGTAAAGATTCACCAACAATTATTGGAACCATAAACTATCAATAAAGAGGTCCCTTTGGGCTCTGTGTTAGCACCAACCCTGTTTCCAATCAACATTTATATTATTTCTCAGGTTATCAGTAGTCATAAAACGTCTCAAGGTTACGTATGTAACCCTAGTTCCTTGAAGGAATGAGACGCTGCGTCGAAACGCTTTTGGGGAACGTCCCTGACGAGACCGACTCTGAATATCGTGTGCAATCAGTCAATCGGAAAGGCGTGACGTCACGGGCGGGGTGACGTAGCGACCAGGAAGCTATAAAAGCACGTGCCGTGCAGCTGGCTTCAGCTTCGAGTAGGGAAGCAAGCGCCGGCAGGGGTGCCGGGAGTATGGCTCTGCGACGCAGCGTCTCATTCCTTCAAGGAACTAGGGTTACATACGTAACCTTGAGACGTTCCTTTTCAGGAACTCGAGCTGCGTCGAAACGCTTTTGGGGAACGATGTGCCCACGCTGCCAGACTTCCAAATCCCTGCCTAGTGTGTAGTCAAAAGAGCACAGCTAAGACGAGAGAACAGAAGAGCCCGGCGTGGCTCGCATGTCAAGATCGTAAAGAGAGCCTGGCTTGTAAAAACTCCAGAACTGTACCAACTGGGCAGTCTGCTGGGTCAAGCTGGCGGTCTCTGCACCATGAAGTGAAGAGCTTCCACTTCAGGGCGTACAGTTTCCTCGTAGAGGGAGCTCTGGATTGGAGTAGGGTCTCAACAACCTCGGTTGAGAGACCAGCTGCTAACAGCTGTGCCCCCTCAGGGGCCACACCCACAGCTTCCACAACTCCGGGCGAGGGTGAATTATCGTGCCCTGCGCCTGTGAGAGTAGGTCTGTCCTGATCGGTATCTCCCACGGAGAGCCGTCGAGGAGCGAGACTAGATCTGAGAACCAAACTCGGCCCGGCCAGAACGGGGCTACTAGTAGTAGATGGGCCCCGTCCCGGCGTACTCTCGCCAGAACTCCCGGGAGCAGAGCGATAGGGGGAAAAGCGTACAGACGAGGCCTCGGCCAGGTCTGTACCATAGCGTCCAGTCCCAGAGGAGCTGGATGAACTAGAGAGAACCAGAGGGGACATTGCGATGTCTCCTGAGTCGCAAAGAGGTCAACCTGGGCTGTGCCAAATACTCTCCATATCTGCTTCACCACCTCGGGGTGAAGCATCCATTCCCCGGGCCTCGGCCCCTGTCTCGACAGTATGTCTGCTCCCACATTCAATCTCCCAGGAATATACACTTCTCTGATCGAGAGGAGTTTGCCCTTGGACCACAGAAGGATCTGGTGTGCCAGCTTGTACAAGGGGCGCGAACGCAGACCCCCCTGGTGATTGATATAAGAGACCACTGATGTGTTGTCGGTGCGCACCAACACATGGTGACCTCTCAGGTCTGGGAGGAAATATTTCAATGCTCGATAGACCGCTAGTATCTCTAGGCAATTGATGTGCCATGTTAGATGGCGACCACTCCACAGACCGCGGACAGGGTGGCCGCTCATGACCGCACCCCAACCGGTGAGGGACGCATCTGTCGCTAGCGTTACACGGCGACAAGGAACTCCCAGCACCGGGCCCTGATTCAAGAACCAAGGTTTCCTCCACATGTCTTAGGCACGAAGGCACCGCCGCGTGACCTTGATAACTCGAAGTGGATTTCCCCTCGGGGAAAAGCCCTTGGACTTGAGCCACCACTGTAGGGGTCTCATGTACAGCAGGCCAAAAGGTATCACGTTGGACGCAGCTGCCATCAGCCCTAACAATCTCTGGAATTGTTTGACAGTGAGTGACTGGCCTTCTTTGACTCTCTCGACTGATGTGAGGATCGACTCGATCCGAGCAGGAGACAAGCGTGCCTGCATCGTGGTCGAACTCCACACTACGCCTAGATAGGTGGTTCTCTGAACTGGAGAAAGTACACTCTTCTTGGCGTTTAGTCTCAAACCCAGCTCCCCCATGTGTGCGAGAACGACATCTCGATGTCGAGCCGCCATCTGCTCTGATTGAGCTAGGATCAACCAATCGTCGATATAATTTAAAATGCGGATGCCCCGCATACGGAGGGATACCAGAGCCGCATCCATACATTCGTGAACGTGCGGGGTGAGAGTGCGAGGCCAAAGGGAAGTACTCGATATTGATAAGCTTTGCCCCCGAAAGCGAACCTCAGAAACTTCCTGTATTGTGGAAGGATGGATATGGAAGTATGCGTCTTGAGATCTATTGTGACAAACCAGTCCTCGGATCTGATTTGAGCTACAATCTGTTTGACAGTGAGCATTTTGAACTTCAGTGACATTACTGAGAGGTTTAGATGACATAAGTCTAAGATCGAACGCAACTCCCCATCCTTCTTTGGAACTATGAAATACCGGCTATAAAACCTGGACTCCCTGACTAGAGGAGGGACCACCTCGATGGCCTCCTTCCTAAAAAGGGTATTCACTTTTTGTTCCATAACCAGAGCCTGCAGGAGGCCGACTATTGTCTTTCCACTGTGCGCAGGACCCATTGAGATACATTGGCAGTAGTTTCCACGCTGCTAGCTAATGTACTAAGGGAATCAGTCTCTCGAGACTGATCTCTGGAGTAAGAGGCCCACCTCCGCTACGCTCACGGGCGGAAATAACTGAGTAGTGCTCGCTGGAGGCCGCTGCACCCTGAAACTCTGGCAGGGTTGGCAGACCCACCTCCCGAGGGCACTGAGGTGAGACGGGCACCGTGTAATGAGGTGGACACCGCTCTACCCCAGTAGGGGCTGCCCTCTGTAGTCGTGACTGTTTGTACGCGGAGGGGGCTGCTCCCGCCCAGCAGTCCCTCCAGTACATCTAACTTCATGAGTCTGGATTGTGATACAATACACATTGAAGTGATATATTGAACTTCTCGAAGTTAGATAACAGTCATTAGATTCCTCAGAATCTAATGCAATCCAAATTCCTCAGAATTTAGTGAAATCAAACAATCAGACAAGTAAACACGGTCTAGATTGTGATAAAGTACACATATAGTGATATATTGACTTCTCAGAGTCATATTCCTCAGAATTTAAAATAATCAAACAATCAGACAAGTAAACACGGTCTAGATTGTGATAAAGTACACATTGAAGTGATAGAACCAACTCATTAAATGGAGTTAAAAATAACCAGACACGCGGTCGGGTATGGAAAAATTCACATCACAACTGAAAATGATGTAATACACGCGTTGCCTCGACAGCGCGCGAATAGCTTAGTCACACAAACAATATTAATCCCCTCGGAGATTAAATAGCTGCTCACTAACGCTGCCCGTATAATGACACTGTTTGTTTTAAACTGTGCTTATGCAACTTGTTTGTGCAACTACAAGCTCCCCGACGCCCTCCGTGTCAATCTCCTCGGAGAAAGAAAGGCAGAGCGTCAAGCCCGACGCTCGGGGGGAAGAGCCGAAGCTCGGGCTTCCAAACCCCGGAATCAGGCAGATCTGGTGGGTACGGTAGGAGATAAGGACGTGCCCGTCTCCATACCTTCCAGCAGATCGATCTGCGAACCCAACGAATGCCGGTGCGGCTTCGCCTCGGCGAAAGCGGAACCGGCATCGCGAGGAACGCTTGCGAAGGCTCACTTCTCGAAGAGAGCCCTGCGGGATCGAAGCGTCTGCATTGGCATTCGTTCACAATGCGGGTAGTCGGCCCCCTCGAGAGCCGACTCAGCGTGCTTCGATCCCAGGCAAGCCACGCACAAACTGTGTGTATCCCCACTCGTAATGTAGCGAGGGCAGGGAGGAACACACAATCTATAACGTGGCTTGGAATCGCCCTTCATATGTTAGGTCTTTTGCTTTTGTTTTGGCATATTGAGCTGTTTTAGCGATCTTTTAATGGCTAAGGGACAGACAACAATAAATAGGACCAACAGGACAGACTTTGACATGCACACAGAGCGCTTGCTGACAGATTCGAAGCTGAAGCCAGCTGCACGGCACGTGCTTTTATAGCTTCCTGGTCGCTACGTCACCCCGCCCGTGACGTCACGCCTTTCCGATGGACTGATTGCACACGATATTCAGAGTCGGTCTCGTCAGGGACGTTCCCCAAAAGCGTTTCGACGCAGCTCGAGTTCCTGAAAAGGAACCTATATTCACCTATATGTGGATGATGTGTTTCTCTATGTTGTGGGATCGTCATAATGTATGATGACGTTTTAAACCAGTTACAGGATGGTTTTAATAATATTCAAGATGCTTTTAATGACCTGAATCTAGTTAAAAAAACACACACAAAACCAAAAGTAATGTGGTTTGGAAAAATAAAAATAAAGTCATCATAACTTTGGTTGGGGCGAAAATTAAGATAGTATCCTCTTATACATATCTTGGAATCTGGCTTGATAGCTCCTTGACTTTTACTACCCACATAAGAAAGTTTAATCTAGACTTGGTTTCTTGTTTCAAAATTGATCTGATTTTACCACGTCAGCCAAGATGTGTTATATCATGCAGCTAATGATTACTAATGCACCTTACAGTATTGCTCCTAATTGCGAATTATACTTCCTTTTGAATTGGATATCATTGAATACAAAACAAGAAATCCACTGGTATATTTTTATTTACAAAGTTCTACTGGGCTTATTACCTGAATATCTTTAAAAGTTGCTGAAACCTCATTCTAATACTATACAACTAGATAATCGTATTATAGTTCCTTGGCTAACCATAGGCACTTACTTTCTATGGTTAGCCAACTGAGATTTTATTTTAATTTTATGTGTTTTATGTATTGTAATATATGTTTGTATGGTTTCTCAGGAGATATTAATTCTCCTGTCAGGCTATTATTGAAAATAAGAACTTGTTCTAAATTTATTTGCCTGGTTAAATAAAGGTTAAATAAATAAATAAACTGAGGGACCATTAAGTGGGTCCATGTACTGCAGGGGGTCTATGGAGATGATAAGATATCATATTATCATAAGATTATATATATATATATATATATATATATATATATATATATATATATATATATATATATATATATACAGTATTTATTTTAAAATTCAAGACATGTCTAACTACTGTATGTGAATGCACATTAACCTTAATCATCTGTTGTTTTGCAAAGTTTGATTCATATTATTAACACAAAAAATTGCACAAAATTTTGGACATTTTAAACCACTTTAATGTCACCTGGGCAAACTTAATCCATGTTTACGGGCAATTTCTTTTGAACAATAACAAATATCAAACACATGTCCCACACAACAATTTGTTTGTCATTGATTTCTTCTCTAGGCCCTGCAAATTGTTATGTCCTGTAGAAATTGCCTTTTAAGACATCGACTACACATGAGAGGAGCCAGTCAGGCGGGCGTGCGTTGAGAGCGGTCTGTGATCATTTTGTCACTATGGATGTAGCAGTTGAGCAGCTGTGACCATTTATAGAGAGACACACGAAGCACAGCGTATGGAAAGCCCACTGATGACAGTTGGTTTGATGCTCTGTAATTAAGTCTGCTTTGGAGTGTTTGTGTCCTCCTACTGAAGGTTATTTATTTTTCCTTTTTTTTCTCCTCTCACTATGACAACAGCATTATTTTCACCAATAGCACACACTAATGAGGGAGTTTGTGGGTTTTGTAAGCAATGTCTCTCAGCAAAAGTGGGAATAGCAGAGAGGGGAGGAGAACAGGTGGAAGTAGAAGATATTTATCAAAGTACAAATAAGTTTTCATGTTTTTGAGTATAATATTTGGTACATCAGGCTTTTTATGCCTCATATCAGGAAATTTAGATTTCATGCTCATGGAGGAAAAAAGAGGGAAAACATATTTCAATCTTATTCAGAGGACCAAAAAATATGCAATTTGGTCCAGATGGTGATATTTCTATGGCCAGAAAAAAAAAAGATAAAATTCTGATAGCTTTTAATGTAAATCAATGAGATCTTTATAGCAGTAAAGCTGACAACTTAAATAAAATATAAACAATATAAATATAAAACTTTTATTTACTTTATACAAGTCTGTAAAGATTTCCTAGCAAAACATTTGCAATGTACATTGATCTGATGGAGCATGTTTAAAGAATAATATTTTTTTTTAATAAAAGGCCTTTTACCCTCTACAAGGATCAATCAAGGTGACAGACTGTTTTTTTAGCAAAGTTTTAATCACGTTGATAATTTAGAGGCTTTAGAAATTTGCAGATCAAATATGATACAGAAGGCTTCATAGGGTTAAATATGGTGAATATGGCATTCAATCAAAGACGTTGGAATTGAAAACGCAAGTGTGGCTACAGTTTTCCAGATAATCCCATAAAGTAAACTGAATCATTATTAATCAGGACGTGTCGGGCTTACGAAGAGAAATCAAAGACAGCTCGTGCCTTACAATGAGCAGAGATGATCTGTATTGAGGGGTTTTCGAGTGGAAGTCTTCTCATTCACTCATTGTGGACACACAAAAGCGCTGGAGAGCTGATGAAAATTCATCACTACTGCATTTACAATTACAATTATGATTGTTTCACTCAATGCAATATTTGAAATTAGGAAAATTATGTCTCAAGTAATATTAAACGTTTACCAATTGTGAAACCTGCTCAATCTAGACTGCTTTTGAATTTCAAGTATCAAGTATGAATAAAAATATTGTGTTGTTTGTTTGTGCAGGGCACTGCCAGTGAAGCCACTCTCATAGCTCTTCTTGCTGCTCGTTCCAAAATCATCAAACTGATCCAGGCTGACCATCCTGACCAATCTGAGACAGACATTATATCCAAACTTGTTGCCTATTCATCTGATCAGGTAAAACAACAATACTGGATGAAAGACTGCTGCAGGGGTATATTTAGTCTAGACTAATGACCTGCAAGATAATACACACAGGCACTGTGAAAATGGCGTCATGTCCATCTGTAAGTAAGAATGAGTTTCTGTTAGTGGGGATGATTAGCAAGAATTCTTGTTGAATAAAAATGTCAAACAAAGTGAAAGGGTCATGCAGTAGGATAATGGTGAAGAGCCACTTGTTTATGAATGTGCTTACAGCATATGTGTGTCTAACAGGAAAACATGAATATTTGGTTATGTTTTTTAAAACAATCAGAATCAGAATTTGTTTTATTCGCCAGGTGTGTGCAAACACACAAGGAATTTGTTGTGTGTGTTTTTAGGGTGCTCCCATTACATACAGTACATACAGGCATGCATATATACATATACATCTGACATGAGAACAGAAAAAAAACATTTAAATAGTAATACTGTACTTAACAATAAATTATAATAATGTGTATGAAATGAATCTGGAACAGTAGGTTTGTGTACAGATTTGTGCATTATTTACTCTGTATACAACTGTATAAATCAAGTCAAGTCACCTTTATTTATATAGCACTTTTATCCATACAGATTGTAACAAAGCAACTAAACAGCATTAAATAGAAAAGTATTGTGTCAATAAAGCAAAGCAGTGTCCCCAACAGGGCAAGCCAGAGGTGACAGCAGCAAGGAACCATTACTTTGGTCTTTAATGATGTCACAAGCCTTTCTTTACTCCGGAGTTGCACAAGTCCTGAAGACTGGGCAGGTGCACACCAATGATCCTTTCTGCTGTCCTAACAGTCCGTTGCAGTCTTCTCATATCTGATTTGCTGGCTGACCAAAACCAGACAGTTATATGTGTCATTTGTGCCTGTGGCAGTTTGAAAATTTTCAGCTGATAAAGGAAGTACAACCCACTTCAGGTCCATAGTGATGGTTGTGCCCAGGAACCTGAAAGACTCCACTGCAGCCACTGTGCTCATCATGATGGTGAGAAGGGGAAGAGCAGAGGGGTTTCTCCTAAAGTCTACTATCATCTCCACAGTTTTGAGCATGTTCAGCTCCAGGTTGTTGTGACTGCACCAGACAGCCAGTTGCTCAACCTCTTGTCTGTATGCAGTCTCATCGGAGTCCTGGATGAGGCCAATGACTGTAGTGTTATCTACAAACTTCAGGAGTTTGACAGAGGGGTCTTTAGAGGAGCAGTCTTTTGTGTAGAGGGAGAAGAGCAGTGGGGAAAGAATGAAGCCCTAGGGAAGCTCCAGTGCTGATGGTGCAGGTGTTGGATGCAAGTTTTCCCAGCCTCACTAGCTGTCTCTCTGTCAGGAAGCTGTTGATCCACTGACAGATGGAGCAAGGGTGCATTAATCTGTAGTCATTAAGTCTTGTGATTTTTGATTTATTGGGTACAGGGATGATGGTGGAACATTTTAAGCAGGAGGGGACTACACACAGCTCCAGGGAAGATCAGTGTGAAGATAGATGAAAGCTGGACAGCAAAGGCAGGGTGGAGAGACACCATCTGGACTTTCCTTATCATCTGCTTTTTGAAGACTTTGTGTACATCATCTTCACAGATCTTCACAGAAAGTGCAGGCCGAGAAACAGCAGGGGGAGGGAGGGAGGGAGAGGGTGTTGATGGCTGTGATGTGAGAAGGTCTGAGCGAGTTTGGGGTGTCAGTCCAGTCTTTTGCTTTTCAGACCTGCAGTAAAACTCGTTCAGGTCTTCAGCAAGTTGTTGATTGGCCTCAATTCTGGGGTATGGGGTTCTTGTAGCTGGAGATGTCTTCCAGGCCATTCCACACTGATGTAGAATCATTTCTTGAGAGCTGTTTTTTTTTTATTTCTTTTCTTTAGTTGACCTTTGCCACTTTCATTGTGTATTTGGCCTGTTTGTACAAGGCTTTGTCCCCACTCCTGTAGGTGTCCTCTTTGGCCTGGCGAAGCTGTCTGAGTTTTGCACTGAACCAAGGCTAGTCTCTGTTAAATGTTAAATATGTCCTGGTGGGAACAAACGTCCTCACAGAAACTGATGTAGGATGTCACAGTGTCAGTAAGCTCATCCAGATCAGTAGCTGCAATCTCAAAAACAAAAAAGTAAGTTCAAAGCAGGTTTGTAAATCATTAATTGATAAATTATATGGCAGTGTCTTGTTGATATTTCAGGCACACTCATCGGTGGAGAGGGCAGGTTTGATAGGTGGAGTAAGGATGAAGAAAATTCCCACCAACAGTGAGTTTTCTGTGAAAGGAGCTGCATTGAAGAAAGTTCTAGAAGAGGACAGAGCCGCAGGACTCATACCATTTTTTGTATGTATATCTCTAATAACTACAAGCTTCTTTTAAACAGCACCACTTATTGTCTTTAGAGTAACACTTTGGTTCAAAGAGCAGGTATTCACTTTATTTTGATCGTCCCTTTAACGCATTCTGTTGACTATAAGTAATTTTGCATCTATAATATCTACAAAGTCTCAATAGAGTGTTAGTAGAGTATTAGTAGACTGGTAGGGTTAGAGTTAGAATTAGTTGACAATTATTTGCAAGGTTACTTATAGTCAGTAAAGTCTGCTGGGAGACCATCACAATAAAGAGTAGGCAGATATTATGCGGACAGTCTACTAATAGTCTAATGAGAGTTAATTGGTATCCAGTTGTGCTCCTGAATAAGCTATTTCATAGATGTTTATATATTCTACCCAAGACAAAATAATAATTGAATTTAAAAAAAATGGCCCAGTTTAAAAGATTACATGCCCTTGAATCTTAATACTTTATGTTGTTTTCTGGATGATTCAGGACTTTCTTTCTGTTTTGTGATAGTAGCTCATGAGTCCTTTGTTGGTCCGGAGCTGTTCTTCAGAAAAATCCTCCAGCTCCTACACATTCATTGGTTTCACAGCATCTTCTGCATATTTGAACCCTTTTCAACAGTGACTGTATGATTTTGAGATCCATTTTTTCACATGGAGGACAATTGGGGGACGCATGCATAACTATGTAGATGAAAACATTTACTGATGTTCAAGAAGGCAACACAACGCGTTTTTGAATTGAACCATTTGAACTGGATGATCAGGGTAAATTCTACTTATTCTGTCTTCTGGGAAACATTTAAGTATTTATCTAGCTTCACAGGTGCGTTACCAAATGATAAATGGTATGATCTTTAAACAAAATAAGAAAAACTTACACATCATCATCCTGTTCAAAAGTTTACAACCTGTGGCTCTTAATGCATTGTGTTGCCTTCTTAAGCATCAGTAAATATTTTCCACTTTTGTAATAGCTGTGTATGAGTCCTTCAATTGTCCTCCATGTAAACATGTGGATCTTAATATCATACAGTCACTGTTGGAAATGGTTCAGATATGCAAAAGATGCTGGAAAACCAAGGAATGTGCAGGATGTGGAAGATTGCTCAGAAACAACACACAGTATTAAGATATGCAGTCTTTCGAAGTGGCTCATTTTTTATGAATTCAGTTGTTATTTTATCTTGTGGAAAATATATAAACATCTCTTATATTTGAAATTGCTTATTCAGGAGAGTACTAAATAAAACATGCAATTTTCATGATCCCTCTTATCTAGTTAAAATTATTAACATATTTGCATATTCTGCAATGTAATCTTATGAGCACAACTGTAAAAGGTGCAACATTATTTATTGTCAACAGAATGTTCAAAAGGTATCATCAATATATCAACTTTTTGCTATAAATAGTTGCTTATCATCATGCATATTCCTAACATATTGGCCGTTTATTAGTACTTACAAGCACATATTCTGTGTGACCATATATTAAATCCTGTACTCTTATCCCAAACCTAACAACTACCATACTAACCATCAATGTGATGCAAATTATGAGTTTATTTAAGCCATAGTTATAGTAAGAATTGGTCCCCAAAACTAAAATGTGACCACCTTAAGAATTATCCTAAGAAACACTACTTTGCATTGTCTATGTAAAAAAGAAATAAAAAATCCCTAAATGCAAAATGCACAATATAGCCAATGCATTCATCAAACCAAATACAGATATTTTTTGTTTGGATTTTTTTTTTTATTAGCGACACAAAATAAAGGGGAATTCTGATGGTCAGGCATGGGTTTTTATATAGTTTTTTTATATAATAAATTATTATTATTATTTTTTTTATTATTTTTTTTGACAAAAAGCTCCAGACATCTGGAAAATATCTAGTTTTATTTATAGTTATTGTTATTATTTTTAACTCTGACATCATGCCAGGAAATGCTGCAGAATTTTCTCTTGAATCTTAATGATTAACCCTTACCATTAGAACTTCCAGTCACTATGTATATAACAAGTGCAAAACATGGTAAAAAAGATAGCAGCCACTCAGACTGTTAGAGAGCACAAAATGAGAACAAATTGGACATTTGTCTCTGCTCTTTCTCTGAACCTGTCCCCCCACAGTCTGCATGATGGTTAATGCTGTTTGGGAAGCCTGTTTTCTGAATCACATTAGTCAAATTAGCCCCAGGCTCAGCCAGCAAACCCATGTCAGAAGAATCACAGCATAACGACAAACCAAGCAGGAACAAATCTTTTTGTGATCAAAACCTATAGCTCAAATGAATTTTTCATTGCACATTCTACATTAGGATAAAGAAATGTCTAGGTTGACTTATTTGTAGTACATTTAAATATTCAAATGAACACATAATAATCCATCTATTTGATATTCTGCTTGTTTTTCTTAGTTTTGTGCAACACTGGGGACAACTCCATCCTGTGCATTCGACTGCATCACTGAGCTCGGCCCTATATGTAAGACTAATTTACATTTACTGTTATTTTCCTTTGTATCTTATTTGTTCTAGCAAATCAGTTTATTGATTAATATTTTAATAGACACATTGTCATTGTTTCTATGTCAGGTAATGCAGAGAAGATCTGGATGCACATTGATGCTGCATATGCTGGGAGTGCATTTATCTGTCCAGAGTTCAGACCCTTGCTGAATGGCATAGAGGTAAGATAACATTCAAATCACACGGGGTGTTCTTAAGCACACTTCACAGGGTGCTCTTAACACCCAGAGAGGCACGAGCGATAACAGAAGAGCAATCTGTGCCGGGCTCAAACTATTGATCCTGTTACTTTAGGAGCGATGGTTCGAGGACAGAGTCGTATGTGTGTGATTGAGAATATTTAAATGTCACAAATGATACGAGCTGGCATGAGCGATGACTTGTGGAATATGCGGGATATTAGAAATCCCTGATTGTCCTTTGAGTTGTCGTGGAGCCCAGCTGGGTGTCAAAATGATAAGGGTAAAGTAATTTCCTGAGGCATAGGAAGACCTTTAGATAAGTTCCTTTTTTCCCTCGCTAAAGAAATATCACTGTTTATTAGGAGCATGAGTTCAAACAAGAGTGAAGACTGTGCTCCTCTGCACAGACAATGGTTTTTATTATTGACCGGAATTACAGCTGGCTGCTGTTTCCTGTGTGGTGTTGGTTACCAGTAAGTGAAAGACAGACAGGACTCAGCACGGCAACAATCAAACCGTCATGGCAGTGTCTGCCTTTATTGTGGCAGATGGAAAGGATATTGGAAAGGGGAGAGTGAGCAAAAAGATTAGACTTTGAGATAGTGGCTCTTTTTGAATGCTCATTGGACAGATGCTGCAGTTGATTGTGAGTTTGATGCATAATATGCTATGAGTCAGATATCAGACCATGCTAACAGATTTCTGTAAGATGATTAATCTTGATTTTTAGCAAGCCAAATTTATTTTCATATTCCAAAACCACCATCTTTATTTTAACACTGATTTCTGGTATAAAGAGTCTGTAAAACTGCATGAGTATGTAAATACTAGTCAAGTCAAGTCACCTTTATTTATGTAGCACCTTAAACAAAACAGATTGTGTCAAAGCAAGTGTACAACATTAATTAGGAAAACATTGTGTCAATAATGCAAAATGACAGTTAAAGGCAGTTCATCATTGAATTCAGTGATGTCCTCAGTTCAGTTTCAATAGTATCTGTGCAATAATTTGCAGTCAAGTCAACGATATCGCTGTAAATGAAGAGTCCCAAACTATGCAAGCCAGAGGCGACAGCGGCAAGGAACCAAAACTCCATCGGTGACAGAATGGAGAAAAAAACTTGGGAGAAACCAGGCTCAGTTGGGGAGCCAGTTCTCCTCTGACCAGACTAAACCAGCAGTTCAATTCAGATTGTGCAGAAGAATCATCTGTTTCCTGTGGTCATGTCCTGGTGGTCGTCTGAGACAAGGTCTTTACAGGGGATCTGTATCTGGGGCTCATCTAGCTGTCGTGGCCTCCGCTGTCTTTCAGGGTTGTAGAGGTCCTTTCTAGGTGCTGATCCACCATCTGATCTGGATACAGACTGGATCTGGTGGCTACGGTGACCTCGGAATAAGAGAGAAAAAGACTAATATTAGCCTAAATGCCATTCTTCTAAAGATGTAGCAAGTACATCAGGTGTTATGGGGTGTTCCCGGTTTAACAGATTTGGATATTAGAAGCGTATTAATGTGTTATGTGTAAGCCAGGTTAAAGAGATGGGTCTTTAATCTAGATTTGAACTGCAAGAGTGTGTCTGCCTCCCGAACAATGTTAGGTAGGTTATTCCAGAGTTTAGGCACTAAAAAGGAAAAGGATCTGCCGCCCGCGGTTGACTTTGATATTCTGTGTATTATCAATTTGCCAGTTTTGAGAGCGCAGCAGACATGGAAAACTATAATCTAATATCTATACAAATCTATACAATGTTTGATAGGGAGCCATTGCAGTGTTGACTGAACCGGGCTAATATGGTCATACTTCCTGGTTCTAGTAAGAACTCTAGCTGCTGCATTTCGGAGTTTGGTCTGGAGTTTCTTTATTAAGCCTGTAGAACAATCATCCAATAAAGCATTACAATAATCTAACCTTGAGTTCATAAATGCATGGATTAACATTTCTGCATTTGACATTGGGAGCATAGGTCGTAATTTAGATATATTAGATGAGATGGAAAAATGCAATTTTACAAATGCTAGAAACATGGCTTTCTTAGGAAATATTGCTATCAAATAGCAAGAAGAATTGACAGAGCAGCCATCAAGACAGCTTTGTAGGTTATTACATGCAGTATTTAGGTCCTATAATTAACACCAGTTTTTTTTCTGAATTTAGCAGTAAGAAATTACTCATCATCCAGTTTTTTATATCACCTATGCATTTCATTAGTTTTTCAAATTGGTGTTTCGCCGGGCCACAAAGAAATATAGAGCTGAGTATCATCGGCATAAGAGTGAAAGCTAACACTGTGTTTCCTGATGATATCTCCCAAGGGTAACATATAAAGTGTGAAGAGTAACGGCCCTAGTACTTAGCCTTGAGGTACTTCATACTGCTCTTGTGATCAATATGATACCTCTTTATTCACTGCTTCAAATTGATAGCTTCATATAAGTATGATTTAAACCATGCTAATGCACTTCCATTAATGCCAACAGAGTTTTCTAGTCTATGCAAAATAATGTTTTGGTCAATAGTGTTGAGCGCAGGGCTAAGATCCAATACCACTAATAGAGAGATACTGTACAAGCACGATCAGATGATAAGAGCAGGTCATTTGTAACTCTAGGGAGAGCAGTCTCAGTACTATGATACGGTCTAAATCCTGACTGGAAATCCTCACAGATACCAATTTTCTCTAAGTAATATAATTGTGAGGATACTACTTTTTTTACTATCTTGGACAGAAAAGGGAGATTCGAGATCGGTCTATAATTAACTAGTTCTTTGGGGTCTAGTTGTGATTTTTTTGATGAAAGGCTTAATAACAGCCAGTTTGAAGATTTTGAGGACATATCCTAATGACAATGAGGAATGAATAATAGTCAGAAGAGGATCTATGACTTCTGGAAGCACCTGTTTTAGGAGCTTAGATGGAATAGGGTCTAACATACATGTTGTTAATTTAGATGATTGAGTTTATACGATTCTTCCTCTCCTATAGTATAGAATGAATACTAGTAATACTACATAAATACTAGTTTATTATTAGTTAATAATAAGTTAGTTAATCCTCATGAATAATACGTTCATAGTAAATTTCAGTTTCATTATAAATATTGACAGATCTAGCAATCAATTAAAAAAAAGATATAAAAAAAAAATATGTAAAATAAAAAAAAAGAATTGGGACTACAGCTTTATCAACTGCATTGGCACCTCTGTTGTTTGTGTTGCTAGATACTATTTAAAATTATTTTATAATTCACAAACAATTTGAATTACATTTAGATAAATATCTAAAACTAAATATTTATAAGACTCACCAGAGCCTCTCTGATAATAGATAGGTTGCAAATTTAAGTAAGTGATGTTTTGTCCCTTTTCTCAAGAGTAAGTTAGATACATCAATTCACAACAAATCACATTAAAATCTTCATTTCTTTTAGTTTGCAGACTCTTTCAATTTCAATCCTCATAAATGGCTCCTGGTCAACTTTGACTGTTCAGCAATGTGGTAAGTGTTTAGTGGCTCTATCAGTAAAAAGCATGTTTAATTTATTATCAGGGCCATTCTACTGTTTCTCAACATGCTATTGGTTGGCTTTGTCAGTCAATAGAGGAAACCGTCCCAGCTGCTCTTTATGTCAGCACCAGGCAAACAAAAATGTTCATGGTTATATAGAGAGAAAATACAAGACAAGAGTGTATCCAAATTTACCCTGATAATATACAGCAAATACAAAGCATTTATACAGCAAATATGCACTTAGCTAAATTAAAAAGATTTTTTCATTCATCATAGAATAAATTTTTTTTTTTTTCTTGAGCAGATCAGCAGATAAGAATGATTTCGAATGATGAATGATTTAGAATTAATTGTAATGATATATCACAATGTGTATACAGTGGCCCCAAAGTTATTTCAACACTTAAGCCACATTTTAAAAATGTATTGTGTGATGTGAATATGTCACTTCATCACATTAGAAAGAAAATAATTAAACTTAGCGGTGTCTGCTAATCTTGAAACCCCACCTTAACCCTGCCTTGACTAAATGGCAATAAAGTGAACCTTATACCTGAACCTTAAAACAAATGATGCAAATCCTTTTCTAAGAACTAACTTGACAATGACCATAAGTGCATTAGCTATTGTAAATACATAAAATGGATACATACCTTCATATAGATGTGCTGCACATATAAAAGGTTCATTCGTGTAGCAAAATGTGATTGTATCAATGGCATTATCTGCAAACAACAGCTTTGATTAATCTTTTTTACTACACTTCCTGTTTGTGTGTCTAATTTTACATTTTTGGTTTGTGAACAATCATAACTGAAAAACCGATGCATGAAAATCGTAAAATAATAAATCTTTTTTTTTATTGTCTCTTATTGAACGGTATGTTGTGCTAAATTTGTTTAAAATCCAGATGAAGCATATGCATACATTTATTGAGTTGTATGTTACTTTTTGTTTAAAACCATATTACTTAGCTATTACTGAAAATTCAAATAATAATGATATATGCTTTATGCACAATAATGTCATATGACTGTTGTCTCCTACACTGTGATAAAGATAAATGTTTCTGTGTAGGGTGAAGAAAAGATCAGACATCATTGGGGCATTTAAAATGGAGCCGCTTTATCTGAAGCATGATCACCAAGAGTCAGGTAACCAATCAGCACTTTGCACTGCTTATTTCTTATTTTATTTTGCTCTCACATATTTCTGTTAGTTTAGCACTGGAAACAGCCAGTCATTATTGCAAAGAATAAACAATAATAAACTCAATAAAGGACTTCAGTGCAGAGGTGTAAAGAGGATGACCATGATCCTCATTAATGAGACATGGCGTTTTGTGCTGACATCCACTTTACGTCACATTGAAGGCTCAGATTATTCACCTTAGTGCTCTGCTGTCTTCTGTAAGCCTCTGCTTGCTGCTAGTAAACAACAGCTTTCTAACCTGCTACACTGACAGTTGATTTAAGAGTATTTTGCCTGTATTGTGCATTTGTGTGGAATTTTGGCAACAATACAATATTTTACATACATACTGGAAGTTATTTAAATAAAATACACTGTCCCTAAAAAATATTTGGACACCAAAGACACACTTAAAAATGTATAAACATGATTCCATTATTAAACCAAGTGACTTTTATTTTAGGATAGATAGATAGATAGATAGATAGATAGATAGATAGATAGATAGATAGATAGATAGATAGATAGAGATACATACAAATGAAGCCTCGACCATGTCTGTACCATGAGTTTGATGTGCTTGGGCTGGATGCATGAGGGAGAACCAGAGTGGACAGTGTGTTGTTTCCTGCAATACGAATATATCCACTTCTGCCTGGCCGAACTCTGTAAGGGTCTCATGTACAGCAGGTCAAAAGGTATCACATTGGATGCAGCTGCCATCAGACCCAACTATCTCTGACACTGTTTGACAGTGAGTGACTTGCCTTCTCTCACTCTACTCACAGCTGTGAGAATCACTTCAATACAAGCAGGAGACAACTGTGCCTGAATCGTTGTCGAATACCACACTATGCCAAGATAAGTGGTTCTCTGTAGAGGAGAAAGCATACTTTTCTTGACGTTTAGCTGTAACCCCAGCTCTTTCATATGGACGAGGACCACATCTCGATGACGAGCTGCCATCTGCTTTGACTGAGCTAAAAACAATCAATCGTCGATTATCCATCAGTATGTGGATGCCCTGGAGTCACAACGGAGCCAGGGCAGCATCCACACACTTCGTGAAAGTGTGGGGTGAGAGTGACAGGCCGAATGGAGGAACCCTATACTGGTATGCTTCGCCCCCGAAAGCAAACTTCAAGAACTTTCTGTGTTGAGGAAGGATGGATACATGGAAGTATGTGTCCTTGGGATCTATCATGACAAACCAGTCCTCAGACCTGATTTGAAACACAATCTGTTTGATTGTAAGCTTCTTGTACTGAAATCGTTTGATAACGCTGCTTAGTAGATGCAGATCTATGGCTTTCTTCCTCAAGAGAGTTTCTACCTCTTGTTCCAATACCAGAACCTGCTCCTGGCTCACTAATATAAGAATAACCCTGTTGAAGCGAGGCGGATGAGAACCAAACTTGATTCTGTAACCTCCCTCTACAGTGTTCAGGACCCATTGTGAGACATTTGGCAGAGGTTTCCATGCTGTCATAAGGTCTACTAAGGGAACCAGTCTCTCGAGACAGGCCTCTGGTGTCACTAGAGGAGCCACTTTGGTGCCCTGATGTGGATGGCTTGCAGGGAACGATCTACCTGACTGTTCTAGTGCCCTCATCTGAGGAGACGAGCTTTCCCGTAGCGTACCGTCGATGGGTGGCAGCTGGGAAATATGCTCGTCTGAGCTCACTGAGCCCTGCCCTGTATTGGGCACTGTATATTGAGGTGTGTACCTCTCCTCCCCAGGGTTGGCTGCCCTCAGGGTCTTGACCATGGTATAGTCAGGCCTGCTTGGCCGAGGTCCTCTTAGACATAATAAAGGTCCACAGATCTGTTTTCTGCTTCAAGGACCCCGACCGAGAGTGCTGCCCCGTCCCCTGGTCTTACTGCATGAGGTTTCAGATTGCGACGTGCTTGTTTCGTGTCTGGCAATATGAGGAGCTGGATGGCTGGGACTGCTCCCACTCCACCTGCTTCTTTGCCTCCTGAACCCTCTCTACTACAGTGTCTACTGCGCCGCTGAAGTGGCCAGAAGGCGAAAGTGGGGCAGGAAGAATCTGACCATGTCTTGTTAATCGGATAGGTTCAACCACAGGCGTCGCTCTGTAGCCATAAGAGCTGCCATGGAACTGCTAATGGCTCTGTTCGTTTCCTTGGTGGCCCGAAGCGACAGTTCTGTGGCCCGACGTCAGATTCTTCTTCATACTTATCATCCAGGTCTTTAAGCAGGTCGGCCTGGTATGCCTGCAGCATCGCCATATTGTGCAGACATGTACCAGCCTGACGTGTCACCGTATAAGCTTTCACAACCAAGCTGGATGTCAGTTTTACTGGCCTGGTGGGAAGCTTCGGGCCTTCAGGGATGAAGTTGAGGATAGTGAGAGATAGCTTGTGAGTGTCTGCCCCACCACCCTTTCATTCAGCCCCACGATGTTCGATTAGTTAGTGACTGTTGGTGACTGTTGGGCTGAAGAGTCAAGCTGAGTACAGCTTCTCCCATGATCTCGACACCTAGGCATGGAGATCGGGGAAAATGGAAGGCCGTGAAGGTTGTGTTCTAGCTCTAAGGAAGTGCTCTTCAAGTTTGCGTTTGGGACAAGCTACCTGTTTCTCAACTGGCATATCAATGTTGAGCTTGGCTACAGGGCGAGTCACAACCTCCACTAGCTCCTCATATGTGAGGGACTGCGGTGGTGAGTCCGCAGTCTCCTCTGTTTCGATGCTCATCACATAAACCTCCTCTGAGGAAGATAGATGAAATGCCTAGCTCTCTCTCTCTGAGGGGAAGAAACCACAGGGCGGGCTTCCGATCCCTGAGAGGAAGCTGTGGATCTAGCAGGTGAGGACAGAGATAAGTATGAGCCCATATCAGATCCCTCCGCTAAATTCACTTGTGATTCCCATGATAACAATGGCAGGGCCAAACACATCAGGACTGCGAACCTGGCCACTTTCATCGAAGATGGCCAGGCAGGAGCGGAGCACATGGAGAGTGAGAAGGACACAGTCATGGCAGGCAGCCCCCTCAAGGGGTGTACATGCATGTTCCGCTCCAAAACAGACAATTCACACATCATGTGTATCCCCACTCGAGGGATAGCGTGGCTAGGGAGGAAAACACGACTTGAAATGCCTTATGCTCACCACATTAGATTTTGCCTTATACTTGAATTTATACTATACATTTGAATTCTCACTTTTTATACCAAGTAATTCCTGACTGACTGAGTGCTTTTTGCATACACAGACACACATACACAGCAAGCTTGCTGAAGAGCAGAAGCTAATATGTGTGTTTACCGGATGGGTCTTTATGCTCTCTGGTTGCGCATGTCACACCCAGCTCATGATGTCTCACCTCTCTATTGGACTGATTTCACACATGCTTCAGTATGGGGTCTTGCCGGGGGCGTTTTCAAAGCATTCGATGCAGCTGTTATACCATGGGTACAAGTAATTCTAAAATGTCTAGAAAGAGTCTTGATTTGTTTGCATATGCCACTTTTTAAATATCTAATGCAGTATCAGTAATTTGATCTCTCATGTCTGTTGTTTTTCTCACACATGTCCACCAATGAGCTGGCTGTTGCTTTTTGGGCATTTAAACATGGCTAAACAAAGACAGTTACTGTGGTAATGTGTCTGTGGGCAGTGTGCAGCTGTGCATACGATTGTAATTTTGCAGACAGCAAAACAAAAGAGTCTCTAAACCCAGAACACAAAACACACACACACACACACACATACGTGCATATATGCATACACACCTTAAAGCCATTTCCATCATAAGCAACTTCCTGATTAAATTACCAAGGGCTTGGACAGATGGAAAAAAAGAATGATGTTCTTTTTATTGCTTGTAATGTAAAGAATCATTTGTGTGCTGTGTACTCATCTCATGGTATTATTTACATCTGAGCTTGCTTTTTAGGGTGTTATCACTAAATGTTGATTTTCTTTTCTATATTCATAGGACTTGTCACCGATTATAGAGTAAGTATATTGCATGCAATAGGTATGTGCAGGTGTGCTTGTCTGAGATAATGTTTGTTTAGCCTGCTGAAGACCTCTGTTCCTCTATATTAGGTTATTATCTGAATGAATAACTTTTCTTGTTCTGATAATATTATTACATAGGTGACTTGGTGATTATCAGAGGTTCATTTTATTTGCATGTCTGTGAAACATGCATTTTTATTTGTTTATTAGCATGTCTGAGAAACACAAATTTAGTTCTTTAAACATCGATTACAGTAACCATATAACTTCATATATATTTATCAGTTATATGTCTCTGTGTGCTCAATTGTTCTTTGTATAGGAAGAAACAAGTATTTTAATCTATATTTAAGTCTGTATAGGTGTTGAGAAAAGGAGCTAGCGACCTTTTGTATTTTGTATAATCAAAAGTGTATGTGCAGTGGTTTGTGTATTTATGTGAGCACAGTTCATGTCTTATCTCATCTCATCTCCCTTCAGCACTGGCAGATCCCATTGGGTCGTAGGTTCCGCTCTCTCAAGATGTGGTTTGTGTTCCGCATGTACGGACTCAAAGGTCTCCAAGCCCACATCCGCAAGGTAACTGCCATTAATCCATGCTGTCAATCAAGTTAGCCTTGCCAATCGCATCTTATTTGGCTTCACAGTCGATTTGGAATGACGCAAATGAGCAACCCCCCCCCCCCCAACCTTCATCTTCATTATATGTTCTGGACATGTTCTTCGGCAGATTCTATGTTTGTGGGAAAATACAGAGCATACAGGACCTATTTTTAAACTCTTTGTATGTTCTTATTAGTTTCAGTTTAGTAAAAGATGTCTGTCCATTGAATAACATTTTTCTTCCCCCATTTGTACTTCTATTTTCTTCATTCATTTCTTCAGTAATTCTGAATGACTCAGATTTAATGGTCAGCTCTCAAATGCTAACCAGACAGTGGCCATAAGGAATAGTGGTCTGAAAATTTGAAAATTGTGTGCTCAATGTTGATTCCAGTAATCAGCATTTTAAAAAATGATTACCGATAAAATAGTTTATTTAGAACATCTATCAAAAAAACACAATATCCCCTATTTGTACTTATCTTTTCTTCATTCAGTATTTCGGTAATTGTGAATGACTCAGGTTTAATGGTCAGCTCTCAACTGCTGGACAGTGGCAATAAGGAATAATTGAGAATGAGGAAATTGTGGGTTCAGATTTGATTCCAGCAATCAGCATTGAAAAAATGATTACTGAAAAACTTAATCTATTTAGGACAATTTATTCTACATGATTAGCACCTGAACATTCTCTGCTCTGGTATTTTTGTTGCTTATTTTAATCTACAGGCTACCCTCTGCTGGTATTCTTGAAGTATTTCACCCAGAGATGAAAGCTTTTGTAACCACCTATTATTTATTATTTACAGCTCAGGTTATTCCAAACATGTAAGATTTTATTTTATTTTATTTTATTTTATTTTTGTTTGCATGCTGTTCAACACAATATGAGCATATTCAACAAAGACATACAACAAACTTTTATTTATTTATTAGTTTTTTACATAAATCATTGTCACTTTCACACAAATTAGCCACATGATTTCGTGTGTAAAATGTGTTTTTCATCTTGTTTCAGCAAGTAGGACTGGCCAAAGAGTTTGAGTCTTTGGTGAGAGCCGATCAACGCTTCGAGATCTCAGCTGATGTTGTGCTGGGCCTTGTCTGCTTTAGACTCAAGGTCAGAGAAAAACTCTACAGAAACAAAACATGTCTTCCTGTGGTTATAATGGACTCTGAGAGGTTGTTAATTATGGAAAATTGCAGTATGATTTATTTTAATTTCCACTGACATGCAAAGAGAGCAGCACTGTTGTTATAGTATTTACAACAGCAACATGGAGAGAAAAAAAAAAAAAGAAACTCTGATACCACATTTTTATTTATTTATTAATTTTTTTAGAAGAAAATTTACCAACTATTTTATTGAATTTAGGGGAAAAAAGTATAAAAAAAAATATATTTAAATAAATATATTTAATTTTAGTTATTTCCGTACTACAACTGAAACTAAATAAATAAATAAATACATTATTATTTTAAAATAATGTTTGTTTTACTTTATTTAAATTAGCAATACTAATCCTAATGTATATTTTTATTTACTATAACACTGTTGTTATAGTATTTACAACAGCAACATGGAGAGAAAAAAAAAAAAAGAAACTCTGATACCACATTTTTATTTATTTATTAATTTTTTTAGAAGAAAATTTACCAATTATTTTATTGAATTTAGGGGAAAAAAGTATAAAAAAAATATATTTAAATAAATATATTTAATTTTAGTTATTTCCGTACTACAACTGAAACTAAATAAATAAATAAATACATTATTATTTTAAAATAATGTTTGTTTTACTTTATTTTAATTAGCAATACTAATCCTAATGTATATTTTATATGCAACCTATTTGTATACATAACCATAATATTATGCTGATGAATTTACTTTAACACAGTCCAAATAGTCAGTTAATTATAAAACAGTGCTCAGTATATTGGACTTGTGTTGTGTCAAGTGTCTTTGTTAGCACATTTTTTAGATCAGTGAGCAGTTACAAAATAAATAAAAAATAAAATAAAAAATCCTTAATGAGCTATGTGTTATACCCTGCAGGGCTCCAATGAATTAAATGAAACTCTGTTGAAGAGGATCAACAGCGTACGTAAAATCCATCTGGTACCGTGCCAACTGGCAGGCAAGTTTGTTCTGCGGTTTGCCGTGTGCGCTCGTACTACTGAGTCACGGCATGTTCAGGAGGCCTGGAGCCACATCAGTCACCTGGCATCAGAGCTGCTATAGGAACTGCCCCACTGACTACTGTGGAGGGCATCACATATTAAGAAAAATGGGTGATCTGTATTACGTCTGCTATCAACACGGCCTTACTTTCACTCTACTGCTGTGATTCTTTCTACTATTTATTGTCAAAATGTATGTATGTATTGTCCTTCACTTATTTCATTATAGCTTTGTTCACTCGTGCTGCAGCTTCATAATGCAAAATCAAATATTGAGCCTAATTCCTCTTTTCTAAAAGCTTTGTTCTCGACTGAGCTCAGCTGCTGTGATGAGATACCTCACCGACATTCTTTGACAGCTGTTGTGACCGAATAGTTAAAAAAGATAAAACAGTAGTGTGTGTATGTATTAACAGTGACAATAAAGTGCATTTCTCCCAAACTGTTGCATGTGAATTGAATTTTATAGTGTGTTGCAAGATTACAGTTTGTTTATTCACTATGCATATCCACAATATTTTACAATACAGGTATATAATTTTTCTTGCAGTCTGTGTGCCTACCAGTCTGCTGTATTTCTTCCACAGTAACCTAAAATGCATTATGCTGTACTATTTATAATTGCTAAAATATACTTTATAAGTATACAGTGAAAGAGTACTTATAATTAATTTGTAAAATATTAGTTTATAGTTTAAATTGATTGTTAATTAATAGTTTGTGCATTGTAGTCCCTACATTGTAATTATATATTTATACAATAAATAATGTGTAAATATTTTACATTATATAGCTCTAAATGTATAATAATGCACATTTTAGTTTATCCATATTGTACTTTTCTAGTTTTGTGAACCTGTTCATGTTTTGCCTGAATATATATGCATAAATAATGAGACAAGTCCTTTTTTAAACTAGTGATAAAGATATTTATCGTTCTTAAAAACATTATGATTAATTATTAGTATTAAGTGATGTATGTATAAAGTGAATTGATGTACACATTTATGCCTAATAAATGTATTTAGGGACACTACTGTTAATTCAATAATATCTAGTAAAAGGTAAGTACAAAGTATATATATAGATGCAGCACTGGGACTTGCTACTGTCAATACATCCTCAACATGCTGCTGTGAGCATGTAAGGTATATTGCTGCTACACATAGAACATCTACAGTATGAAGCTGTGCCGTGTGATAATGATGTCATTATGTCATATTGAGTTGGATCTATCTATCTGCTTCATGCCAGAACTTTGTATATACATACACAGTTGCAAGATAAAGTAAGTGCACTATTTGCAATTTTCTGGTTTTCTGCATAAATTAGTCATGAAATTGGATATAATTTTCATCAAAGTCACAAAAACACAATATTTAGTCTTTGATATAAGTTGTTGAAACAAACAATCATCATCTTGCTAGTCTTTATTGAGCACACTCATTAAACATACAAAGTGATGGTGGAAAAGGTGAAACACTAGGCTTCTGGTGTTACTAAAGGACTACTGGAGTCAGATGTTAGCAAACCAGGAGTCCAATCAATGAAACAAGAATAACGGTGTGGTTTAGAGTAAAGCTGACTTATATAAATACCCAATACAACCGAGAGTTGGTGATATGCTTGTTGTTGGAAAGGTTAGAGAGTAATTACAAAGACTACATATATTTATCAGTCCTCACTTAGACAAACTGTCTAACTATAAAGACGATATGGCACTGTGGCTACTTTCCATAGAAGTGGACACCCATGGCACAACACAGAATGATGACAGAATGAGGTAAAAAAGAACCTTAGAGTAAAAGCTAAAGACTTGTAGGATTCATTGAAGTTAATTAACATCTTCGTTCATGAGTAAACCACACACAAAACATTGAACAGGCATGGTATCTATGAAAGAACACCACAAAGAAAGCCACTGCTCTCCAAACAAAACATTGCAGCATGCCTAAAGTTTGCCAAAGACCACCTCGACACTCCACAACACTACTAGGAAAATGTCTTGTGGACAAATAGAATTGTTTGGGAAGAACATGCAGCACTATTTATGGCGTTTTCCCACTATCATGTTGTAAGTTTAATGGGTGTATTCAATAAAGACATGAATGATCATGATTGTTTGAGCTTTATAATCTTTATATTGTGAAATAAAGTGTTTGTTGATATTTGTGACTTGGTGAAGATCAGATCACATGACCAAGATGTCATGACCAACTTAAGCAGAAAACCAGGAATTTGAAAATAGTTCACTTAATTTTTCTCCCAACTATACTTATAAATAAAGAAAAAACTCAAAAGTAGTCTGGAATTGATGCGTTTGTTTTGTTGCAGTGTCTATTTAAACCCAGCAGATGGCAGTATGGCTTCAAAATCATTGTGACTTTCTTGCTGCAGTTGACTGTCCTGGAGCAGCAGTGGAGATATAATATAGAAACGTGTTAGAAATCAAATATAATACACAGTGAATGGGTTTCCCACGATGATGCAAAGCACACATTTAAGAATTTTGTACCGTATGTCATTTAAAACAGAGCAACATCATAATCATTGTGACTTTCTTGCTGCAGTTGACTGTCCTGGACCAGCAGTGGAGATATATTATAGGAACGTGTTAGAAATCAAATAGAATACACAGTGAATGGGTTTCCCACAATGATGCAAAGCACACATTTAAGAATTTTGTACCGTATGTGATTTAAAACAGAGCTGCATCATACTGGAAGCTGTCTGGCTCAAAGTACAAAATAAACATAAAAAAGCCCAAAATCCACAAACTCATTAAACAGGACAACTGCATGTTATCTTGTTGAGGTATAAAGGGTTGATTCTTAATGCATATGAAATAATATAGCGTTGGCAAAATAAGGTTTCAAAAATGTTAATGTTATCTACATGAATCCTTAGGATAGCCCACGACAGATGCATGTACAGTAAATGATGTAATTACACACTATGTCCTCTGGTTGGAAACATAACAGATGCACACAGAACAGTGCACAACTGTTGCATCTGGATTATAATGATCCATTCTAATCATATCTCCATATACAGATATTTATTTACATGCATTCAGATAATTGGTTTTGGGGTGTAAGTACTGTACAAAAACTTCTTGTGACCTCTATTACAAAACAAGTTGAGGAGGAAATACTGTAGGAGGTGGCACTTATTTAGCAGATACTCATTCAAATATAAGATAGTTTTTTTCTTTTTTTTTTTTTGTGTAAACAGAAATGTGACATTTATGGCAGCACGGTCACATCATTATTCATGAGACATATGTTGCCTTATTTACAAGAAAAAAAAATAACAGAATGGAAACTAACAGCAAGGAAATTAAGAAGTAAAAGGAGGTGGAGACACAATGAAATCTTACAGAATGGAATTAAGAGCTAGAGTTCAATGACAGAGCTTACATAAGGACTTGTAAGAAATAGACTAATAAGAAAACTGAATTAGGACACACGCCGAAAACAAACTGAAGTAAAAATATCCATCCATCCATCTACTGGTTGCATGGTTGCTTTATTTCTGTGTATGCATGTTGTTGGGTGTGTTAGCATGTCTGCCACTTATACAGTTGTTTTATTATGTGCGCATATATTGTGTGTTTATCTCAAGTGTTGATTGACTAGTAAGTGCTGTATGTAGAGCTTTCACACAGTACTGGTGATCTCTGCTGTTTATGGTATTCTGTTATTAAATCACAGATGCTGTAAAAACATGTTGACATATGAAATACTCTTGTCATCATAATAATTCATGTTTAATTTGATATCATTCAGTTGATTTACTCTAAATGCATTCCATTTCATAAAGGGGCATCATAATGTAAAACAGTGGTGATTGCATACTTTTCCATTGACAGAGAAGTTTGTTGGGAAATTTTCTCATGTAAAATTGCATCTTTTGCATTTAAGTATCATTCTAAGTATCAAAAAATCAAGAATGTTAATAATTGTTCATAGTCCAAAGCATACAACATGGGTTGGCAAACTCAAATAAATAATTAAATAAATAACCGAAAAAGATAAAAGTCAAATATATGCATGACATCTTTTACGTCTTTTAAAGTCATTCGACAACATTGTGTGAGAAAATTTTATGTATTTATTTTTTCTCTGAAAATTCAATCAAATAAAATTAGCGCAAGGTGACATAGAGGATAACACATTATCTATTAGCATTTTCCAAACTTGCATAATTGGGTAAGTGGTGAAAAGTGGGAGGAGCCAGGGGGTAAAAATAGAAAGAACAAGCATACAGTACAGGCAGGCAGATCAAAACAAGATATCACTGGATGTAAAGTGTTAATGTATAATGTAAATGAAAATCAATCAGTCAATCTACTGGGTGTGTGAAGGCACTGTGGCCATCACTCAAATACAGTAACAATTGAATTTGAGTATAAAATCAATCACCTAGTAATGCAATCTGCATTTATAAACACTTTGAAAACACTGTGAAAAAAAGGATTGTTCTGAAGGGCTCAATGAATTCAAGTGTGGTTCTGTGATAGGATGACACCATTGCAATAAGTCAATTCGTGAAATTCCATCCCTACTAGATATTCCACATTCGAATGTACTTTAAGTGGTATTACTGTAAAGTGGAAGGTTTTTAGGAACAGCAGAAACTCAGCCACCAAATTCTGAGGAGCATATGTGTAAAAGTGACCAACAGTCTACTGTTTCCAAAGTTAGCAGTTCAAACTCCCACAAGCATTAATACCACCTTTAGGCTTTTTTGGTGGGAGCTTCCTGCAAGCTGCATTCAAGCTTCATATCAAGTACAATGCCAATCGGGTGTGAAATACATTGCCACTGGACTCTGATGATGGCTGAGTCTAGGTTTGGCAGATATCAGGAGAACATTACTGTAAAGTTTGGTGGAGAAGGGGGCTGTTTTACAGGGTGTGGTAGGGTTAAAAATGAGATTCACTGGAGGCAGGGCCGAGCAGACATTTTAAGGGGCAGTGGCCCAAACCTAAAAAAGGGGCACTAGGGATTGGGTGCTTGTTAATACAAGTGATCCAGTTGTTACAAATATACAATTAAAAGAGAAGACAGCACACTCTGTAATAATATCAGACTTTACTGTAGATGTTTTTAGATAAGAATGGGCTCTCCTTCACTCTCTGAGCCTGCTACTGCCTCATCTTCATTGGAAGTCATGATACATACAGGTGATTTAGCAAAAAAAAAAAACTGTGGGGATCTACACAGGCAGGCACACAACATAGCAGCATCACGTTCACACAACACACAGGACCACATGATGTTTTGAAAAGTCACATGACCAATTAGAAAGTGATAAGTGTCTGCTGGTTGCAAGGCAGATTCTCTTTGTGTTGGTGCTGGACACTGTTGTGCGCGTTGGGTTTCCTTTTCATGTAGTTACTGTTGGTCATGGTAGAGCATGATTAATCACTGCCATTTGAATTTTAATATTTATTTTGTTTTATCAGGATAATTTCTAGAAGTGCGTGTCTACTCTTCATGGAGGACACAGGCTTCTGCATGGAGTTTTAAAATATGTTGTGATCATCTAATTGTGACCTGAGCTGCTGGGCTGCATCGGTAAATGCCTTAATATGTACATTTGCCATTGAGTGTTTTATATCTGCATTGGAACACGTTTTAAAATACTTTTTTCTGTCTGTAGCAAAGGAATGTTCACCTTTGTCTTCATATGTCAATGAGCTGTGGGACAGTTGAGCATACTGAAAAGTAGGCCTATATTTTCTAGCCATGTTTGAGTTGACTATGCTATGCTGTTTAATGAGGCTGGCAACTAACATGATTGTTTATTTCCAAAAAGGGACCAGGCCAGCTGGTTTGTTTGTGTGATTGTGTGATGTGATTTTGCTTCTGGGCCTACCACCCATGTGCCCTACTTGTAGTAGCATTGTTCCTTAACTTCTGGTGCTATCAATGCTGGTGGTTCTCCTCTCTAACTATGTCTTCTGCTTAGGCTATCCCTGTACAAGGCCGGATCCACACTGATGCTTTGCCCCTTCTTGCCAAGGGACCACATTGTTAGAAACATTGGTTTGGGGTGTATTTATAACCATAACACGGTGTGAGATTTTTGTCGTGGTATCTGAAGATCTTGAATGTGTGGTGCTTGCTGTGTTGCATGCTTCTTCTGGTGCTGGGTTGCTGTCTCCTGTTTCTTCTTGTCTCACCAGGGTCCTCCTGAGCAGGGGTTTCGCATTGGCTGATCCAACCTTCCTAGACTGAGGAGAATCCACCAATTGTATAGCAGTATTTAAGATCCATTTTAATAACTTTTCCACACTTTTTGTACTAAATTGTACTAAATTTGGAATACATCTATATATCTGCCTCTTGTCAACTGTCCCTTTGCGGGGAAAATATAAAGTTAGCTACACTACATTAAGGGAAGACTTGTGGGTCCTCCTGCCCATCATCAGGGGGTGGCGTAGTCAGACCGTAAAGATTTACTGCTTGACAGGTACCACATTTATGGTGTAGTCGGCAGGATCTAAATGAGGCATTGATATTTTGTTTTGTCTACATGGTTTTGTTGTGTATTTTTTTATTTTATTTTGTTAAAATAGAAACAGTGGCTGGCTCTGGACAACAGAAGACTACAAGTGGATGGCCAAGACAAAAATAAATACGATGGCAATCAATGGCCAGTGACTACTACTTCTCAACTGAAGTTTTTTTTTGTTTTCCATGTCTTTGACATTGTTCCATCTTCTCTTTTGTGATAGTGAGGATGTTAAACTGGTAAGATGAGTGAGGTGGAGGAACATGTGCCTGAGGAAATCTTGACTCTTCGGGAAGAAGTGCAGAGATTACGAGTGGCTAATGAAAAACTTCAGAGAGGAAGAGGTGCCAGTGCAGGTACCTCTGGTAATGGCACTATTGCTGGTGGGGCTCACCAAATTTTCCTGGTCCACAACCTAGACCAGAAAGTTTTGTTTATATTCAAAGAGAGAGAAAGTGCCCCCACTTCTCCGGCTCGAAATCTAAATCTGATATATTGATTTATGATTGGATAGAAAATATTGAGTCATGCATGAGGGATAGGAATATGAGCGCTAGGGAGAAGGCCCTCTTCCTTTATGATCATTTGGAAGGAGAAGCAAAAGCTGAAATCAGATTCCGCTCTTTAGCCGAGCGGGAAAATCCGGATACAATCTTAAACATTTTAAAAGAAGTTTATGGTTCCTCCTCCTCCTTTGTCAGCCTGCAAAGAAAATTCTTTGACAGAAAACAGAAAGATGGGGAGTCTTTAAAAGAATTTTCTCACTCTTTGTGGGCTCTAATTGAAGAAATCAAACGTGCTTACCCTAATAGGTTGACAGACCCAGATATGTTAGTTAGAGATCAGTTCATGGAGCATGTACGTGATGTTTCCTTAAGACGAGGCTAAAGAGCATTGTGCGTCAAAATCCGGCTGTTGCTTTTATAGCACTACGGCATGAACCAATTAGATGGATGGAAGAGGGTGGGCGCCCCTCTGGACAAACTCGAGCCGAGCTTCACCACTGTGGGGTGGATCTAAATGTTGAAGGGGCTTGTCATGCAGTGGGGGTGGGAAAAGGGTTTGAAGTTTCTGTCTTGCAGGAACAGCTTAACCAACAGCAGTCACAGATTAATAAAATACTACTGAGTCTGTCTAAGATAGTATCTGTGTTAACCCAGCCTACTTCTCGTCCTCATAACCCCAATTACCAGTTTAACCTGTTAGCCAGCACCCCCCCCCCATTATGGGACTCACAGCTGAAAGTGCTCTAACTAACTTATAATTGTAATAGTTTCCTACTTCAGTGTGTTACAAACATAATTGTGGTGTCTTTAGAAAGAAGACCCTTTGGGCTTCACTTTTTATCAACCAGATTTGATAATGCTCAAAAATATTAAAAGTTATAGACACTAAAGTGCCTTGAATTTTTTTTACCACTCTTAAATATTTTTTTTATTTGATATAAAAATACATGAAATAAGTCCTGGAGCAATCTAGAAAAGTAATGGGTTGAAAGCCACATGTCTCATGAGTTTCTATTTCAAATCTGAATAAAATATCATGAAAAATGAGACTCCTGCAAATATTTTTCTGAGACTATGTCTACACCCCCCACCCCCCCAAATATAAGAAAATATATTTCCCAATAGTATTGAAGGCTTCTACAAACTATTTAGTCAGTAAACATACCACTGCATAGTTTTTTTTTCAATTATAAAACACTAGACATAAACTTAGACATCATATAAATTATTTATTTGAGCAGTAGAAAAATACAATAAGAATAATTTGAGTAAGAAAAATAAGAATAATAAGAAAAATAAAAAAAGATTTAACATTGTTTGCCAATATAGAACATCCTGAGATTGCTAGAGATGCATATTTTACAATGAATTACGATGCAAATAAGTGCTGATGTGCTGATGGCCACTTATACAGATGGTAATAACACAAATGTGCCGAAGTAAATAATCCACTCTCCCTATTCATATAGACGCGTTCACTTTGATAGCTGTGACCATTCAGTAATAGCGAGCTGATTTGGGCTGATTTGCACTCAAACAGATGGTAATCATGCAGATACATTCACATTCAACATAAAACACACTCTCACATATATAAAAACTCTCTAAAATAAAAAGAAAGACAGGAATTTGCGATCGCTGTAAGTTCCGCCTGCATCAGCTGACAGGTGCGTCAGAGCGCGTCACCAGCTCTGAGGAGAGAGCGCCAAATTCAAATAAAACAATTTTCCGCCTATTTTTCATTCATTCTTTTTTCTGGTGGATTGCCTCATTCTGTTTGTAGACACTGTATGCTGCAAAACCGTGCCGTGTTTTTACTACCAAGAGGCAGTTTTCGACCGTGAGTTATTCCACAACGGACGCAAACAATTCTGTCGCTGAAGAAATGAAATGTAAACAAAGGAATTATGATCCATATTACAACGTTATTGCTTCGTTGGACTAAACGTGCTTCATGAGATGTCGTTCAGTTGACCCTTACCTTTCTAACTAAACCGGGATTTACAGCTGTGGATGTGTTTATGACTCGTTATAAGACGGATCTGGTATGTACAGCGTTTTCAATGTTTATTTTTTTATGTGAACTGCTTACACAAATGTAGCAAATACAGTCTTTATAAGCTTTCCATTGAAAAACAGCGATCTGTCGTCGATGCTTGAGGCTTAGATCTTTATAATGATACATAGTTTGTCTAGATTAAATTTGTCCTGTTTCATTTAATCTATTCATAATCACTTGCATGTGCGTGTGGGAGAGGCTTTAAGAGGCTTTGAGGACAAGGACGTCGGGGTGCAGGTTAACAGGTTAACCCGGAAGGCCAACCCATCTGTCTCCGATGTCGTAAGCCTGGGCATGTCCTCCGTTAGTGTCGACAGGGACCAAGGCAGCGAACAGCCAGTTTACCCAATGTCCAGCCCGAGGAAAATCCTGCAGTTACAGGACAGTCAGATATGCATCATATTGATCCAAGCACTGTGACAAACAATCCTAGTCCCTCTAATCAGGTCTTGCTCTCTTCGGATGAGTCAATCTCACTTGTAGGTAAATGCCCTGTTGTGGAGGTAAAGATGGGGGGTGTTAAAGTAAAGTGTCTACTGGACACTGGTTCTATGGTGACAACAATCACAGAGTCCCTTTTTAAGGAAGTATTACAAAATTGGGGAGCACCTAGGCTCAAGTCATGTGGGTGGTTGGCATCAAAAGCTGCAAATGGTTTAAATATCCCCTATGTTGGATATTTAGAGATGGATATCCAGGTACTGGGTAGAACCTTTCCTTTGGTGGTGAAGGATGCCCCTGGCACACTACAGCAACATTCCATTCCTGGGCTGTTAGGAATGAATGTCATTTCTCAGTGTTATAGGGAGTTGTTTGCACAACAGGGTGAGGAATTATTTGCTCCTCTAGGTGCTGTTAAGGCAGAGGCCTGTTGGGAGTCTGTGCTCCGCTACTGTCGCCACCAAGATGTGTGCCATTTAACTCATGAGGGTCAGGTGCGGGTCCTAGAAAGGGGTGGGGAATTCATCCCAGCTGGGTCACTTAAGTTTATTAAAGTCACCTGCCCAAAAGTCCCACATACGCCACCTGCCACAATGCTGTTGAAACCTGGAGGCTCCGATCTTGCCCCAGGTTTGCTGTTGTCCCCGTCGTTACTCAGTGTTTCCAATGGTGTGACATATGTTCCTGTAGTAAATGTAGGATCAACTGGTGCTACTGTCCACTCAAAGCAGGTGCTGGGGATGTTGCACTCAGTGGTTGACATTCAGGCAGAGGAGCTGAAGTTTGAAGGGGAGAATGGTGATGTTGCCCTAGTTAATATTCATACTGCTGGGGGGCCACCTGCCTCCATCTCAGAAGTTCTTGCATCTTTACACTGGTCAGAGCTTTCACCTGAAAAGGAGGGCCAAGCAAAACAGCTGTTAGAGAGGTATAGTGATTTCTTTGCTAGATATGATGGAGATCTGGGTTGCACTGATGAGATTGTACATGAGATAACTCTTTTAGATGATGCCCCAGTCTGACAAAGATATAGGCGAATACCCCCTACACAGTGGCAGGCTGTAAAGGACCATATAAAACAGCTTCTGGACAGCAGAGTGATCAGGGAGAGTAGCAGCCCTTACGCATCACCCATTGTCCTGGTGCAAAAGAAAACTGGAGAGCTACGGATGTGTGTCTATTACCGTCAGCTTAACGCCAAGACAAGAAAGGATGCCTACCCATTACCTCGTATTGAGGAGTCATTGGATGCCTTGTCAGGGGCCCAGTGGTTCTCAACTCTGGATTTGGCTAATGGCTATAATCAAGTTCCTGTTGCTGAGAGAGATAAGCCAAAAACTGCATTCTGTACCCCCTTTGGCCTGTTTGAATTTGAAAGGATGCCATTTGGGCTATGTAACGCTCCCGGCACGTTTCAGAGGCTCATGGAGCGAATATTTGGTGATCAGAGCTTTCACTCAGTTCTTTTATATCTGGATGATGTCATAATCTTTTCTTCTTCTGTGGCCCAGCACTTGCAGAGACTGGAGATGGTCCTTAGCCGACTCCAACAGAAAGGGCTTAAGGCAAAGCTGAGTAAGTGCCACTTTTTCAGGAAGGAAGTGCAGTACTTGGGACATCGCGTGTCCAAAGAAGGTGTGGCCACTGATCCAGAAAAGGTGTCTGCTGTGAGTAACTGGAGGAGGCCTTGTGATGTGACCGAAGTCCGATCATTTCTTGGATTTTGCAGCTATTATCGTCGCTTCATTAAGGGGTTTGCACCGTTAGCGGCCCCACTTCCCCAACTAGTGGCAGATGTAATTAAAACTGCAAAGGTGTGTAGGACCAGGCCAGCTGCCGTCCTTCCCAGTATGTGGACTGAAAAATGTGAGAGAAGTTTCACTGAGTTGAAGAGCAGGTTTGTAAGTACTCCCATCTTGGCATTTGCTGATTTCACAAAGCCCTTTGTCTTGGAGATAGACGCTAGTCCCCAAGGGCTAGGTGCAGTCCTTTCTCAGGAGAAGGAGGGAAAATTGAGACCGGTGGCATATGCTAGTCGCTCATTGCGTGGTTCGGAGCATAATATGGAGAATTATAGCTCCATGAAGCTGGAGTTCTTAGCATTAAAATGGGCGTTTCAGAAAAATTCAGAGAGTACTTGCTTGGCAGCAAATGTAAGGTTTACACTGATAATAACCCTTTAAGTCATTTTCAGACCCTGAAGTTGGGGGCTACTGAACAAAGATGGGTTGCCTAGTTGGCAGCTTTCGACTTCACTGTACACTACCGACCAGGAAAAAATAATGCTAATGCTGACTCTCTCTCTTGCCAGTACAGCATGCAGGCAGAGACCACAGATCTGGAGACTGACCAGCTGAGAGTTGAACCTTACCAAATCGGAGTCCTTCCAAGTCGATCCAATGCTGAACTGGCAATGTTGCAGGGGGTGGATCCTGTTTTGAAAGACTTTCTGTCTCTTTGCAGACTAGGAAGGCCTCCCACCAAGGAACAGCGGACCAAACTCACCAAGGATGTACAACATCTCCTCCGGCAGTGGGATCGTATCTTGGAGAAAGACGGCCTGCTGTACCGAAAGACAACTGCCCCTCATGGAGAGCCATACACCCAACTACCCCTGCCGCAGTGTCTTCACCAGGAACTTCTCCGGGGTCTCCATGACCAACATGGACATTAAGGAGTACGCCGAACTACTGACCTGGTGAGGCAACGGTGTTACTGGCCAGGGATGGGAGTAGAAATTGAGAAGTACTGTCAGAATTGCCAACGCTGTGTGCTGTCTAAAGCTGTCCAGCCCAAAGTCAAGACTTACCAGGGGGTTCTGCTAGCAGGTCAGCCATTAGAAGTACTTGCCATAGATTTTACCCTGCTTGAGTCTGCAACAGATGGCAGGGAAAATGTCTTGGTCATGACCCAGGCAATCCCAACCAAAGACCAAAGTGCCAGAACAGTGGCGAAGATCCTAGTTGACTGCTGGTTCAACCGCTTCAGAGTGCCTAAACTAATACATTCCGACCAAGGGAGAAACTTTGAGAGTGTACTCATCGCACAGTTGTGTCAGCCATATGGGATTGAAAAGTCTAGAACAACAGCATACCATCCCCAAGGGAATGGCCAATGTGAGCGATTTAACAGGACCCTCCATGACCTCCTCCGATCGCTCACTGTGGAAAAGAAATGGGCGTGGCCAAAGTACATCACTCAGTTGGTGTGGGCATACAACACTTCTACCCACCGCTCCACTGGTCATTCCCCTTACTTGTTGATGTTTGGCGTGCTACCTCGACTCCCTATAGATTTCCTCTTGGGGGCTAACGACACCGAAGAAACAAGTTCTTTGGATGAATGGGTCATACGGCATCAGGAACGGCTTCAGGTAACTCGTGAACTAGCCCGCAAGAACATGGAGGAGGCAGCAGATTACCGGCAGCGAAACCACAATCAACAGGTGTGTGATAAGGGTTTTACAGATGGCCAATTGGTCTACTTAAAAGATCACCACTGCCAAGGTCGTCGCAAGATCCAGGATGTCTGGTCACCAGCACTGTACAAAGTCGTCAGGACACCAACTGGCCCTGGTGGGCCCTACACTGTCACATTGGCTGATGGAACTGGTAATGTCCGGCAAGTCCACAGAACAGAGATTAGAGCATCACAGTTGGATATCATACCATCAGTACCAAAGGTCCCTCAGCCATCCACAAAAACTACCCAGAAGGTTATTCCACTTGCAGTGACGAAGATGTCCTTACCTGAATAGAAGCAGCAACACCTACTCCAGTAGCTGCTGTCACTCCAGATCCGCCACCAATGGCCCCCAGTGAAGTTGCAGAAGTACCTGTGGAGGAGGATGAGAGTTGGGACGAGGATGACGATGATGATGATGATGATGACAGTGATGAAGGGCACCCCCAACTTCAAAACAGGTCACCAGGTCTTAGACGCACCAGGCGGGTAACAGCTGGAAAACACAAGAATCCTCACAATCTGCCAAGGTCCACAGTATCCAGTCCCAATGTGGGGGTGGTAAGGGCTGCTGCATTCCTTGGGGCTAAGGTTTGATCGTCGGGGGCGACGACACCTTTTGGGAGGAGTGAGTGTGGGGATCTACACAGGCAGGCACACAACATAGCTGCATCACGTTCACACAACACCCAGGACCACATGATGTTTTGAAAAGTCACATGACCAATTAGGAAGTGATAAGTGTCTGCTGGTTGCAAGGCAGATTCTCTTTGTGTTGGTGCTGGACACTGTTGTGCACTTTGGGCTTCTTTTTCATGTACAGTCGTGGCCAAAAGTTTTGAGAATTACATAAATATTGAAAATTGGAAAAGTAGCTGCTTAAGTTTTTATAATAGCAATTTGCATATACTCCAGAATGTTATGAAGAGTGATCAGATGAATTGCATAGTCCTTCTTTGCCATGAAAATTAACTTGAAAAAAACCTTTCCACTGCATTTCATTGCTGTCATTAAAGGACCTGCTGAGATCATTTCAGTAATCGTCTTGTTAACTCAGGTGAGAATGTTGACGAGCACAAGGCTGGAGATCATTATGTCAGGCTGATTGGGTTAGAATGGCAGACTTGACATGTTAAAAGGAGGGTGATGCTTGAAATCATTGTTCTTCCAATTTTAACCATGGTGACCTGCAAAGAAACACGTGCAGCCATCATTGCGTTGCATAAAAATGGCTTCACAGGCAAGGATATTGTGGCTACTAAGATTGCACCTAAATCAACAATTTATAGGATCATCAAGAACTTCAAGGAAAGAGGTTCAATTCTTGTAAAGAAACTTCAGGGCATGCAAGAAAGTCCAGCAAGCGCCAGGATCGTCTCCTAAAGACGATTCAGCTGCGGGATCGGAGTGCCACCAGTGCAGAGCTTGCTCAGGAATGGCAGCAGGCAGGTGTGAGTGCATCTGCACGCACAGTGAGGCGAAGACTTTTGGAAGATGGCCTGGTGTCAAGAAGGGCAGCAAAGAAGCCTCTTCTCTCCAAAAAAAAAAAACATCAGGGACAGATGGATCTTCTGCAGAAAGTATAGTGAATGGACTGCTGAGGATTGGGGCAAAGTCATATTCTCCGATGAAGCCCCTTTCCGATTGTTTGGGGCATCTGGAAAAAGGCTTGTCCGGAGAAGAAAACGTGAGCGCTACCATCAGTCCTGTGTCATGCCAACAGTAAAGCATCCTGACACCATTCATGTGTGGGGTTGCTTCTCATCCAAGGGAGTGGTCTCACTCACAATTCTGCCCAAAAACACAGCCATGAATAAAGAATGGTACCAAAACACCCTCCAACAGCAACTTCTTCCAACAATCCAACAACAGTTTGGTGAAGAACAATGCATTTTCCAGCACGATGGAGCACCGTGCCATAAGGCAAAAGTGAAAACTAAGTGTTTTGGGGACCAGAATGTTGAAATTTTGGGTCCATGGCCTGGAAACTCCCCAGATCTTAATCCCATTGAGAACTTGTGGTCAATCCTCAAGAGGCGGGTGGACAAACAAAAACCCACTAATTCTGACAAACTCCAAGAAGTGATTATGAAAGAATGGATTGCTATCAGTCAGGATTTGGCCCAGAAGTTGATTGAGAGCATGCCCAGTCGAATTGCAGAGGTCCTGAAAAAGAAGGGCCAACACTGCACATACTGACTCTTTGCATAAATGTCATGTAATTGTCGATAAAAGCCTTTGAAACGTATGAAGTGCTTGTAATTATATTTCAGTACATCACAGAAACAACTGAAACAAAGATCTAAAAGCAGTTTAGCAGCAAACATTTTGAAAACTAATATTTATGTAATTCTCAAAACTTTTGGCCACGACTGTAGGTACTGTTGGTTATGGTATAGCATGATTAATCACTGCCATTTGAATTTTAATATTTATTTTGTTTTTATCAGGGTAATTTCTAGAAGTGCGTGTCTACTCTTCATGGAGGACACAGGCTTCTGCATGGAGTTTTAAAATATGTTGTGATCATCTCATTGTGACCTGAGCTGCTGGGCTGCATCGGTAAATGCCTTAATATGTACATTTGCCATTGAGTGTTTTATATCTGCATTGGAACATGTTTTAAAATACTTTTTCTGTCTGTAGCAAAGGAATGTTCACCTTTGTCTTCATATGTCAATGAGCTGTGGGACAGTTGAGCATACTGAAAAGTAGGCCTATATTTTCTAGCCATGTTTGAGTTGACTATGCTATGCTGTTTAATGAGGCTGGCAACTAACATGATTGTTTATTTCCAAAAAGGGACCAGGCCAGCTGGTTTGTTTGTGTGATTGTGTGATGTGATTTTGCTTCTGGGCCTACCACCCATGTGCCCTACTTGTAGTAGCATTGTTCCTTAACTTCTGGTGCTATCAATGCTGGTGGTTCTCCTCTCTAACTATGTCTTCTGCTTAGGCTATCCCTGTACAAGGCCGGATCCACACTGATGCTTTGCCCCTTCTTGCCAAGGGACCACATTGTTAGAAACATTGGTTTGGGGTGTATTTATAACCATAACACGGTGTGAGATTTTTGTCGTGGTATCTGAAGATCTTGAATGTGTGGTGCTTGGTGTGTTGCATGCTTCTTCTGGTGCTGGGTTGCTGTCTCCTGTTTCTTCTTGTCTCACCAGGGTCCTCCTGAGCAGGGGTTTCGCATTGGCTGATCCGACCTTCCTAGACTGAGGAGAATCCACCAATTGTTTAGCAGTATTTAAGATCCATTTTAATAACTTTTCCACACTTTTTGTACTAAATTGTAATAAATTTGGAATACATCTATATATCTGCCTCTTGTCAACTGTCCCTTTGTGGGGAAAATATAGAGTTAGCTACACTACATTAAGGGAAGACTTGTGGGTCCTCCTGCCCATCATCAGGGGGTGGCGTAGTCAGACCGTAAAGATTTACTGCTTGACGGGTACCACAAAACCATGCCAATCATTAAGCTAAATATTAGCCTCAACTGGTCAAAAGCTTTTTTTTCTTCTTTTTTTTAAATGGCAGCTATGGGGCAAAGTAAGCCACATGTTGTAGGGTAAATTGAGTCTGCATTTTAACTTACCATAAGGCACTGTTGTTAAAGGGTTTGTTCACCCACAAATGAAAATTAGGCTACAGTTCACTCATCCTATGTGTATGACATTTCTTCTTTCAGACAAATCCAGTCAGAGTTATATAAAAGATAGTCTTTGATCTTTCAATCTCTATTGTTGCAGTTAGAGGGTGTTGCATTCCTTCAGTCCAAAAGAAGTGAAATAAAAAGCCCCTTTCCATAAAAAAAAATTGTCTCACATGGCTCTGGGGGGTGAACAAAGGCCTCCTGTAGCGACTTGAATGAACTGATGTTTTAATGTGATATCACTAGTTTAGTTCATATGAGTATTAATTGTAGTTTATTCATAGGGACAGTGTACAAGTGCACCAAATCCTTCTCTGATAAGAATCAGAAAATGTGTTTCACATTATTATCAGATATATCTTTCCACCTGTAGTCACTAATGGCCTACAAACTCTGTTTAGTCTGGAAGGCTACAACTTTGGTGTTCAACATATTGTTTCAGACATCTAAACAATTAAATATTGAAATTTAAACTTCATTTGGTTGGTTTTATGTTGTTAAAGTTAATTTTATGAAAAGAAATGTGAATGTCTGTAAGAGGAAAATATTAAATTAGTTTTTATATTGTTATTTATTTCACATGGGTTTGAATCAGATTTGGTCAGATGGTCATTTCAGATGGAGCATTTTACCCACTGACTCGACTTGGGTCAACTTAACAATAACCCTGAACCATGGGAACACTTTTTTTTATAAAAAGCTTTATTTTTAGAACCCTTTGTCATAGATACATTCTGATCATTTAAAATGATTTCATTAAGGGTAGTATTAGATAGGATAGATACTTTCATTGTATCTCTGCATAATTTTCCCTTATCTTGATTTTTGAAGTAAAAAATTTCTAATCTTACCCCACTCTCTCTTATAAGTATTAGACATTTATTTAATATTTTACAGCATAAATCTATATTATATACTAATAAACAACTCATTTAGAACATTTATATGATTTTTAAACAATTTATAGGCCTACTATTAATATGGTTTTAATAAAATATGTTATAGATTACTTGTATCAAGACAAGTGATTATAACGTGGACTATAGCCTACTTAATTACAAGAATTAAAGTGTGACAAACAGCTAAATGTTCTATATGATGATTTACTTGCTGGCTTGCTGGAGCTTTGAATTCATGTTTGCAGTGTTGAACTGCCTTTAGCAGCCTCCCTTCGCTTTTTCTCTCAAGTGTGCCAACAACAGCGGATTATGTGTTATTTAATCTTTTTTATTTCTATGTGAATTGTAATGCATCTACCTGATAATGTACGAGCTCCGAGAACTGTGGTCTCTACTCAGGCACACAGGTTTTGAGTGATGCTGCAGGACAGTGGGAAAATACAGAGCGAATTTGCGGAATCAGCGAATCTTTAGCGGAGTGCTAACAGAATGCATTTAGCTCAGCTGAGGGTGGAGGGTGTTGTGAGAGGGGCACCTCAGCCGATGAGGACAAAGGAGCGGTGGCTTTAGCCACCGGGCCACCCACCTGTGCACAGCCCTGCCTAGAGGGGCTTTTATTATAAAATGAACAGTGTAAAATCCAATGTGCATAGGTGGTGTAAGAAAGCCCCATTGTTTCCGGCGTCTGTGGTGAGTTTGGGTAGCAAGCATAGTGTTTTCTCAGTCCGCGACTCTGAGAGAGGAGAAATGGAAAAAACATTAGTCTTGGAGGTGGTTTCTCACTTGCATTCCCTTTGCCCCATAAGTGCATATCCTTCATTTGCTGAAAAGTGGCGGATGTCCCATGTAGGCTGAAGGAAAGGGCTGGGTATTTTCATTGCTCACTATGAGTACTGAAGGCTGCATTATTTGTGCCGACAGAGTTAGGGCGGCCTGCCAGTTTCCCTTGGTAAGATTCGAAGTGGAGCCTTTTGTGTCTATAACCATATATATATATATATATTAAACAACAGGGGGAATCAGTAACAGGGGGAATTTGCCTCAACAATATTGCATTGTTGTAGCGCATTGTCAGGGATGGATTTCCTGAGCCGAAGTCCAGCGTTTGTATCACCTTTGGTCCTTTCAAAGATGTTGGAAAGAGCTGGAACAATAATGGTTTCCTCAACTGAGAATAAGCTGCTTAAAAGTAGGCCAGTACTGTTTTGCCAGAAAGACATAGCTGGGTTTTTCTTACGAGGTGCTAGTGATGCAGTTAAACTGAATTGTTTCTATACAGGCTTCAGTCAATCTACACACCTTTAGGGGGTTTTCCACATGGCATCAGCCCTGATGCAGCATTGAGTGAACCTATTAAAGGGAATATTTAAATGTTTAAAATAAATCAAATAAAACCTTGTCGTGTCCAACATTTCCAATATTCTAAATTATTATCATGCTACTGGCTACATGCTACTGAACAGGTATTTGTAATTTTGCAAATTCAAAAACAACAGCATTTTTTGGGTGGATTTCTGACCATCAGCCAAGTAATGTGTCTAGGACAGGTAGCTATTTTTTACAAGGCTTATTGGAATTTTTTTTCCTGTGGTGACATTTCTCGAAAATGGATACTTCGGTTCTTGTTTTTTTTTTTTTCGGCATGTTTTTTGATACTTTTTAAGTGAAATGTCCACTGAGTTCCCCTAAAACAAATGGTTTATTGCATTGGTTGTTATATGAGATTTAAGTAACAAGGTTCAGGAGGAGCGCGTTCAACAAAAGCAAATGTTAAATAAAAACCATAACCTAACCATGCTCATTTAAATTGCATATACTAGTCTTTGTTACAGGACTCATACTCAAGTGCTCTACATTGCAAGTGGAATGCTGTACCAGGTGAGCTATCAAGCAAGTTTACTACTGTACATTAGAATAGCCATTAATATGAAGCTGGATATGTGATGCAATCATCAAAATGTCTTAGCTATGAATCATGACCTGTGGTAAAAGTGTTTTGAGATCATAACATAGTATCCCGCATGTATTGTGCTATAATATATATCAACATTTCTGTATTCATTCAAGTTTGAGCTGTATAACAACAGATGTTGTAACAATGTAAGGATACAGATAAATGTTCTAATGGGAAGAAATCACAACACTTGTAATCTCATTGCGCACTTAACTGCTGCACTTTGATTAATGGGCCATACAAGTTAGAGTTATATTAGATGATGTATAGACGTGATACAATACTAATGAGTTTATTCTAGTGGCACTAAATGTTACACTGGCCTTGATTTTTTTTCACACTTATCTGTTTATATATGCTATTAGTGTATATATGATATTTATTTTTTTATTCATACTGATATTTGCTGATTTTCTCTCATTAAGAACACGTCTGATGATCTGCATGACTGGGATATTTCACAGAAAAAAGAAAATTCTGTCTTTATTTAAAACCTGTATTACTTCTGTGCAGCACATATGAAAATCTTTAAAAAAAAACATCTCAGTGTTCTGCAGGTTTAGAACAATGTGAGTGTGAGTAAATGATGTCAGAGTTCAAATTTTTGATTGAACTATTTTTTGAGTTTAACAGGTTGGAGGACAATACATTATATAATTTATATGTTACAGATATGATGAACTGGTAAGTGAATAGAATTATTATTATCTTCCATGAAACAAACCAAATAAGTATAATGATAGTTGCATGCAACAGTTTCCAAAGCTGGGTGGCCAGACAGACTGCCTGGCAGATGATTATAGGGAATCACACACATTACACACAAATGTTCAATTGTGCAAATGACATTGAAACCTACTTTATGACTTTGAGGGCCTCAAGAAAGAAACTATTCATATTCCAGACAAAAAAGGACAAGTGTCCAATTGTGATGTCACATTTGAAGTATGGATACAAAAAATCACAATAGCAGATTGGAAGTCTGTTTAAAGGGCACCCAAAGTCAGAAAATCATTCTTTTGATCACTTCTTCATAGATATAATGTCTGACAATTTGGCATAAATGAGTAAAATAAGTTCCATTGGCATGTTTGTTTAAGTGTCTGCTCCTCTCACATTATATCTGAAGAATGTTACAGGATATTGTTAGGCACTCAACTAAATGCTTTAAGCAAATCTACAGCTGTCCCAGCAGACTTGGACTCCTTCAGCCCTTAATTGTTAAAGAGTTTGAGGAAATGCATTCTGGGTATTAAAGATGTACACCACAGACATGACATAATAATTCTTAAGACCTAAGGGAGGAATGATTTGTGTACAGTTAGTCACATTATTCCCCCTTCCTGAATTTGTGCTATTTGATTTACTGCTGTGGATGTAAAAAGGACACGATTTCTCTCTGGGGTCTGTGTCTGTTAGTTGTAAATCCAAGGAGAACTTGCTCGTCTAATTGCTTCTAGAGGAATCACACATCTCAGCCTCCTCACTTAAGATGTCTGATGGAAGCATTAATGTATTCTGAAAGTATCTGCTGTACAAACTGAATAACTGATACAGATATAGCAACAAAACTTTGTATTTTATTTACAGTATATATATAGAAATCCATCATTGCTGAGTGATATAGCAGGCATTAATGCCTTTGATAATAATTAACTGAAGAATAATCGTTGTGTAGATTCTAGTTGTGGTCATTTATTATATTATGCATATGAATAATAGTTCATTTATAGTCTTCAGGGATGTATGATGAATGAGTTATTTGTTCATATCTATTCACACTTAAACTTTGCATTGATTCCCTATCTAAATATGAATGCTCATGTGATAAGACGGTTTTAAGTTTCACTGAGAATTCAATTTAATCGAATGCTATTAGATTATTCAGTGGTTGTATGATATACAGTATTAATAGAATTAGGGGAATTCCTTTCTTCTGTCTACTATCATGCTTATTATACAGTACATATTGTAAATTAGACTGCATACAGGAATGGAGAGTTATACACTGAGCATGTTGAACATTCATTTATCAGATGGTGAACATGTTAAAAGCATGAAAAATGACATCATAAAATCCAATCATGTATAATTTTAAATATACATTTCTCTGTTCAGTTTTGTCGGGTCTACCAGTTCCATACGTGTGTCTTCCTCCTGTTCTCCATGTTGGATTTACTCCTGTGTTGCATTAATAAAGACTATTTCGATTATCGTCGGCTCCGTGTTCCTTTCGGCAGCATATAGCGTGTCAATATTTTTATGCCAAATAAATTATATATGTAATAAATACAAAACTTTTACACATTATAACAGCACATATTACAACACTTATTACTCTTGGTTATGTATTATACATTTTTAACTATCAAAATGTTGTTATTGTTTTCTAAAAGGTCATGAAAAAAACAATGATCAGTTTTAAATTAATATTAACATATACAATTTTGGGAAAATATAGTTGTTCATTTCTAGTTCATGACACATAATACATTATATAATGTTAACAAATTGAACTGTATTGTTTATCCTTTTTTCATTGAAACTAAACACTTTTTTGGAAAATGTGTGAATTGGCTCTTGTCATTAGTTCACAAACAGCCACACAATAAACTCATCATCTGTATCATTAACACAGTGCATCATGTTTTTGATATTAAACACCATTGACAAGCGAGAGTATTTATAGGCTCAATGCCTGTGTACGTGGCAATGAAACCAAGGACTGCAATATATGTTATTGCATAGTGAGAAATGCTTCAATATGCCTGTTTTCCCTGCCTTCTCTATCCTAATCCAGTTGTGAAGAACTGACTTTCCGGCTTCTTGTGGCTAATGGAGTGTCAAATCACACTTCCAGCAGCTAAATATACTTGTATTCAGCACACCCTATGACGAACAGAACAATCTAATTCAGTTTGGCTGTCTTCATCTCCAGTCAGTGTTAAGGTATGATTCATCTTCCCAGCTTTGGCTAGATGTGTGAGGCGTCAGGGTGGCGAGGATGTCCAGCGCTTTGTATAGAACTGAAGTGAATAATGGACAGTTTTAGAATAAATAAAAATAATATTGATGATCCTAGATGATCTGGGTGTGTAATAAATTACAGTGGTAATTTTACAGCAGACTCTACAGTAAGCATCCAGTGTAAAGTGTAGATGGTGTAATACAATTATCATGAGCTTAGAGACATCATCTAGCTCATAAGCTGGAATTTTATTTAAAGTAAAATACTTTAACAATGTCAACCAGTTTCCAGAATTAATGAATTTCCATGCTATTTCATGCTTCAATAACCACCCATTTAACTTCTCATGCAGATTTCTTTATCACTGGAAATATATCAATGGAATAAAAAAGAAAGATGAATTAATTACTGTAACCATTACAGTGAATTTAGCTGTAACCATTTTGGAGCTGCTTTGATTTTACATAAAGTGTTTGAGTATTAATGTATTGATTCAGAATTAAATTTAAAATCCATGGATGGATGGATAGATGGATGGATGGATAGATAGATAGATAGATAGATAGATAGATAGATAGATTCAGTTTGCATTATAAACTCGTCAATGAGGATTCCACTTTGAGAAGAAGGATTAATACCTCACCCAAACCACATTGCAAAGTGTGACTCTGTTGTGTAAATGGATCCTGTTCTAGCAGAGAGTTAATGTAAATGTCAGTGTCAGTATGTCTCTCATGCGGTCTGTGACTTTCCAATAAAGTGATATTTTGTAAGCTCTGATCACCACACAGCTCTTTCGTTCATTCTCAGGTTGCTGTAAAGTGCCCCATTAGGATCAGGCATAAACATCTAGCTGACCAAGCACACAAAATAACCCATTAAAAGGGGCATTTTCAAATAATATTACAAGCTTTTAAAAACACTTAATGCACAGCCAGCAGAAAAAGAATTATGAATAGATTTTACCTCTCAAATGTCAATACTCTTGCATTTGGTCTTTATATGTTGTATTCCCCACTAATATACAGTCAATATTTTGTTGTTTAACATTATTGAATGAAATATGTCTTAAACATAAACTGAAGTCTCTTTTTTTCTTTGCAGTGGGAACTGCCACATTCATAACTAAGAGTACATGTAGCTGCCTGCACGGAAAGGAATCAAATGTTTGTTCCGTGTCTTCAAAGCATCTTAAGAATTTCCATAAAACAATTGATTCTTTATTTTTAAAAACAGAAATTTAATGAATTGAAAAAAAGAATGAAAAAATCATCCCCAGAGATATTGAATAAATAGCAAAAAAAATAAATAAATAGCTAGTAATATTATCTGATTATTTTTAGAAAAGTTGACAAGTGTGTATGGTCTTTTCCTTATTAACATCCATCTGAATGGGTAGAGTTTCTAATGAACTTTAATGGTGAGATCCTGCTTACGGGGAGTGACAGCCAAACCCCTCCCATTCTGTCTCCTCATGCTTGCTTTTTCAAACACAAACATATGCACACACTCTCACACACATCCAAGCACAGTTACACATTTACAGTCTTGCATGTCTGGACAGAATGATCAATAAAGAGTCACAATCTTCAGACCACCTTACAACAGCCTCACGCAGAGGGGTAAGCAAATAAACATTTTTATCACTGTATTAATAATGGTATGATTGTTACAGAAATGTATGTATTTTGTATTTGATATTTGTTTTCTTATCAGATCATGTATCAGATCATAGAACAGATGTGTTTCGATTAATAGAGAATTTCATTGATTTTGATTTTGTTCTCTTTTATTGAGAGTTATGATATCTTTGAAATCTGCAATATAATGTTATATATACAGTACCTTTACAAAAGAACAATATGTGGGCTCGCATCTCAAAATTAATATATGTGTATATAATATATAATTTAAATAAACAATTCCATGGTAAGATGTTTTGGATGACAGCACAGAAGCAGTATTAAAATGATGTTAATACTGTATGTCTTTGAGTTCAAAACGCTAACCACTTTCTTTGATCAAATTAGAAACTGAAACCATAATATGGGTTAGAGTAAGAGGCTCCAGGATGATATGAGAACATACTTACATCTGGTTGAGTAGGGTACAAAACTGAGTGTGCTCCAGACCATTTTTACAGAAGATGACAAACCTTTGATTAACAGAGTGCCTGTGGACTTGACAGTGTCTGGAAGAGTTTCCCAAATCTCACAACATGACAAAAAAAAAACAGAAAAAAAAACATCCAAGCAAATGCTGAAAGTCATTAGTTGGGCAAATCATTTAGAAAGTAACATTTTTATTAACAGTTCCCAGGCTCAACAAGTAACCCTCTTCCTCAATCATTCACTGTAAAATGATTTTGTCAGTTAAAAAATAAATAATAAATAAATGCTTTATTACATAATATCTAAATTGATTAGATAATATCTAAATTGAAGCATCGTGATTACAAGGTTGCATTAAGTTGCCTTAAAATTTAAAGCTCACCTCATAATTTCAAATGCACATTTGAACCTTTTTATGTGCATGTTGGATAAATGATTGATTGATGTCTAGATTCAAAGCATGACAATATATATAGTTTTGTAAAATAATAGCAAATAAAAACTGTACGTTTTTTATTCTTTTTTTCAACAATCTTTTATTATAAATAGTTTTCAGCTATTAGTTGCATGAGAATTAAGCTGGATTTTTGATATATTCATCTTTTTGTCTGTAGGTGAGGATGGCAAAAGTGGCAATAGCTTTTGCCGCCGCCTTTATGCTGGCCAGCATAGCAGTCATCATATCTATAGCAGTTGTGCAAACTCATAAGAAGACTTATATATCCCGTGGATTAAAGGTAAAATTATGTAATTTTTACATGCATGATACAAGTCGGAGCCTATTAAACTGACCAATAAACTGGGTTCCCTTTAAAGTGTATAAAATTATGAGGCATGAAAGTATAATTGGTTAGTATAATTAACTCATTAATTTGTTAATGAATAATATATAATATTATTTGTTTAATAATATGTAATATGTGGTTAAACTATATGTTACACATGAATGTTTGTATGTTCAGCTTATGTAACATTCCTAATAAGTGTTGAAAAACAAACATCACACATCACACATATGGAACACTATTCATTTACAGATGAATAGTGGGCAAAATGTGGTGAAAGATTATTATAGTTATGATTTACGGATTATGACTTTACATAATACTACTTTCAGCTTCCTATTACTCAGTGAAAACAATATATATATATTTTTTTTTTTACAACACTCACTGGAAACCTATTTTTCTACACACAAAAACTACTTTCAGTGGATAATCACCATTGATGGAGTTATTTAGTTCCATAAAACAATGCATCATTAATCTTTAAATAGATGATCCTTTTGATGACTCATGAAGTCAATCTTTGAATATTTTCCCAACGGAAAAAAATATACTTTTGTTAGTTTCTTCCAAAAGGGGCTTCAGGCAATTAGACATGCCTGCTCTTGACTGCTTCACTCAGTCATGATTGAGACCATGTCAAATTGCTATTCACCAATGCATTTTGTGGAGAGTGCAAATGAATAAGCTCTTTATGGCTTTGAAAGAAAGAGAATTTGGTGGTGACAGTTACTGTAATAATGTCTTTCATCACTTCTGTTGCTCTCTCTCTCTCTCTCTCTCTCTCTCTCTCTCTCAATATCAATCTAGGTGTGCTTTATTGGCATGACAAAAACTGTACATTTGTATTGGCAAGCAGTTGCAGCTGGGCTGCTTACAAATAGTGCACATATGTATTAACAGAAAGAAAAAAAAATAGTTATAATAAAATATATAAAAAAGTATTAACCATGTAGTGCAAAGTGAATTAGTGTATGTGAATGTATAAGTAAGAAATAAAATAAAAAATAAAAATAAAATAGAAGATGGTAAAATAGAATCTCTCTCTCTTTCTCTTTCTCTTTCTCTTTCTCTTTCTCTCTCTCTCTCTCTCTCTCTCTCTCTTTCTCTTTCTCTCTCTCTCTCTCTCTTTCTCTCTTTCTCTCTCTCTCTTTCTCTCTCTCTCTCTTTCTCTCTCTCTCTTTCTCTCTCTTTCTCTCTTTCTCTTTTTCTTTCTCTCTCTCTCTCTCTCTCTCTCTCTCTCTTTCTCTCTCTCTCTCTCTCTCTCTCTCTCTTTCTCTCTCTCTCTCTCTCTCTCTCTCTCTCTCTCTCTGTCTCCAGTATGGTATTGTTTTGGATGCAGGCTCCTCCAGGACCACTGTGTATCTCTATGAGTGGCCTGCCGAGAAAGAAAACAACACTGGGGTTGTGAGGGAGACCAAAAAGTGTCAGGTTCAAGGTACTGATCAACTTATTCTTTACAGTGAACAGCTCAGAGATATTAGTGGAACTTTCCATGAATTCTGCCCAAGTTGGGTGTGCCATGATGTAAAAAAAAAAAAAAAAAAAAAAACATTAATAATAATAATAATAATAAGTAGTGTAATAATAATAAGTATAATAATAATAATAAATGCAGGTAGACTGTTCTTCACAACATTTATTGAAATAGAAAAAGTGAAAAAAACATTTTTGGTAAATTAATAATTATCTTATATAAAAAATAATAATAAGTATAGTTCTTTACTACTCTCTTTTACTACTGTTCTTTACTACTCTTTTAACATAGGCAGTGATACAATAATAATGAAACTTAAACATTTTATACATTACAGAAGGTAATGTAATAATAAAATGTGTCTTTTCAAGGCCCTGGCATTTCAGATTTTGGTAAAGATGCGGATCAGGATAAAAAGACATGGGAGAGTTTAAAAGATTGCATAGCATATATAACTGAGGCCATTCCCTCCCATCGGCATAACTCGACCCCAGTCTTCCTTGGGGCAACAGCAGGGATGAGGCTTCTACAGTAAGAATCCTTTTTTATATATATATTTTCTTTTTATGTTCGTATCTCTATTGCTATATTTATCAGTTGAGTCATTTACTGTGATACTGAGAGTTCAGTGTTAGAGAACAGAATTAAATATGAATAGCAAAATATTAAATAAAAGAAAATTGGTCTTATGCGCATGTTCAGAGAGTTACAATTATGTCCAAAGTGTTATTTCTCAAATAACAATACATTTTAAATCAATCAACGAAGAAATATCGAAATATATAGTTGCCACAAAGTTAAACTGACACGATGCATGCCATATCGTTGCAATAATTTATATTTTTTATTATTATTATTTTTTTACACAGTATGAAAGATGAGGAGACTTCCAACGCTATTCTGAAAACCATCAAGAACTACCTTAGCTCTCTTCCTTTCAATTTTCAAAATGCCTCCATTATCTCTGGACAGGAAGAAGGCCTTTATGGCTGGATCACCGTCAACTACCTGAAGGGGAACTTCCTAGAGGTCAGTCCATGGGCAGCTTTACTGGGCAGTGGGGATCTTTTGATTCTTTTTTTTTTTTTAAGGTACAGTCATTTTATTACACAATATTGAATCTGAACAAAAAGTACAGAAAACAGAGATTTATTGAACTTTTTACATTTTTAACTTTAGTCTGTTTTATAGAAAAATCTCTGGAATGCCTGGGTACATCCTCATGGGGCTGAGACAGTTGGCTCATTGGACTTGGGTGGCGCCTCCACCCAGATTGCCTTTGCCACTTCTGATGATGCCAAAGGTGAAGACCTCATTAAGGTTTCACTCTATGGCTATGAATACAACATCTATACTCACAGTTTCCTCTGCTATGGGAAAAATGAAGCTGAGAAGAGAGTTTTGGCCAAACTTGCAAAGGTAGAGTACACTCATGTCATTGTCAAATGAATTAGTGTGCATTACTTGTTTCATAAAATATAAATATGTTTTATTTATGATACAGTAGGTAAAACATTTTAGATCCACATTGGATTTTTCTTTTAGATTGCATATGAATTGTACCTGTTAGACCGCTTCTATTTGCTTCACTTCCATCAGTACACAAAGACACTGATCTGCAAAATATGCCTAAAACCTTTTTTCTAAAATCCATTTTTGCTGAGACATGCAATTAACCCCATAGCTTATGCTTAACGTTTCCCCGAACAATGCAATGTCAACACTTGTACAGATTGCACTAATATCAGCCATTTAATGTAGGGTTAAAAAAGAGAAATTAATTTCATTATATTGTCCTGATTTCTACCAGAAATGTTTATATTAATATTTTCTTTAAATGCATTGTACTGTATTAGGTATTTCCTAACATAAAACTATCCTAACATTAAAACAGACTTGTTTTAAACACATCAAAGGTGGTCTGTCCCACCCCAGCGGTTGAAGTGTTTTCCAATTTATTAAATAGTGTTAAATGCTATTTAAATGTAGTGCAAATAGTGGCAGATATTATTTGAACTTCACTGTAGTTGTAGTACATTGTTAAATATTGTTCAAGAATAACAACATATCCCGTGTATATGATACGAACATCAATGTATGCTGGCTTAATGGGATCTTATCTTTCCCTAACCATATTGAACCTGCTGATCAGTAAATGTGTTCCAGGAAGAGGATTGAGCATGAGCCATAGTTCTGAGCGTGCACAACTGGAGCTGTACGTGTCATGGTGGATGTACCAGCCCATTTGATTGTCAGGATTCTTTTGTAATTTTGTCTATCTCAACCAGATAGTGGTGGGCAGAACTAGCGTAAATAACCTTTGCCAACAAGTTGGGCAATTTTCACTTCATTTTTTTTTATTTTAATGATTAACTATTTTAATGACCAATTACCTATTATCAATATAAAAAGGTAACACTTTATTTGTTTTAATGTATTACTTATGCCTTGTAATGCACGTTATAATGCATTGTACAATCTCATGAATAATTGTGACCACAGTTAATGAATTATAACATTTACAGTATCAATTCATTGTTACACTATGTATTTTAAATTCATTTGTAATATTTACGACAAGATATAATGTAATAAATTACACATTATGAATAATTATAATACATTATAACCTCTATTTACCTTTTATAATGCATTATAAAGGCTTTAAGTATCATTTTACATAGTTGTCATGATCTCTCTCTCTCTCTCTCTCTCTCTCTCTCTCTCTCTTTCTCTCTTTCCCAGGAATCCACCAACTGGGCTAATGTGAAGCACCCCTGTTATCATTTTGGCTACAATAACTCCATGCTTGCAGAGGAGGTTTTTGGCAGTGAATGTACACAGAATGATCTTCCAACGAAGTATAGTCCAAAGCGAAATATTTATTTTTTTGGACAGAGTGACCCTGAAGGGTGCAAATTATTGGTTAGCAGTATCTTTAACCTGACATCCTGCCAGGGAACTGAAAACTGTTCCTTCGATGGAATTTATCAACCACCACTCAGTGGAGACTTCATGGTAGGCATAAAACGACCATATAGGTCGTTTGTGCAAGCACCTTATTATGACCTATGTTTACGTTTTAAAGTTAAGCGTCCTCTAGCGGGCGTAAAAATAAAAACAGTATCGCGTTGCGTCTGTCATCATGAAATGACGTATAACGTCATTACCAATCAAAACGCACGTTTATTTAAATGCAATGTGTGGGCTTTTTACACTGATCAAGTCAAGTCAAGTCACCTTTATTTATATAGTGCTTTAAACAAAATTCATTGTGTCAAAGCAACTGAACAATTCATTAGGAAAACAGTGTGTCAATAATGCAAAAAAAAAAAAAAAAAAAATCTCACAGTATTTCCTACATATTTTACTAGGTGGCTTATTCATTCGAATGACCACACCTAACCCCACCCCTAAACCTAACCCTCACAGAAATCATGATAAATTATGATCTATTGAGCATATACATTTTCGTGCACGTCCATTCCCTGGGATCGAACCCATAATAGTATGATTACCTATCAAGGTTTAACGCAATAATCTACCAACTGAGCTACACGAAATGCAAATCAGAGTGCAAATAAAAGAGTACAAAACATTAATATGAAAACGGCCTTTTGCCGATAGGGGCGCAATTGTAGTATACGCTCTGATGGGTTGTATTTCAGGGATTTGGACAAACGACCTGTACGAGCGTATTGGTTGGAGGACAGGTTGCATTTCTCTTAGTTAAGTTACATGCTGTAGCAGAAATAGTGGTAATGCTTTAGATTAGGGAGTACATTTTCAATAACTAAGAGTTTTCACTCAATTAAATCCTAGCTGCTTATTAATAGTTAGTAAGGTAGTTGTTACGTTTAGGTTTGGGGTAGGATTAAGGGATCTAAAATATGGTCAGAATAAGGAATTAATGTGTGCTAATAAACAGCCACTGTGCTAGTAATATGCATGCTAAACAACTAGTTAATATTTCACCCAAAAATGAAAATTCTGCCATAATTTACTCAACCGCATGTCATTTAAAACTTGTATGCTGTTATGTTGTCTGTTGAATGCAAAAGGAGAATAAAAAATAAATAAATAAAAATAACAAACAAAATCTAAAAAGGACATCTAATTCACCGTAAAAGAAGAGAAGTATACTATACACCAAGGCTTTGGAAGCCATATAGTAGCTTTGTGTGATCTCAATGATGTAATGTAGCTCTCAAATCAAATGGGTGCCTTTATGGTTAAACCTCAATAATGGCAAATGTCATTAATTCCTTGCATGTTATTGTGACCAAACGTTCCGACATTTTTGTTTAGGCTTATGCAGGCTTCTACTGGACTGCTTGGGCTCTTAAAGTGAATGGATCCAAAAGTATGGAGACTTTCAACATGAACATGAAACAGTTTTGCTCAAAGGACTGGGAGACTGTGAGTATTGACCAACTGCATAATCATGACTGGTAGGATAACAGAGACTGGAATAAATGATTCTTTGTGTAGATTTGATTGATGTGTAAAATCAATAAACCAACCTTTTAATGTCCCCCGACCCCCTTTAGCTCAAGACATCCAACAAAAACATCAGAGAAATCCATCTGAAGTCCTACTGCTACTCTGCAAATTATGTGCACAGCATTCTTGCAGACGGTTACAAGTTCAACACAGACAACTGGAAAAATCTAAATTTTCAGAAAGAGGTACATATCTTTTTTTCTTTTTTTGGTATATTCACAATTTCTAGCAGGATTCTGACAAAGGCCAAATGTATTTCACTGTTTATTGGTTTACAAAAATAACTAATCTCATTACAAATAAACTTAGTACTGCTTTAAACCAGATACACATCAAAAGAGGAAAATATTGCTATCATTGTAGTTTTGAGAATGACACAAATATTAATTTTCACAAATTCTGCTGCCTCAGTTTTTATGAAGGCAATTTGCATATACTCCAGAATGTTATGAAGAGTGATCAGATTGCAATTGGTGGCAAAGTCCCTCTTCGCCATGAAAATTAACTTAATCCCAGAAGCATAATCACTGTATTACAGCCCTGCCACAAAAGGACCATCTGACATCATGTCAGTGATTCTCTCATTATCACAGGTGTGAGTGTTGACGAGGACAAGGCTAGAGATCACTCTGTCATGCTGAATGATTTAGAATAACAGACTGGAAGCTTTAAAAGGAAGGTGGTGCTTGAAATAATTTTCTTCCTCTGTTAACTATGGTTACCTGCGAGGAAACATGTGCAGTTATCATTGCTTTGCACAAAAAGGGATTCACAGGCAAGGATAATGCTGCTAGTAAAATAGCACCCAAATCAATCATTTATCAGATAATCAAGAACTTCAAAGGGAGAGGTTAAATTGCTGTTAAGATAGCTTCAGGGCACCTAAGAAAGTCCAGCAAGTGTCAGGACCATCTCCTAAAGTTTATTCAGCTGTGGGATCCGGGCACCAGCAGTGCAGAGTTTGCTCAGGAATGGCAGCTGTCAGGTGTGAGTGCATCTGCACCATGGACTGTATAAAAACATGGACGTAGTGTCCATGATGTCACCCGTAGACTCCTGAAGAGCGTTTTTGAAGCCAAAAGTGTGCAGAGCGAGCCGTCGCCATCATGGCAATGCGTCACCGCGTGACTCTCCCGGACAATCGAAAATGGGCAAAAAGGTGGGAGCTGGTTGCTGAAGCCACGCCCACCTAGCTCGACAGCAGTGACAGCAGCGGCAATCCACCTGTCACTCAAGTGACCACACCCTTAATATAATTTAAACTGATGAGTTATAAAAAATTCAACCTCCTCACAGTTGTCATGAAGGGCAAAATTAGCTATATAGACCAAAATCATTTTTTTGAACCAAGCTGTAAACGTTATTTTCTGCTGTAAAATTGGGCATTTTAACATGGGGAGTCTATGGGATTGACTCCCTTTTGCAGGCTTCACGAGAGAGAGAGAGAGCGGGAGGTTGCCGCTCGATCTGCATGCACAGTGAGGCCAAGACTTTTGGAGGATGGACTGGTATCAAAAAGGGCAGCAAAGAACCCACTTCTTTCCTGGAAAAATATCAGGGATGGACTGATATTCTCCAAAAGGTACAGGGATTGGACAGCTGAGGACTGGGGTGGTTGCTTCTCAGCCAAGGCTCACTCACAATTTTGCCTAAGAACACAGCAGGAATAAAGAATGGTACAAACTTCTGACCATCCAAGAACAGTTTGGCAATGAACGATGCCTTTTCCAGCATGCTGGAGCACCTTGCTATAAGGAAAAAGTGATAACTAAGTGGTTTGGGGAACAAAAAATCTAAATTTTGGATCCATGGCCAAGAAATTCCACAGACCTTAATACCATTGAGAACTTGTGGTCAATCCTCAAGAGGCGGGTGAACAAACAAAAACCCACAAATTCTGACAAACTCCAAGCATTGATTATACAAGAATGGGCTGCCATCAGTATGGGTGTGGCCCAGAAGTTTATTGACAGCTTGCCAGGGCTGAAATTCTTCTAATTTAATAAGTGAATTAAATTAGAAGAATTTAATTCACTTAATTTAATGAATTAATTAAATTAAATTCATTCATTAAATTTTTTAATAAGCGCAACAGGTTGTGGGTTCGATTCCCAGGGAACACATGTTAGGTAAAAAATTTAAAAAAATAAATAAATAAAATAAAATGAAAAAAATGTTAGCCTGAAAGCACTGTAAGTCGCTTTGGATAAAGGCATCTGCTAAATGCATACATTTCATTTTAATTGTAATTTTAATTATACTTCAGTATACCATAGTAACATCTGACAAAAATATCTAAAAACACTGTAGAAGCAGACTTTGTGAAAATGTATATTTGTGTCATTCTCAAATCTTTTGGCCACGGCTGTACAGTGGTGGCCAAAATTATTAGAACACCTGACAGATCTGAAGATCTGATTTTTTTTTTTTTTTGCCTCTAAAATATTATTTAATTTCATAATGTTGATCAAACATGCAGATGGTAGTTCTGAGTACAACAAAACTTGATGAATTGAGTCGTACTGTTTTTATGCACTTTTAACTTTAATATTTGGTATGTCCACCTTTTGCAGCAATTACAGCAGCACATCTCTCTGGCATAGTGTCAATATATTTCCTGAGAACACTAATGCTAACCTCATGCCTTCTGCAACTCAAGCCAAAGGCTTTCCTTTGACTGTACAATAGATCTTTCCAGTTTATATTCCAACTTGCCCCAAATTTGATGGGGTTGAGGTCTAAACTTTGAGGTGGCCAGTCCATCATTTTGAATGTTCCAGCAGATTCCTTCCATCGCAGGTCGTTCCGGAAATAGTTTGTTATATGGGTATTGTAATGGCAAATTCAACAAAAACAACTGAAACCTCTTAAATATGCCAAGTATTCTACTAATTTTGTGATTTTTGCAATCTGAACACATTACAACATTGCAAATACTGCACATAAGACACTAAAACTCAGAAATTGGTTGATAAACTTTACAAATAATTACAAACAAATGGCAAGTTAAACATGAATTTTTACAGAATACTGTAAACCAGAAATATTCATTTAAATGTCTTTTCACAGTTAATGCATTTCTTAGCACCTGAATTTTAAGGAACACACGTCGAATCTAGTAACCTATGTCCTGTATCAGCGCATGACTGTGATGTCAAATATCTACCAATGATATTCTCTCCCCCTCCAGCAAATCAGTTCTGTCTATCAAAACTCTGAAATGAACTGGACCTCTCCATATGTCTCTTTGTGTTTCACAGGTAAATAAGACCAGTATAGCGTGGTCCCTGGGCTACATGCTTGCACTTTCCAACATGATCCCAGCCGAAGGGAAAATCATCAAGCTACCCATTAACAACGTCCTCTTTACTGGTCTCCTCCTGCTGTTCTCTGCTTTGACTATTATCACCCTTACGTACCTCGTCATTGCGCTGGTGCGCTTTTGTTATTGAGGTTCTTGTACTGAGTTCTCGTCTGCAAGACTAGTGTTTCACCCAGGGAGGTATTGTAAACCAGGAGAGATTTTGATGTGTCAATGCAGAATTACCTGCTAAAGAAAGATTATAATTATAAGAAGGTTCAGCGGTGCTAAGGTTAAAAAAAGACACCTGATGTGAACACCAAACCTGTATTCAATGTCATTCTATCCAAAAAGGCAGTGTACAGGTCTTTCTAGCCCAGGAATGCAGTAGCAAAGTCTTGTACTGGGGATTTGAATGAAAACACTGAAGACTAAGACAAGATTTTAGCATATTTACAGTGAAAAGTATCTATTAGGTCCTGACAATGTTTTGATTGTGTATTGCATCTAATGTTTGTCTCGTTCAACTGCATCATCCTTTATGTATCATACATGTGTATTTCTGCATGTGCTCTTCAGCACACGTCGTCTTTGGACGAAATATGTCATATTACTCTAAATAAATGTTATGATTGTTAATACAATATTAATGTGCAGTGAGGACTGGTGATTATGTATTTCAACTGATGGCATTTGACATGTAATGCTATTAAAGTAAGTAAAATTAATTCTAAGGACACTTTTTATATACAGTAGACAAGTCAAGTCATCTTTATTTTACACATATAGTGCTTTACATGACACAGATTGTGTCATAGCAGCTTTACAGTGTTAAACAGGAAAATAATGTTTCCACAATGCAATAAAATGTTAATTATGCTGTAAAGCAGCTCTTTAAAGAGAACAATAGTAAACATTCAATTTTCCAGGTAAAGTCAGCTCAGTGTTGATTCCTTGATGTCATCGCCTTGTTTGTACAAAGGGTAAAGTCAACAATGGAAAGGGACCCAAAATCCACTGGTGACAGAAATGGAGAAGAAGGGTAATAATAATTATAATAATAACCTTAGGAGAAACCAGGCTCAGCAAAACAAATACATAAGAAATATATTCTAAATAAATCTGAAAATTCAGTTCGAACATAAAAATTTTATCCAAATTTCTTTATAGGAGAATAGGAATGATTTTAATTTGTTTAATTTAGTTTTCTTTGGAATAAGATAAAGAATATCAAGTCAAAATGTATACAGAGCATACTGTATATATTTACTGTATATGCATTTGATTTTATTAGATGCAATTCAGCAATAATATTATTGAAAATGCAAAACAAGTATAAAAGTATCCATAAAGGTTTTTAAATTCTAAGTGTTTTATTGTTTGTTGAAATATTACAGAATTATTTAAAATTCAGTAAATGTGAGGCTGTTTTGCAAATAAATACAGTTGTTCACATATTCTGCATCTTCCTCCTCTGTAAAATCAGAGGTGTTGTTAGCTTTTTGTTATTTATTTATTTATTTATTTATTTATTTTTATTGCGGCTCCAGTGGGTTTTCTTCTTTTTCTTCTTCCAAACAAGATTCCTGTGCGATATTAGAGAGAGAGAGACATTGCTCAATGTACTTGCCTTTTTCCCAATCATCTCCTTCTGTTACTCACCATTCTACCAGAAGAGGACAGTACAGTCCGAAAATACATTCTCAAGGTGCCTTAATTATTTTTTAGAAGTACTCTTTATGGATAGTGAACCAAAATGTGAAATATTTTTTGAACAATACAACTGATATAAATCATTTTCTTTGTAAAAATGTGAATGAAATAGTTTTACAAAGCCCTACATTTCATCCTCTAATTCACCAAAGTAACTGTTCTTGTACTCTGACATGATCATTTAATGTGTCAGAACATTTCATCATTTTGTTACTTTTTTTTAGATGACAGTCGAGGTTAACACCAAGTTCCCACAGAAATATTTTCCCAAAATTAACAGTAGCTGTAACTTTGATTGAAATTAGTTACCACTGTAAGTTTAATTGTCTTCTGCTTGAGGATTTTGTTTACACAAAAATTAAATGAAGATTACATACAACATTTGTGAAATCACTAAGAGAGCCCAGCCCACGACAATAAATCTCCTCAGTATGTTCTCTTTTTTTCTTTTTTTTAAGTCTCTTCTCATGTTACACAGCACATTCCTCTCCAAACATCCACTCTGCTTTCCCTTCTCAAGTCCACCGTCCTCCTGCAATGTGTTGCTAGAGATCAGAGCTTTGTTCTGAGACTTTGGAAACTTTGCAATGGAAACTCAAGAATAAACCCAGGGAAAGTCACTAAACAATGTGACTTTGGATCCATCTCATGCATAAACCGGTCCAGCTAAGATGAGAGTAACTTAAAGAAGGTTTACATCATGAATAATACTGTATTTGCATGGATGAGGAGTGCAGGAATGAAGATGATGTGGCGCTGATGCTGTGATTGTACAGCCGGAACACATTAGACGTCTATCAGTGGTTTTTATAATGGTAAGTGTCCAATTGAGAACTTTTCATTGTTATACTAGCTCAGAATGATTTGTTTGTAATTACTTTTGCACATTGACTGCTTTCCTAGAGTTTATATTGCACAGGTCATGTTTAGTGGTGAATTATTAAATACTCAATGAATATTTTTTGAGATGAGCTTTTATTGTTTAACTCACAATGCAAACCTTCACAAAACTGGATAAAAGTGTTGCTTTTAAAATGTATCTGAATTCAGTAAAAATAGAATCAAATAGCTCAAAATAGTGCTCTTTGCAGAACGTGGCACTAAAGCACATTGTGTGTATTAAGATCAGACTTCTGATGTGTGTCTTTATACTCGGCAGGAAAGTCTTTGTTTTCAATAATGCAAGAGTTGTACAACAGTGCCTAATGTTTTTCAGCATTGAGAATTCTTTGAATCATTCATCCTAGCTCCAGCCCTCCTCAGCAGACCCCAGCAGACCCAAAGACAGGCGTTCTTGCCTGTGAGGGTTAGGTTGCAGTTACCAAGCATTGCATTGCAATTATTTGCAGAGAAGGCAATGAAAAATGCATGTGGACTTTATCTGCTGATCACTGAAAGACTGCGATGAATCTAATGTTTTATGAAGTAAAATTATTTAAAGTAATCTTTGATATGGATCACTCGTGCATTCAGTGAAGACTCTTTGATGGTAGAACATCCAGCCAGATGTTACTGCAAAATAAAAGGACCCTAATGCAAAGCTTAAAATCTTACCTGCTTATTATGTTATATGTGCAGTGTTGGGAAGGTTACTTTGGAAATGTAATAGGTTACAGATTACAAGTTACCCTGTTTAAAATGTAATAGTAGTGTAACTTTTTCAATTACTTTATTAAAGTAATGTAACTAATTACTTTTGAGTACTTTTTGATTACTTTTCTAAATTTGTGAAATTTAAAGAATAATAAATAAAAGCATATACATCAACTTAAATACAGTTATCTAATAAGCATGTGTCGTATTCTGTGTAATAAACTCCTAAACATTGGTGTTTTTTTTAAACTGCTGTCTCTGTATATGATGATAGTTTTCTCAAAATAAGTAAAATGCACATGAAGTGACACAGAGCAGTTCTAGAAATTATGTTTATGTGCTCGTGTACTCCTATATTGAGGCAGCAGAGGTTGAAAACACTGCAAGCTTCAGTAGGCCTATGTGTAGTAAATGAAACCATGTCTTTGCCATTAATTTACAGGAGGGGCGGACTGGGAAAAAAAATTCAGACTGGAAAATTCAAACTCATACAAACAAATTCATGGACAAAACTATTTTTTATCTATTTTAAATCTTTAATTTGGGGACATGCAAAATAATTATAAGTTCTCTCCTGAACTGCACCTTCACTTCCATTTTTCTCTTCAGTCTCTTTATTTTGCCCTGTTATCCATCTCTCTCATGACTTTAATACTCAAGATTGAACAAAACTATACAATACAATACTCTACAATACTACAATATCTTTATAGAAAAATCCTAATACTGTACACGAGTCATGTTTTCCTTACAAAAATTGACTTGCTTTTTTTAGCCTATATAAAAGTAAAATAACCTTGTTTTTTTGTTTTTTTTTGCAAATGGATTTGTATTTATTTTTAAATTTTTATTTTTGGTGATCACAGTTAAACAATAGTAACCATTTTCTCTGGATTTATAGTTAAATATTAAAATGTTAATTTTCGTAAGGGTTGTGTTGTTGTCTGTCGTAGCTCCCCTAAACCTATAAAAAAAAATCTGATTGTTTTTCAGATAAATTCCTACTGTAACATTACAACTGATAATAATGATGTCCTTTATATAGTTTTTTTGAGTGATGACTGATGAGCAACGTGCTGCTGCTTGATTAAATAAATAAAAAAACAAAGACAAAAAAGCATCTTTACAGATGAAACTGACCTGAAACCCTGAACACTAGTTCTGCTTCTCTGCTCCAGCTGTGCGCTTCCCCAGTCCACTCTACTCTCTCTCTCTCTCTGTCTCTCTCTCTCTCTCTGTCTCTCTCTCTCTCTCTCTCTGTCTCTCTCTCTCTCTCTGTCTCTCTCTCTCTCTCTCTCTCTCTCTCTCTCTCTGTCTCTCTCTCTCTCTGTCTCTCTCTCTCTCTCTCTCTCTGTCTCTCTCTCTCTCTGTCTCTCTCTCTCTCTCTCTCTGTCTCTCTCTCTCTCTGTCTCTCTCTCTCTCTCTCTCTCTTTCTCTCTCTTTCTCTCTCTCTCTCTCTCTCTCTCTCTCTCTCTCGCATTGATTACTCTGAGTCTGATCCAAACCATTTGGCGGAGGCGCGGAGAGCGCGCGAGTCATGACTAACACTTCATGACTTATTAGAGATTTAATTATCAAATGGCGGATTCGCAAATGATCGCTTTAGTACATTCGGCAGGCAATTATACAATAATGATATTAAATAGTGGGGCAAAATCGGCTGCCAGGCCACCGAAATTGTCCCGGTTCTCCCGGTGTCCAGTCCGCGCCTGATTTCCACAGACACGCAGAATGTGCATTCAAGTGTACTGACCTACTTTTGATTTAGTCATCCAAAATGTGGCATATTCCGTCCGCGTTAGGCATTCCGTTTTTATGACTGGATTCTACGAACCATAGTCAGTGCGATTTGGGAAAGAAATCAGTTAAATCTGTATGTGGATGTGTGTAAATATTCAAATGTAATCCCCTTTGTAATCGTAAAAAATTTCATAAGTAACTGTAATTTAATTACTCATTTTTTCGTAGTAACTGTAACTAATTACAGTTACTATATTTTTGTAATTAAATTACGTAACGCTGTTACATGTAACTAGTTACTCCCCAACACTGTATATGTGGCATTAATCCTGGCAACATAACAAACACTACAACAATATTAAAAAACTGCTGCTACTATTATTGTATTACTACACTCTTAGAAAAAAAAAACGAATCAAAAAAATTTACCTTTAGGAGTATAATGAAAAAATTCCGAAATAATGCGTGTATACACGGCATTGCGAGACAAACTGTTCCATGCCTACTGATACTGGCATCCAGATGTTGATGTTAAAGCTGGAATTTAGTCTAGAATCCATCTGGAGGTATTTTAATAAGATTACAAGGTGTTTTGAAACTAAAACCAAATAATCATACCTCGCAGGGAGATTTGCTTATTGTCTGTATAAGATAACCCCTTTTCCACCAAACCCTTTTGCACTAAACCTATGCCAGAATGCTGTGTTTGTTTTTTTGTTTTTTTTTTACCATACTAGTCGATTTCCTTTTTTTGAACAAAAGGAAACCCCTGGCACTTAAAAGCTGGCAAGAGCAAAGGGGTTTTATTCTGGCAATCCTTCCAAATGGTTTGTTGGCATGGAGATGGTGCTTAATTGCAGGTTGCAGTATTGTTGACACCAGGATGCTAAAAGCTCCTGCAGTTGTCCAATTGTGGTCTTTCCTGTGTGGACAATACACTATTTGTAGTGCATTGTCTGGTTTATTTGTATCATTCGTTTGTGTTCTCTAATCATGCCTATGTGTATATCTCAGATTTCTTGCCAGTTTTTGAATGGGCAGATTTCTCTTTTGTTTTCAGATCCAAGTACTTTGTTCCAGTAATTCTGCAGGTCCTGTTTAAGTGTTTGTTCTGTTTGTGTTGGCTTATGATAGCTGGCATGACTTTTCTACAAGATAAGAAAAATAAAATGGTTTATGCCAGATTTGCCACAGATTTATAGATTCTGAAAACCCACAGGATATTGCCATCCCTAAACCTGTCTCTTAAAGCTTGAACATGAAAATATAATACAACCAGTACAATAAAACCAATACATTACTGTCATTTTACAGTTTTTTTTACGATTACTTTACATAATTTAACAAAACCCAGTTTTGGCACACACGTGGTACATACAGTTGGATTCTGTTTGAACCACTTAGACACTGCTGTTCTCAATCTTAAACCCTTGTAACATTTCAGTTTTTGATTTTTTTTTTAATATTGTTAAAGTACATGAAAATATTGACCTTACACAACACATGAGACAAGTTCTGCCCATTTATGAAAATATTTATAGTATTTCTCACCACATTGTAAAATCGTTCGGTACATCATTGCAATTAGGTTTTGTACAGAAAATCAGAACATATTCCAAATACAAAATAGTACAGTACATAAACTTTTGTGGAGATGGGGGAAAACATCTTAGCATCAACTCTTCGCATGGCCAACTCATCCATACCACAGTCAATGTCATCCCTCACAAGATAGCGAGGAAGGAATCCTTTTGAATAGTGAATCCTTAGTAAAAGGAGGAGTAAAACATAGGGTCGGAGATCATAAACCTTCCACTGTCATTCAGAAGGGGAAAAGCAAAGGAAGGGAGAGTGTTGTGGGAGGTACTGGAATAATGGAACCAGACACCTAGGCTGTCCAATACTTAGTCTGTCTAAAAACAGTATTTAGTATGTAGTCGGTGCTGTACGTACCTATTTTGGCATGCAAATACCATTGGAGGACCCCATTCTGTGTGATTGCAGCATATTGTGATGCTACTACTACGTTGACCTGGGACATTCAAAATAGCTCTGTGGCCATAAATGTTTTTCCCTATTCCGCTTCCTCTTCCTGCACTGCTGCCTTTCATTTTTGTTGAAAACATAAATTCACCTGTTGCCTTTTCATTATGCTTACACCTTAATTGTTGAGTTTACAGTTAAGTATATGCACACCTGATGGCCGTGTTTAATAAATTGGTTCATAAATTTAATATTTTGGAAAGCAGTGCCTTAAAATGGCAAAGAAGTGACATCATATTAGATTTCTGTGTCTACGTGTGTTTAGTGTCTGCAAAACAATGTGTGTAATGTTTTGCAAAAAGTGGGAGGTTGAGAATGTGCTTATAGTTGTGCAGAATTGGGCTGAAGGTTTTGCTCTTTGAGTGTCAGGTTTTACTAACTGTGTGTTATTTTTAATTTTAGTGTGTGAGAAATCATAAAAAACTGTAATGAAGTCTTTCACAGAGATGAAGCATTTGCAGGTGAGGTTTTAAACGTTTAGCGTTTTATTCAGAACTTATGCATAACATCTGTTAAATGTGACTCATTGCTGAACATCTTGAATTCACTTGTAAGAAGGGATCTATGTTTGAAAATATCTGTGCCATCTGGTAGAGGGAACCAGTTTGCCAGTTACTGCCTGGCTGAGTCAGTCACTCCTGAGAGAGCAGTATTTCCTACTGATAACTTTAGACATTGCTGTCCCAGATTCCCAAGAACTTATTTCTTTCTTTTATGTAAAATCATTAGCTGTTCAAATTTCCTGCTGGAAAAGATGCAGTACTTATCAAAAAAATTCAAAGCGTATATAAGTAATACACAGTGTTCTTTAAGTACTATCATATACTACATGTACTGCTGTGTGTGTGTGTGTGTGTGTGTGTGTGTGTGTGTGTGTGTGTGTGTGTGTGTGTGTGTTTGTGTGTGTGTGTGTGTGTAAATTCATCATAGATTGAGATTTGACTCTGACTCACACAACATTATCTAGAAGTCATTTCTGCAATGTTATTGGTCTGCCTGTTAATCAGCGGCAGCCAGTGAGCAGTGAGCAGCGAATGAGCATGGCAGAATGAGATAGCCACCAAGGGAATTAGAATTGATTGTCTGAGGAAGTTGTGACATTGTAATAATGGCTTCTCAAATTGCCATGGAGCAACAGCACCTGCACACAATTTTTGTTGAGCTTTAGAAGCAAGTCGGTGTCAGGGAGAGACTAAATGTAGATAATCAAGAAATATGATGATATTTGTGTTTAATTAAATCTGGAGACATTGCAAGCAGGTTATCTACTGTATAGCCTGTGTATTTAATTCCATGGGTTCATCCAGCAAACAGATCTAAAATGATCAGAGGTAGATGTACACAATGTCATTTTTAAAGACAGTCTGGGTACTGATACTTTTTTTGTGGTACTCAATTGTTGTAGACCCTATTTAAGGGGGCTTCAGCTCGCTGGTCTTCCATTTAAGTCTAAGTCAACATCAATCTGGATAAATTTGAAAATGCATCTTTTTCTCTACGTTTTGGCCTTTCCATTGACACTGACACAGTGTTTCTGAAGACATTCTCCCAAGAGGATACATTTAAAAATGCTTTTTTCTCATTGTAGTGTGGACTGTGAAAATGGATGTATTCAAAAACTATGATAAGTGTTTAGTCATGTGTCACATATTGTACCAATAGATATGTACCAGCATTGTTGTGCCTGGTATTCACATTCATAGTCTTGTATTTTTTATTATATTCCTAAAAATCTGACAGAATATTTACTTGCAACTGCTGTTCTGCAGCAAAACATGACAATTGCTTATTTTACATACATACCATACATGGAATGGTTTTGTGTGACCTGGACACAACAGTGAACAGTGAAATATTTTGTTGAATATGAGAACATAAGAACATTATAAGTGGTCTCTCTGTATCATCTTACTGAGCTTTTATCACTTTTTATGCATGCACAGTAACGTGACTGAGGAATTCATAATAATAATAATAATAATAATGATAATAATAATAATAATAATGCTAAGATGGAGATTGTTTAGAAAAGAAAACACTGTTTTAAAATTTATTGTGGATAATGTGAATGTAGCAAGCCCTGCTAAAAATCTGTGATTAACTCAGTTGTCAGCATCCTTCTGTGATTATGAAATCTCTGTTCAAAGCAGCTGCAGCTGTTTGCAATTAAAGTATTTCAATCATACTCCTCACAGTTATTGGGGGGGGGGGGGCATTAAGGTTAAATTTACAGTATTACAGTATTATCCTTCCCTCTAGTAAGTGACAGACCCGGTCATATAGGTCACACATAGGGCAGCAAAAACCCCACACAAAGCTCTCACACACATTTACACTACACTTCTTAATTTTTCATCCAAAAAACAGGGAAATTACAAATACTAAAATGCAAGCAAATCTGTCACAATTACTGACATACATGCACCATTTAGGAGTATATTCTTCTGAATCATATCAGCTAAAATACTAATAAAGGAAAATATAGCTGACTACAAAGGCAACATAAAATAAAAATACATGATTTACTTTCTTAACCCTTTAAAACCTGACATAAAAAATAGTCAGAAAAAAAACACTTAGATTTTTATGGTGTATTGAACCTACTGTATAATATGGTTTATTAAACCTATAAAAAGTACATATGTGTTGTAAGTGTCCTTTTTGATACATTAGGCTTTTTAGGCTGATGTAGAATGATAGAGGTGAATATGGAGCTAGTACTTCAGGAGGAAATAAAGTTTTATTCAGAGAACAAAACTAAGCAAAAAAATGCAATTTCCTGATATATATTTATGGCCAAAAAGATTATATTCTGGTAGCTTGTAATGTAATCAAGGATATACATATATATCTAATATCTAAAACTGTATAGCAGCAGCATAAAATGCATAGAAATATCAGCTGTCACTCTGTCTCCTAATAATATATTATTGAAAGATTGTAGTTAAATGATTAGCTTCACGATCAAAACTAAATAATGCATATGTAAAAATCTAAATATCAAAATGATGGCAGTTTTTTTTTCATAGAATAATTAGCCTATCAAATATTTCTCATTTTGTTATGCTAATAATGGTTTATTTTGTTTATCTAATGCATAGTTTGTGATATGTTTATGTATTTATATAGCTTTCTAAAGCTTGGTCCACAAGAGCCAGTTGCTTTGTTGTTGTTGGTGTATGCTGTTTTTCTCTGTTGCTTTTGTATGTGAATATAAATGACTGCAGCAGACTGTCAGTGACACATTTTCAACCTACACACAGAGCTGCGCATTATATATTTCAGGATGACACTAGTGTCAAAAGCATCTGCTCCATAATAAGAAAGACACTCGCTGATGACACTCTGAAGGAAGGACAGACATGGCAGCAGATGGCTGATCTCTTTTTCTTCCTCTCTCTTTCTCTTTCAATCTTTCTCTCACCGTACCTTCCTCACACCAAACCATTTGACTTCTGCATGCAATGGTATCACAGATCCTGCTTTATGGGTAGAGGGTAATGCTGACCTTTGCACAATGCATGAAAGATCATACATCAAGCAGAGTTTTCCCACAGCCGGTTATGCTATGGAAGATCCTGCTATGCTGACATTACACTTTTTATTTAGTCTTAGGGGGCTACGGAGTTTCTCAATGCAAGCGTGATTTTATTATATTATTATTATTATTGTTTTGTTTTGCTATCACAATAAGGAATTTTCATAAAATTAGAGCAATTCAGCAGGGAATATAAAATCAATGCAAAATAATATATTAAAATTATTATTATTTGCCATTCACAGTAAGATGGAATGCAATGGCATCCAAAAATTGAGGTAACATCTTAAAATTGAATAAGATGCTGCAAAACCTGTAAGTCATATTGTAAGATTTCCATCTGATCTGAATATGTTTGTATACTGCATGTGTTTATATATTTCTATATACTTATATTTATATATTATATTAATATATATTGTATATCTGTATTTTTTTTAAGCATATATATATATATATATATATATATATATATATATGTGTGTGTGTGTGTGTGTGTGTGTGTGTGTGTACGTACAACGGCAATAATTTCAGTTACAATGTCTTGATATATATTTTAAGGCCCCAACACCAAACCTACTCTCAGCCTTTAACCTAACATTTCTTGACAATATAAAAATGTAACAGGCAGATATATATATATATATATATATATATATATATATATATATATACACACATATAATATATATATATATATTATAAATTAATACACATTCAACTTTTGTCATATATAACCCATGGTCCCACAGATAAACAGAAAGACAGACCATAATAATATAACTCACCTAAAATTATATAAATGCAATAAATAAATGTGAGCTCATTTAACAATTTTAATTACTTTCATTAATTAAAAACAAAATAATCAACATTGTCATGCCCCTGAACTCATTATGTTGTGTTTTCCCTCCATGTATTCCGTGTACTATGTAAATTGTATCATTCCATGCACTTGTGTTCCCCCAATTATCTTGTGTTTATAAGCCCATGTCCGTTTTTGTCAGAGATGGTATGTCTACCTCTGTGTTTCGTGTGCTCCTGCCTGCCCTGTGTATTCATGTGGATTATTGTATTAAAAGAAGATTGTTCCATGCATTCCTGGTTTTCTCACTCCTTGCTACACATAGTGTGACAGAATGTACGACCACCAAAAAAAAGTTTAAATTGCATGTCTCCCCTCCGTTTTGTTTCCATGTTTTTTCTATCTGTGTTTTTTTTTCCTCTGTGCCCTCATGGATGCTTTCCTTCACCCTGAATTCCGCTTCCTACTGTTGGAGCCGGGAGGCTGATCTCTCGAGGACCATACCACACAGTTCCTATTGTCAGCTCATATCACCAGCTACCCTGATGACACACTCTGCACTTTCTATGATGCAAGCCTGAGCGTCGAGTGCAGAGCGCTGCCATCTGAATTCACTGCCTTTTGTGGAGTGGACACTGGTGAGAAATGGATCTCCATTCCTCACCAGTTCCCAGGGATTAATCGCCAGTGCCACTCCCGACCCAGAGCCCAGCCCACCATCTCCCCTATGTGCAGAGCGCATGCCCGAGCCCACAGCTGACGGAGAGCCAGAGCCCACTGCAACCTATGAGCCATCGCTAGAGAGAGCGACAGAATTGAGGATCGCTGTGGAGACAGAGGTTGTGACATCAGTGCAGGTGTGTTAGCCAGGAAGCACTGCCTGCCACGAGGGAGAAAGCCACGGACGGTGCGAGGCACCGCAGCTGAGGGTAAGCTGAATATGGCATAGCAAAAGGGCCAAAACGAGGAGGAGGATCTCACTGGTTGGGAAACTGATCTGGAGATCGAACTGCCCCCCTCCTTTCTCCGTTGTCTCCGCTGTTCCTGTCCAGACTTCCTTCGTCCATGGTTCCCTCGTTCAGCCCTAAATGGGCTTCCGATTCTCCAGTACCTGCTCCTAGAATATGCCCTCCAGTTCCCACTCCTCAAAAATGCCCTCCACCACCGCTGTCATCTGGCAGCCCCTCTGCTCGCACTCAGCCCACAATCATTGCGGTGCGAGCCCAGCGGGACTGCCATCCTCCAGTGTCGCGGTTGTTGGAGACTCCCTCACCTCCGCCTCCAGCCTCCGAGACCTGGACTTCACTTCGGCCCATTGACCTGGCGGCTCCACAATGGCTTCTAGCTCCCTCCTCTCCATTGTGGCCCCGGTAGTCCACAAGCTCCGCCTGGCTCCCTCGTCCCCCCGGCTACGCCTTGGTCTGGCATCAACCATCCTGCGCCTTGGGAGTCCACTCCTCTGGCTTCACCTCGTCGTTCCATCCCTCTGGCTCTGTCAGGCTCCTACATCACCTCGGCTCCAACTCAGTCCTCTGTCACTCTGGCACCACTGCAACCTCCCGGATCCACATCTCTGCATCAGCCGCCGGCGCCATCGGCTCCACCTAGGACCTCCAGATCCTCTCTGTCACCCTCGTTCATTGGCCCTCCATCCTCTCCGTTTGACCTATTCTAAAATTTAATTTTAGGCCTACCTAAATTTGTTCATCGTTATCTTATGCTACACATCTTATGTGAATAATCATTGTTCATTAACAAATATGAACTTAAATGCCTGGATGAGGAAGAGTGATATATACTGCAGCTAAAGGGGCTCAAAGCACCATCTTTCCCAATTACATCTCAGCATTGAGTGAGTCTTTGTTCTCTGTTGTCATGAGAAGGTGTTCATTCAGATTTCTAATGCAGCTGTCATAAACAAGCTTTCAGCTGCTGGCAGTTTGTTTGTTTCCTTAGTCTTGTTCATGAATTGTAGTTTGACATTCTGTATACTCTTTTCATTCAATCAGAAAGCTGCAACTTCTCCTTTTTGGACCATATTAGCTGCGAGGGCAAGTGTCTGTACTGGACTGATGGCCATTTTAATATGAACACTGTATTTATTTAAATGATTGTTCTGGGTCAATACATGTTTAGTGTTTAATTTCTGCAGTAATTGCAAATGGATGTACAAAATCTTATTTTCTTTCCAGCCATGTCAGCTTATAGGGTCATGTTCATGGTGAGAGCCAGGTTTAGTTATTCAAACCTAAAAATAAACAAGATGTTTAAAGGGGACCTATTATGCCCCTTTTCAAAAGACGTAAAATAGGTATCCGATGTCCCCAGAGTGTGTATGTGAAGTTTGACCTCAAAATACTTTACAGATAATTTTTTTTATAGCTTGTTAAAATTGCCACTTTTAGGGTATGAGCCAAAATGCATAATTTTCATGTCTTCCCCTTTAAATGTAAATGAGCTGGTGATCCGGGGAAGAGGTCAGAGCATCAAAAGCTCAAGCTCCTGCAATACCAGTGCTGGGTTTGCGAATAAACATTCCACTATTGGTAAAAGCCTGTTAACTTTACAGACAAAGCACTCAGTTTAAAAGTCAGTCATCTGGTTGTACTTTGCATAAAAAATGCACTTTATGAATTACACAGACGGGAATATGTGATTGTGAATATGTGCTTGACTAATTCCAGCGGTCAACTTCACATTGCTTTCATATGCAATTTTAGCTCCCACCTTTCTATTCACAATCATTCTGGTAGCATGTGAAGGCAGCATCAGTTAAAAAAGACAGACAATGGTAGCTTTAGCAACATTAGCCTTACAGAGTGCTAAGAAGCTCTTTCAGAAATGCAATTTGGAAAACTAACGTGTAATACTTACTTCTTACGGAGGTGTAGCTGGATCACAAACAGCTGACACTACTGCATCCTTAAGGAGTAACTTTTGTGCAAAATCTGCTTTATACTGACATTCACTCATTCACAAAGCAGTCCGGTGTAGAGTTGAGGGAGCATCTTTCTTCAAAAACTAAATTAATCCACCTCGTCTTCAGCGGCTCAGATTTCTGTGGATGCATACATCCAGCTAAAACAAAAAAAAAACTCCAAGCTACCTAAATATTTACTTGATTTAAAACTTTTTTAAAGTCATGCCACTGGTTTCGCAAATGCTGCTATGTTGTTTAGGGTGAGCCATATGTGCTGTTCATATGGGACATGTCCCGGCCAGGATTTTAATATTGCCTAAAATTTGTACAAATTTGTCTGCTAGCTGCCTCACGTCACAGAGGTCAGTTAATTCTCAGCACATAGAGACTCTTTCACCTAGATATCACACTATAGAGATTGTGTCTGTTCCCCGAACTAGAAAATACAAAAAACGTCGAAACCAAGTTAAGAGTAACAATTTAATTGAGGTTCAACAAATAAAAAACAGATGCAATACAGATAAACAAATGATAAAGCTTGGCTTATTGAATATCAGATCCCTTTCTATGAAAACACTGCCGCTGTCGCCTCTGGCTTGCTTAGTTGGGGTCACTTCATTTACAGCGATATCGTTGACGTGATTATTTAAACTGAACAGAGATGACATCACTGAATTCAATGATGAACTGCCTTTAACTGTCATTTTGCATTATTGACACACTGTTTTCCTAATGAATGTTGTTCAGTTGCTTTGACGCAATGTATTTTGTTTAAAGCGCTAGATAAATAAAGGTGACTTGACTTGACTTAAAACATCAAAAGCAGTTTGACCAATAACATGCAGGTATTGTTCATAATTGCCCAATTGTGGGGCTGCGCGTGAGAACGTGAGAACTACAGGGAACGATCAAAGTGATGCAAAGCACGTGTTTGTTCGGTAGTTTGACTTGAATCGTTGCTGCACACCGATCAAAAAAAGACACCAAAGTAGGTTCACGAGAGCAAATCGAAAGCATTAGGAGCTGTGTGCTCTGCTCTCTATAGCTCATGAATGTCACACAACCTGGATATTTTAGGCAATATTAAAATCCTGGCTGGGACGTGTCCCGTATGAACGGTGCATATGGCCACCCTAATGTTGTTTGAACAAACATGACAATGTTGCAAACAGCGTAAATGGCTTATAGCTCTGCATATTAATCTGGGATAGGAAAAGGGTTATTAACATTAAAAAAGGACACAATTCACCTTTAAACGCTACTGACATTTCAGCATTCTGCTTTAAAAAAAAAAGTGACGAGGGTCATTTCAGTATACTTGAGTTTACTTCTAAATCCAACTCACTCTCATGAAATTTCTAACTAGTTTTTGTGAATTAGAGGCTAATTTGTTTGAGTTTGTACATTGCAGTTTTACATTTTCAGTTGATTTGAAACTAACAGTTATGATTAGGTATAGGGTAGAGGTGGACCTTTATGTTTAGGCAAAAAAAAAATATATATATTTTTTTAATCTGTATGATTATATTGTCAAAATTCATACAAAACACCACCTCAAAATATTTTTCATGAGATCAGGTTGGGAAATGCATTAAAATAATTTACCCAGTTAGCCATATGCTTCTATATAGTTTACTGAAGGCAGCATTTGCATTAACATTAATTTAAAAAAAATTAATTGCATTAATTTTCTGTAAAGTTGCTTTGTAACGATTTGTATTGTAAAAAGCGCTACACAAATAAACTTGAATTGAATTGAATTGAATTGAATTAACATTCTATGTGCAGGACTTCATTACTGTTGGTAAAAATGGGCCCAGATGGGTCTAAATGATTTGAGCAGATAAGAGAAAGAGGTGGAAAAGACAAACACAATGGCAGATAACACTTTACTTTAACACCTCAAACATGCTGCTTTTAAAATTTGCAGTGAGAAAAAACACATCCATATTTTGTCTTCACATGCCATATTTTGACTGTAGACAACATGTTTGTTGGATTCATTTGGTGTTTTTTTTATGTAATGTTGTTAGGCTTTTATACTTTTTTTTCCATTATTTCACCAGAAACTAATTAATACACTTTGTTTTGAGTCCTAAAGGCGTAGTCTGTGAAAGTAAGAAAGAAAAAAAAAAACTATTGAAAAATAATAGCTTTGAGATGTGAACATGTTTTCCCCAAAACATTGTACTTGTCTGAGTAAATCCTCTTCATGGTCTCAGTCTGTCTTCCTGTGTTTGTTGTGCTTGGATCACTGTCTTGTTTAACAGTGTGATGTCTTGGGCCATACAGTACAGACCAAAGGTTTGGACACACCTTCTCATTCAACGAGTTTTCTTTATTTTCATGACTATGAAAATTGTAGAGTCACACTGAAGGCATCAAGGGCTATTTCACCAAGAAGGAGAGTGATGGGTTGCTGCGCCAGATGACCTGGCCTCCACAGTCACCGGACCTGAACCCAATCGAGATGGTTTAGGGGTGAGCTGGACCGCAGACAGAAGGCAAAAGGGCCAACAAGTGCTAAGCATCTCTCGGGGAACTCCTTCAAGACTGTTGGAAGACCATTTCAGGTGACTACCTCTTGAAGCTCACCAAGACAATGCCAAGAGTGTGCAAAGCAGTAATCAAAGCAAAAGGTGGCTACTTTGAAGAACCTAGAATATGACATATTTTCAGTTGTTTCACACTTTTTTGTTATGTATATAATTCCATATATAATTCCACATGTGTTAATTCATAGTTTTAATGCCTTCAGTGTGAATCTACAATTTTTTTTGTAGATTCTCTAGATTGTAGAAAATAAAGAAAACTCTTTGAATGAGAAAGTGTGTCCAAACTTTTGGTCTGTACTGTACTTTATTAGTGTTGTTTGCATTTGCCAGTTTAACGTACCATAGTGTCAATATGCTTAATTGTTAACATAAGTACTGAAAGTTTAATGAAAGCATTTAATTTGCAAGGGTCCTCTAAACCACAGACACAACAACGTTCAGTGTGAAGTTCAGTCTACATACTGTACATAGCCATAACTTCAACCCTTTTCTTTCACCATCTGAATATCTAGTCAACTTTCCATACACTCACCAGTGGGTAATCAAACACCTTTGATACTTTAGGAGGTGTAAGATTTGTTAAAGATTGTTAAGGTCTTGTTTTATTGGTTTTGGCAGATGTTCTGTGTGCACTGGACCAGCGAGAGACTGTTGCTTCAGTGGGTTGTTTTCCTAACAGTTTGTTTAGATAATGTGAATTGCTGAGGGGTTTTATCTCTGACTCACTGTTAAAACGCTGACCTGGATTTAAAGATTTCCTTTGTGGAATTGAATTGTTGTTGTTGTAAATAGGTTTTATAAGTGTGTGGGAAAGAGCCAAATCTCTTTTACAGATCTAAAGCCTGTAACCTTAAATAAAAGGCATAAACAAGTAATTTGTTTTATTCAGTATTTTTAATGTACAGTAAAAATAGCTAAACATTTTTAAATCAGGACATATTTATTTGAAAAAAAAAAAAAAATTCCATTAGATTTCTAGTAATGTTTTAAAGGGGAAAAAATAAAAAATCTATATTAATGGAGTTTAATGCTTAAAAAAAGAATATCTGGCAAAGGGCTTAGAAAAACTAAATCAATTAAAAAAAACATATCTTTTGTCCGGTATCAAAGATTTGTATTTTTTTTTTTTTTTTTACAATTTGATACATATACAATCATACTGGATATTTAATTGTGCATGTTTATTAAATTCATATTATATTTGCTTTCATCTAATTTAACGTGTAAATCTAATCTTTTGCAAATCTTAAAATGAATATTCATTTTTCTTACTGAACATTGCAATGTTGTGATGAGTAAATTTACCTCTAGCATTCAAAATTACTAATCTATGTTCGTATTTTGTTTTTTATTCAAGCTCTTTTAAACTCTGATTCAGGGATTTGAACTCTTGACATCTGGCAAGCAATACCGTGAAAGCTCATTGAGACTTGTTACCAATGCAAGATAACACAAATGCAAAATGTATTTATTTTTTTATTTTTTGCTGGATAAATAATAAGAATGCAAGGTGCAGATTATTGTGTTTAACAAATGGACAGAATCTGATTTAACGTGCACCCTATGAGTTTTCATAACTGATTCTGTTTTATTTATCACTGTGAAGCTTTGACGCAATCTATATTGAATAAAGTGCTATAGAAATAAAGGTGACTTGACTATTTACTTAGACACAAAACTATGAATTCATAAACACATTTGTAAGTGTTTTAAGTGTTTAAGTGTAAAATGGCTTAAATGTCCACAGTGCATCTATTTAACATGTGACCTCTTTACCAAACTACTGCACAGCAAACATGACAAAATCCTATATACTGAACCTGGTATCAGCTAGAAATCTGCATGATCTCCTCATGCATAATTATGACCTAGATATCCACTTGCCTTCATAGAAACATTCACTTTTTTTGTGTAAGTTAGTGAAACAGGCTCTAACCTGTCGCAGTTTGTGTGCTACTTCTTAGTCTTGTGAAACTGCACACAAGGCATTCTTTAAATTAAAGCATAATAGAAGTCTTTCACAGGTGCTATCTGCTAAAGTCATAAAAATATCATTGAGAAATGTATTTTCTGTTTAGCGTCCAGATATATGTGGAAATGCATTGCATTTAGGCATCATGGCTTATTGTATTGACGGACATGCACATATGTATGCTTTTTTTATTGAGACTTTAATGTGTGCAAATATGATTAATATCAAACATAGAGGCTATGTTATTAAGTAATATATTTTAAAGGCTATATGTATGTTTTCCTTTTTATATGTATGTTTTATATCAAACATATAGACTATGTTATTAAGTAATATATTTTAAAGGCTATATGTATGTTTTCTTTTTAAGCTAAGTTCACCTAACTCTGTTTGCCACAGTCAACAAACATTCTAATTTTCAGCAGCCTTTTAAAGCTACATTTTACTTTTCACAGTTGTGTGTATAGTTTCGGGATGATTGGTACTTTTTCTAAACCTTAAATGACAGGCTTCGCCCAATTTAGAACGGGTCAAGGCTGGGGCAGGAAAATTAGAGAATGCGGCTAAAACAAGCCAAATAAAGTAACATTTTCCAGACCCTGTTTTATCATTCGCGTTAAGAATATGATAATAATCTGGAATCAAACATTCCATATTCAGGCTGATTAATTCTCAGATATCACCCTAAAACTAACAGCTGTGAAAGATCCAGTCTACATTCCAGTCTGTAGGACCTGAAGTGCACAATGTAATGGACACATATGGAAAATCTCTAACCTAAAGCCACAAAGCCACAATCTTAACCACATATGGAAATGGGTGAAAATGGATCTCTAAAAATATTCCCTCTTTTAGTTTTCCCTACCTTCCATGAAATCCAAACTGCTTTTCTTGTTTACAAAACCTTTTCTCTCTGACATTTATGACTTGCTTGCTGACTTTATTGTATTGTTTGTCTTTACCACTGCCTTCTCTGCTGTGTCTTGCAGGCTTTAAGAGTGTGGTTGAAGTTCAGACTAAAATGTCAGTTTGTGGTGGTCTTCCTGTTTCTCTTCAGTCTTTCGGTGGTGATGATATACACCCTCCCTCCCTTCCAATCTGAGCAGAGCAGGCTGAACATAAGGGGCCCCCGCAAAAACAAACCCAGCAGGCTGGTTGAGAAGTTGTCTCTAAAACATTATCTTCCAGTGTCTTCATATGAACACAGCAAAACCTTGAAGAATCCTGAAATGAAAGATTCTGCTAAACATCTCCTGATGGTTAACCATCACCAACTATCATTTTCCTCTGGAAGAACAGCATCAACTGAAAAGCCTGCAAAAAGTAAAGCAAACAAAAAGGAACGACATCTGCAGAACATAAACAAGTATCCAGGCAAAGTATTTGCAGCTAGTGCCAAAAGAGGGCGAGCTGTTAAACTAGGAAATAGCAGCAACTCCAACCCAACCATCCATCTTCTTCGCTCCAGACACGATCTAGCATTCCCTCAGTCTGCCAGCATCCAAAGCCTCCGCCCAAACAACAAGACATGCAGGCACAAATGCATTCCAGATGAAGCCAAAGCAAAGAGGCTTGTGGGGCAGTTATCTGATGCACAGCAGGTGGTAAAACTGAAACAGGCCCCTGGAAAAGTAGGAAGACATGAAAGACAAACAGACCCCTCTGAGACGAAGAGACCCAAATTTGGAGCAGAAACAAAAGACAGAATTCCTGAAGAGGCTGGCATCAAGGATTCAGCCAATGACGGGTGTATGATGTTCTCTGATGAGACTTTCAATGATAGCTGGAACCAAACCAATGCAGAGTCTCTACCCTGGCTCAGTGAGGATGATATAAAAAAGATGGCACTTCTATCCACAGGCACTGTGTTGAGTAAATCCAGGCTTCCAGGTCATGGACAAGTGCTTCAGGTTGGATTCAGTGAGAAAAAAGACATTTTTGCTCCTGAAGGGGAAAATCATATCACATGCTGTGAGACAGGAAGCTGTGCTCTCATAAAACGTCCCAATGACTGGTTTGAGGTGTTCGCCTTTCACCTGGACAGAGTTCTGGGTCTGAACCGGAGCTTGCCCGCAGTGTTGAGAACATTCCACAGTGAGATTCTACCCTACAAGTACATCAATGGATCTCCCAGACCAGTAATATGGTGGGATCCCAGCATCCAACATCTGTCTGAAGGTGACAATGACCAAAATTCTTTCTCACTCACTTGGCCACAATATCAGATTCTACTTCAGAGCAGGTGTGGTACTTGGGTGCCACTAAACTTTACAACCTGTGTGGGAGTTCATCATTCAGAGTGGGGGAGGCTTGCCTTGTTTGACTTCCTGCTGCAGGTAAGAAACACTATTAAAATAAATATTTTGTTTCCACAAACTTTTGAGTATAATGTGTTATTATATATTTAATGAGAGTAAATTGCATATGTATATCGCAAATAACACACAAATACAATTTTTTATATTATAACCTAGGTGTTATGTTCTTAGGTCCTAACCCTAACCCTAACTCTCTTCCTATGGATCCCTTGTACTGTAGAGTTTAGCTATAACCCTAATCAAACCCCCCTGAAACAGGTAATCAAGGCTTTCAGGATCATTTGAAGAATCACAGGCTAGGTGAGCTGAAACATCTTACAAATACTTTGCAGGACAGTGGGTCCCCAGAAGAAGGGTTGAAGTCCTAGATCTTTTAAAAAGATTGGGATATGTAGACCATGAAATCAAAATGGTAACTAATTTAAGTTTAAATTATATGACTTTAGTTTATATATATTTAATCAATGTATGTGACCATAGTGGTTAGAAACTCTTCTATGAGTCACACAATGTAGGGTACTGCCAAGTACATAATCGCCTATCTGCCAATCCTGGTATTTAAAGTAATTCATGTTTTCCATTTCAGCATTGGCATTTTTCCTGCTTAAAATTTACTATCTTAGGGGTGAAGTGAGTGATTTAGCATTTTGAGTTTTAAACTTGTTTTCTAAACAGTGCATTTTTCATTGTTTAGACTAGCAGAAAACCGTGCCTAAAACTCAAAGAATTAGATAAGTCAAGATTGTTGCGTTGGGTTGGTCGGGATGCTCAGTCAGAGATTTAAACAAACTTTCACTTTTATGATAGGTTTAAAGTTGACAAACTAGACAAATTCAACATGGCTTTAGTCTGGAGATTAAGCAGTGAAAGTATGACATCTCCAGCAAACAGTCACACATGACATGTTGAGAACGTCTGTCTGATTCAATTCTCATTGGAGAGTCACCACAGTTCACATCTCTGTTGAAGATTGAGATCTTCATGAAAATATAAAAATTCAAACACATTAAGATAAGATAAGAAAAAAAAAACACCACTGATGAAAGTTATATTAGACTAATGCAAGTGAATTACGTGAATTTATTTGATAATGTTTATATATTCACAAGCTAAAATAAAATCATTAAATTATTAATTATTTTTAAAACTATATGTGCGTGTGTATAGTTTAAAATTTGTTATTCAGATATTAAATTATGTTTAATTAACAAAGTTCAGGAGGAGCACATTCAGATAATTAACCTGGCCAATTCATTAACAGATATTACACCATCTATCCTATCAGCTTGAGAGAAAAGTTCTATAAATAGCCCAAGCCATCTTACCTTCATTCTCTCTACAGTATTTCAGCATTGGCACACCCAATCACCGCAATGTCAGAGATAGAATTGTTCGCAAACGACAACTCCCTCGATGCCCAGGGTCCTACGCCATCTTCAGGTGTGGCTTAGCACACCAGTGCCCACTAGGGCACGGCAATCAGCCACAGGCACCTCGATACACCAAGTCACGCTCTTGCCTCCTCCTTCCAGGTGTCCGACACCTTCTCCTGTATCCTCCTTTGCCTCCACCGGATCCTCTATCCCCGCTATTGAGAAGTGGATAGTCTTAAGCCTAAGACAGGTGCTGAGCATCACTGAAATTTACTTTACTCCATCACTGCTAGCCCTAGTCAGTTACTCCACTCAGCTGAGCTCCAGCCCACAGCTGCTACTGATTCCGTGAAAGGGCTCACAGACAGTCCCAGAGGCATGAGCATGACTTCGCCAACAGCTCCCGCTCACCTACAGCCTTTCCCTTCTCCTCCTCCTTCTTGCTATCCTCTCCCCAGTACATGGCCTGTGGCTCTGCCTTCAAACTCTAGCCCAAGGCTGCCTCCGTTAGCGGCATGGGTCCAGACACCTTCCTAGCCCTCTTTTCTTCCTTTCTTTCCTATATGGCTTCACTACCGGAGCCGTGGCTAGCGTGAGAATGCCTCTGTTAGCAGCGCATGCCCGGACATCGGAGCTGTCACTAGCATGAGGCTGCCTCCACAAGCAGCTTCAATGGCAGCTCTTCCTTCTCCTCTCTCTCATCCCCATCTTCATTCTTCATTCAATCCGCCGCACCGGTGCCCATCCCACTGAATGCCCCGGCCTTGGAACCACCCCAGTCACCGGCAGCATCAGGTCACAGATTCTAGCAGGTGCAGACATAGACCTTTTTTCTCTCCTGTCACTCCTTTCACCACCTTCTTCAGACTTCAGATTTCTCCGTCACACAGCGCATAATCCGTCACTCATCTTGTCATTCCTGAATTCACTGTAATTTGGTAATTTGCACAGCAGTTCCACTCAGGAGACATGAGTTCAGCAACTATCTTGCAATAGTCACTGAGCTAACATTATCATATGGAGGCTTTCACTTGTACACCTATCACAAGCTGTTTTCAGCTAATTTTGAATCTGTTCATCCCTTCTTGCCCCGAACCGCCTCAAATGCTATGTCTCACATCACCTAAACAGCTCAGCTGAACCACCGCTCTCCCTTTCTGACTACCGCCACCCCTTCTCCAACAACCAGGTCCACTCCACTTCAACTGTGGCAGGTGCACAAGGCAGTGCTGGGGCTTCATGCATGTCTGCAGCTTTTGTGGTGGCACACATGCCTGCATCATATGCCCTGTGTTCAAATCCGCGAATAAAAATGAAAAACCCTGCTTATCGACTCATGTGCATATTTACCATTTGACTGTTGAAATGATTCACCACCCTGAAAATAACTTTACTGATTATTTACAGTCTGATCTCACCCATGGCTTTAATCATAGCGTTGAAAGCCTTCTGCGCCAAAGCATAATTTGTGCCAACCCCCAGTTCACCGTCTTCGAACATGACACAGTCGATCTCTTAATCAAAAAAGAAGTCGGCCTTGCATTGCATAAATAAAGGCGAGTCTCATTCCCCCGCATGAATGCCCTTTTTAAGATGTCTCACAGTTTGACCAATTCATCAAAACATGTCCCCGGATCCAAAAATTAAATAGCTGATTCTCTCTTTTATTTTGCTTTCTAGAAATTCAGGCTGCTTGCGCCAGATGTCGACCCACTGCCAATGCCAGTACCTATATATTCAGAGCTGATATTCCCATAAACCACACACTAAGAACCCTTCAAAATGCATCCCTCTGTTCTATTCTCCAGGCTGTCTCACACAGGACCCTCTAATCCTACTTAACCGCTTGGAACAGCTTTAAAAATTTTCACCATGCTTACAACCTGCCTTTCCCTGATTTTCCCTGCTTGCCATCACCTCGTTCATCTCCCATCTCAATGCCAACAAAAACCTGCAAGCCAGCTCCATCAAAGGCTACCTAAGTGGAATAAAAATTTTTTACAAGCTCATGTTCTGCTCACTCTCCCCAGAAATATTCAGCTCACAGACATCCATGCTCATTAAAGGCATCCAAAGTGCCCAACCCACCCACCAAGATGCTAGACAGTCAATAATCTTAACCAAATGCATTTCCGCACACTCAACTCCATGTTCATATTAGCCTTCCTCGGTTTCCTCAGATGCTCGGAACTCACCATCACGTCCAGCTTCAATACAAAAATCCACCTAACCTTTTCAGACCTATCAGTGATAGACACTGAAGCAATCTCTTATTTCATTAAGCAAAGCAAGACAGACCAATCAAGAAGAGGCCACTTCATTTACATCTTCAATCTCCAGTCACCAATCCAACCATACCAAACCCTCCTAGCCTACCTGCATTACAGAAGCCTGCAGGCTAAACTCCTCTCACATGTTTCCGGTTACAAAAACACCTCAAGTCCGTTCTACTGTTATCCGGCATCCCACCATATCATTTCTCCAACCACTTCTTCCATACAGGCGCAGCTATCACAGCCACCCAAAAAGGTCTCTCCCAGTCTCAGATCCAGGCTCTCAACCACTAGACATCAGAGGCCTTCAAGACCTACTCGGTCAGACTGCTTCCATATCAAAGAAGCTAACAGAACCTTCATCAGCTGAGTCCTTTAACATCAGCTAATTTTCACCAGTCCACCTGAACATCTCTGCGGTTACTGCCGCAGAAGTGCTCACTTCCGTGGAAGCCACTTTCTCCTTCCAGATGCTGCAGCCACTGCAATGATTCTACTCTAAGCATCCAGCACCCCACCAACCTTAAGTTCTGCAAGTTTTGGGGGGTTATCAATGCCCCACTCTGGATGCTGTCCTGCGCTTTTAAATTTTTGGGGTGGAAGCACTCTGGGTCTGGGCTAAATGCCGAGCTCGGTGCCCTCTGCCCAGACAGCATGCCAAATACGAATAACCTTTACTCTGATTATTATATGTAAGTGTTCACTGTGAAATTATGTTTTATTAATAAAGTTCGAGAGGAGCACATTCAAACAATTAACCCAGCCAATTGTAAGGGAAACAGGTCAATTTAGCTCAAAGGGAATCATTTAAGATTTTAAAGGGAATTTGAACAGAATCACTGTTTCACGGCTGATCACTGAGACGCCCTGCGATTCACTGAACGAGCCATTTAACATCAAATCTGCGCTGGATATTAATATCCAAACTATAGTGAAAACACTATCAATTAGCACAGTAACAAGATCGGCAGTTTAAGACATTAACTTGAAAGCACAAAACACAAGATACTTCTCTTTTCAATATGAATAAGGCTTTATTACATAAATCTAAGACATATAAACTAATCTAACACATAAACGCACGCACGCACAAATATACACAAGTTGCAGGAAGATCGAAAGTTAGGGAAAGATGAGTTTAAGAGAATGGAAATATGGAATCCCAAGTTTACAGCAATACGTTAAATTGCATAGACATGAACAGCCATCAATCACTTAATTAACCATCGCATTGAGTTCCTCAATGAGATTAAAATAATATTAGATACACCAGCACAAATGTCTGAAGGTACATTGCCTGTGTAAAGGGAGTCCCTTTGTTGTCGCTGATTGGCTGGAAGTTCAGTAGTCGTTGAAGTGATGTCTTGGGAAGCCCGTGGTTGGACGTTGGCTGAAGATGGAGTTGTGTGGCTGGTTGAAGTTGAACGGGCACCCGAGGTCAGGCGTCGGAGACTCGACGTTACAAAACTTAACTCAGAACACGAAACTCTCAAACGGAAAAGAAAAGAAGTAAAGTTTGACGAGACTATAGGTGGTGTTTCTTCTCATCGTGGCTAAGTAGCAGCAGGCGTGCAGGCTGAAGCACGCTGGGAACGCGCTCAAAGAACAGTGATGACAAACAGCATGGCTAAAAGCTAAAGCTAAGAAGCAAAGCTAAAAGCTCAAAGCATACTAAAGCAGGCATGACTAATAGCAGAAGCAAAGCTAACAACTAAAAGCAGACATGACTAATAGCAGAAGCATAGCTAGAGACTAACAGCAAGATTTTATGGTGTCCTGAGTATTTAAACTGGCCTGTTGGCCACACCTCAAATGTTGTCTTGACCAATCAGATATTGTCTTGGCTCGGGGGTATCATAAAACATATGTTTATCTTACCAAGCATGTGGTCCGAATTTTCCCGCTCTTGCAGGGTATAATTTTGGACATGATTCCTATAACAAGAATATGATACATTTGACCAATCATTGATTGTCAGGACTATTTCAAGCAAGCAGTTTCCATCACAAAAATACCAAACATGATTATGAATCCTTAAGCTATCCCATAGTTATTAAAAGACATACACAATAAGTGATTATAACATGATAGTCAAATGTGTGGGTTACATACAAATGAATATGGAGTTAAGCGATGGACTGATATTCATTCATAAGTCATTTTGGAGTTCATTTTGGTCCATATACATGTAGAAAAGACAGTTTCTTTGCCATTCTCTTGGCAAAGATGTCTGTGGAGACCAGAGGTTCAAAGCCCCTTCCCCCTTAGGAATTTCAGTCTGGTTCTGCTGGGTGGGGGAAGTCAAAAGATCTTGTGTAGTACTCTCATGGGTTTACACATGATGTCCGGCGTTGCTTATCAATTACAAACAACAGATTTGACAAATCTCTGTTTTATGACTTCCTGTTGCCTTACTGAGGAATTCAGCTCTTGTTTCAGCCATAGCCCTGATCGACTCTTTAATTTGTCTGGTTCGAGTCATTTCTGCAACACAATTTATTAACAGCAATTACATAATCTATCCTATCAACTCAAGAGAGAACTTCTATAAATAGTCCAAATTATCTTAACTACATTCTCTCTACAGTATTCCAGCATCCCTCAACTACCCTGACTCCTCACCATCGGCCTGTTCCTACCCCAGCTTCGGGGGGAGCACTCAGAGGGAGCGCTCTGGGTCTGGGCTAAATGCCAAGCTCAGACCCCTCTCCCTGGGCAGGGGGGGTACCCCGAGTTTGGGAGGAATTACCAAGCTCGGAGACCTCTCCTCAGACAGCACGCCAAATATGCATAACCTTTTACTTTATTATATGTAAGTGTGAAATTAGCGAAAGGAGAGAGCAATTTAACATGAAAAAATATGTACATCTCGTTTAAACAGATTCACATAATAAGGCTGTTTTTTCTGTTCTTCAATGTCTCCTTTCTCCTGATGGCTCTTGAAATTATTTTTTAATTTAAAAATGCAATCACTGATGTGAGTTCATGACCTAGTCAACCTAGTTGTTTAAAACAATGATTATAATTGATAACCAGGCAGTTAATATCCAGCTGAAACACAGACATGTTCAAATTGCATCTAATTGAATGTGCGGGTTTGAAATGTATTAATGAAACTGTGATTTAGCTTAGTTACACTAACACACACACATTTCTTCACTTTTTGCTCCTCATAGCTGCACTGTTTTTACTCTTTTTCAAGAACTATAGTTGTCATGGTGACACTTAATTAATATTGTGAACATATAATGGAGGTAAATGCATGCATCCATTCTTATAAACAGATTGAAACTGATAGGGTTATACTTCCTTTGTAATTTTATGATTTTAGGATAATCGTTAAAAATGCATCTAATAACACACTGACACTGAATCTTGGCAGTTGCATTAGCTGGTGTTCTTGAAATGTACCATGACGTGTAGTATTTATATATACTACATCTAGAGTTTTAACCAATGTGATTTATAACTAAATGACAAAAAACTACAATAACACAATAATAAAATATAGAGCAGTAAAAAAAAAAAAAAAAAAAAAATATATATATATATATATATATATATATATATATATATATATATATATATATATTTTTACTGCTCTATATTTAAATATATATATATATATATATATATATATTTATATATATATATTTATATATATATTTATATTAAAATATATATATATATATTTTTTTTTAACTTGCCTGAAGATATTAAAAGAACAGTTCACAAAAAAAAAATGAAAACATACTAACCATCAGGCCATCCAAGTTGTACTGTAGATGTTTTTTTTTTTTTCATTGGAACAGATTTGAGTAATTTAGCATTACAGTACATGACTTTCTCACCAGTGCAGTTAATAGATGCCGTCAGAATGAGAGTTCAAATAGATGATAAATACATCACAATAATCCACAAGTATTCAACACAACTCCTATCAAGTAATGTCCTGTGAATTGAAGCTGATAATAACTGTGGGACACACTACACTATTTATATTTATATACACTACACTTTTTATCCAACACACATACTTAGCGTACACGTAAATCTTTTGCAGATAATATACATGTACATACATGGAACACACTATACTACTTATATTTATATTTATATACACATACACTTATTTATCCAAACACACATACTTAGCGTACAGTTACAATTTTTCCACATAATATACATGTACATACATAAATGCTCTTTTTAATATACCTGCCATACATTGTCAATTTGTATATTGTCAATCCTTACCCACCTATTTGTATTTTTTTGTATTTTTTATTCCTTATTGTGTTTTTTGTTCTGTCGCTGTTATGTTGCACTGCGGAGCTCTGTCACGAAAACAAATTCCTCGTATGTGTCTACATACCTGGCAATAAAGCTCATTCTGATTCTGATTCTGATTCTGAAAAGCTACATGTTTATATGAAACAAATCCATCATTATGGCATTTTAACTTTAAACTCTCACTTATTGCTCACCAAGTTTTAGCAAATTTCGCTTTTTGAGTAATCTGCTTCTCTAAGCCTAACCCTAACACTGACTCCTTGGAACATAACCTTGACTAATCTTTGGCAAAAAAAAACACTTCATATTATGCATGCAAAACTGCAAAACTCATCTTCCAGCTTGAAATCTGGCCAAATCATATATGCAAAAATTACTTGATGGCAGACATACTGTAGACTAATGTTGTGATCCCAACAATGCGTAATTGCAAATGCTTATGAATGTACTTTGTGAATTTGTTAGAATAATCTGTGTGCGAAAACTCTGTACTGTGAAAAAATGGGAGTATGGATTGTCCATGAATAATACATTAGATCTAAGAAGAAAAAGTCAATAGCTGTAACATGGCCAACAGCTAATAGCTTAGTATTGATTTGGTGAAATTGCTGACTGGGACCCTTAAACACTTGTTCCTCTCTATTCATTTAGCACCTCTGATGGCACTGATGTGAAACCTCACACCTTAAAGCACAGAAGAGTGTGAAGGACACGCTCACTATCACCATTTGGAAAACAAATCCTTCTGTGTGCCACTCTAAAATGTAGATCAGTGTTTCTCAACTGGTGGGCCACAGATCTGATCTGATAGGATTTCAGAAGGCAGGAAGTATGATAATGTAGATAATACAATGCAACTAATCATGCAAACTTACAGAACAGCAAATTAAATATGCTAATCAGTATTTGTTGTGCAGGGAAAACATGGCAACACTTTTTATACATATGAAGTTCTCGTTAACAAGGTTCGGGAGGAGCGCGTCAGATACTTAGCCTAATCAACACAGGTGGACCACAATCTAGTAATCAATCCCACAGTATAAATATCGCTGACTTGCCTCTATCCATTGAAGGTTAATCAGCATCCCTCCACCACCCCATCTCCTCACTTCAAGTTCACTTTATAAATAGACGGGGAAGGGGGGGTACTCTAGGTTCGGGCCATTTCCAGCTCGGAGCCCTTCCCCGGACAGCACACCAATTCCACATACCATACCTCAGCTAATTATATGTAAGCATGAACTCGTGAAGTTGTTTTTTTATATATATATCCAAACCAACCGATTCATGCAGTGCTACACTGTTGACAATGGTTGTAAACCTACTTTGCCATTGAAACTTTGTTGAAGTTTAAAATTTTCTATTGTCTAGTTTAGCGATAGTTCAGCTTTCTGTTGGTCAGTGTGGCTAATTCAAATGACCAAATGGCTAGATTTTGCCCACAAAAATGATCTAAACAACAGTAAATGTGACCACTCTTTTAGGCTGGTAAATCACTTCATCTGTTGTTAATTACATTTTTAACTCAATTAAAAATCCTTTTCATTTTATTTGTTTAGTGTTCTAATATTTTCTCTTAACCTTTGAAGAATTTCTTAACTTTCCATGAGTTTTTCAGGCATATGAATTATAATTTGATTTAAATTAAGCACTGAAATGGATAAATATTGTAATGACCCGTAAGTCAGCACTGGCAGCCAGGTGCATCATGGGAATTTGTTTAACGTTCAATTATGAGTTATTTAAGCAAGATGTTTGAGTTCCTTTATTAGTAATGTTATACATGTTCATGTCTAAGTTAATTTGAGTTGATTCGGGTTCATTTACTGCCATGTTATAAAAAGGGGTGACTGTCACCGTCATGGAGAGAGATGTGTAGGGGAGTGACTTGTGATATGGCCTTGCCAGTGTAAGTTTGAATATTGAGTTCTGAAATTAAAGAGTAACAGACACTACTGCCTCCTGTTGGCTGGTTTGTTGACAACTCTTCACAAACAGAGACACTCATGGTCGTGCGGTGTATGGGACGCGAGTGCTCGCTCTCCCCGCTAGCGAAAGTAAGTCGCGCCGTATAGGTGCTAGCACCCTGCTAGCCGTTAGGTTAAAATAAACAGTCTAGCTTAGCTCTAGTTAGCCCACGGTATTTGAACAACTGTACGTTGCTACATTGGTGTCAGAAGTGGGATTGAGGCCGTTTAGAAGACGGAGCTATGGAGCAAAGTATAGGCGAAATAGAGCGTGCTCTCAGAGAGAATTGTATCACGCTAGAGCGCCTGACAAATGAGGCGACGCAGAGAAACAGGGCTCCGCACTGGCCTGATGGCGCCAGCGTTCCCCGGACTGTGTATCGCTCTCTTAGGCATGGGCAGGATAAATCTGCGACTCTCACACCAACACGCCAAATCAGCGTCCAGGCTGGCCTCCCCTCACGATCACCCGCAAAGCTACCACGATACAGCGGGTTGACGCCCCTGGAGCCCTACCTGGCCCAGGTCGATCTGGCTGCTCTCCACGATGGATGGACCCGTGAGGAGACGGCGACTCACTTGGCCCTCGCCTTGGAGGGTTCTGCACTTCAGGTCCTCATCGATCTGTCTCCTGAAGAGCGACGTGATATTCAGGCCCTCACCGATGCCCTTAACAGCCGCTTCGGGCAGAGAACCTCTGCAGAGCAGAGCAGGGAAGAGCTTACTAACCGACGTCGACATGAAGAAGAGAGTGTGGGGGCATTCGCCGCTGACATACGTGTCCATGTTAGGAAAGGCTACCCTACCTTCCCAGCCACAGCGAGGGAAGAGCTGAGCCTCCATGCTTTCCTGCGGGGTCTTACACCTGAACGGCTACGTCAGCATGTCCGTTTGTCATCACCTCAAGATCTGAGTGAGGCACTGAGAGAGGCTGAGCGAGCTGAGGAAGTGCTGCAGGCTGGGCCGACAACAGGTCAATCTCCACTCCAGCGCCAGCTAGCAAGAGCAGCAGAACGAGAGCTTGACGGTGTCCAGTCTCAGGAGGAGGTCAGCCGGGCTCAACCAGTGACCCCCCGACGGAGGTCGAGACTAGACCGCTGCTTTCGCTGTGGAGAACCGGGGCACTTCGCCAGGGACTGCCCTGCCCCGAGTCCCCGGCCCCGGGCAACATCACCCCCGGGAAACGACCTTGGAGTGAGGCAGTGAGGGGACCCTCACCCCGTTCTTTGGCACCCCTCCACAATGACTGCCCTACTGTGGGGCGCTGTGGGCTTATCAGAGGATTGTACCTTGACTGTGTTATTGACGGACAGCCCTGCAGCGCCCTGGTGGATACGGGGTCCACCATTTGCTTGCTACGAAAAGGATTGTTGCCAGGGACGGCCGGTCCTCTTCCAGGGGACTGGACCCCCACCAATACCGAACTCCTCACCGTCACGGGTGAAAAGACAGTAATGCCTGGGAAGAAACTGTTGTCTGTGGCGGTGGGGATGAGCCAGACAAGCCATGAGTTCTGGCTCGCCGACATCAGAGATGAGTGCATTGTTGGTTTGGACTTGTTGGCCCACTGGGGAGCATGTGTCGACGTGCTGGGGTCCGCACTGTGCTTAGGTAATGAGAGCGTGCCGCTCCGGTCGGGTCGGAGTCATCATGGAGAGGCTGCCGCCCCGCAGCCACCGCTTAGACACCAGTGTTCACTGGCTCCGGCCCCCGGCCGCCATACAAGATCTGCAGAGACTCAAGGGGTGCTCCATGGGAGTATTGCAGCTCAGACTAGTGCATCCCAGTCATTAACACCGCACGCTCCTTTCACCCATCCATCACCTGAGACTGTTGCTGCTGTTGAGGAGTTGGGGCGGCGAAGCAGTGAGCATCTGAGCGTGCTGCAGCAGGAGCAGCTGCAATGCCTATTGAAAGACTTTGTGGACATTTTTGCTGCTCGAGAGGAGGACTGTACTAGAACAGATTTGGTGCAGCATCACATTGACACTGGCCCCGCTGCTCCCATTCGCTTGCGGCCCCACAGACTGCCTCTCGCCAAGCGCCAGGCTGCTGAAGAAATGATCCGAGATATGGCAGCTAACGGCATTATAGAGCCCTCAGACAGTCCCTGGGCTGCACCTATGGTCATGGTGCGGAAGAAAACGGGGGGGTGGCGCCCTTGCGTGGACTTTCGGCGGCTAAATTCGGTCACCCGCAAGGACTCATACCCACTTCCGCGCATTGATGACGCATTGGATTATGTTGCTGGATCCTGTTGGTTCAGCTCTTTGGACTTGCGCAGTGGGTATTGGCAAGTGGAGCTGGCGGCGGAGGCCCGGCCCAAAACTGCGTTTACCATAGGGCAAGGACTGTGGCAGTTTAAGGTGATGCCCTTTGGGCTGTGTAATGCCCCAGCAACCTTTGAGAGGCTGATGGAGCGGGTCCTTAAAGACATTCCTCGTACCCGCTGTGTGGTCTATTTGGATGATCTATTAGTCCATGCCAGAGACTTTGACCACGCTGTCCACAATTTAAGGGAGGTCCTGACAGCCATCCGTAATGCCGGGCTGCGGTTGAACCCGGCCAAGTGTAACCTGCTCACCCGCCAAACGCAGTTCCTGGGGCACGTTGTTAGTGAGAGCGGGGTGGCCACCGACCCAACAAAGGTGGCCACAGTGAAGGACTGGCCCCCACCAACCAACATCAATGAGTTGCGGAGCTTCTTAGGCCTGGCCTCCTATTATAGAAGGTATGTCAGAGACTTTGCTACCATCGCCAGCCCCTTACATCAGCTGACAAATAAGGGTCGGCGATTCGGGTGGTCCGAGGACTGTGCGGCAGCCTTCCACCAGCTAAAAGCCGCTCTTATAGATGCTCCTGTTCTGGCCTACCCTGACCCCAACCAACCTTTCCTGGTGGATACTGATGCCAGCAACGTGGGGGTTGGTGCCGTACTCTCCCAGAAGGGGGAGACTGGAGAGCGAGTGGTGGCTTATTATAGCTGCAGCCTTAGTCGTCCTGAAAGAAACTACTGTGTCACCCGGCGGGAGTTGTTAGCTGTGGTCTTGGCAGTCCGTCACTTCAGGCCCTACCTCCTGGGCACCAGGTTCACACTGAGGACCGACCACGCTAGCCTCACCTGGATGCTGAACTTCCGCCAACCAGAGGGTCAGGTGGCAAGGTGGCTGGAGATCCTCCAAGAGTACGACTTCGAGGTTCAACACCGACCAGGGCGGCAGCATGCCAACGCTGATGCCCTCTCCAGACGTCCATGCCTTGCTGATGAATGTCGGTATTGTGCTCGTCAGGAAGAACGAGATCTGGGCCCATCGTCGGCAGCCACAGAGCCAGGTGGCAGTGGTGGAGACGCAGGGCCATTCACCATCGAGCAGCTGAGACAACAGCAGGCGAATGACCGAGTTATGGTGAAGGTGAGGGGTTGGCTGGAGGCTCGAGCACGTCCAGACTGGCCAGCGGTGTCCTCACAGGGGCCTGAAATCAAGTCACTTCATTCTCAGTGGGGCAGCCTGGAGCTCCACGATGATGTGATCTACAGAAGGTGGCAGGCACCCAGGGGGGGAGTGGACCGTCTGCAACTCCTGGTTCCCCACGCTCTGCGGTCGGAAGTCCTCCATTGGGTTCATGGGGCAGCTGGAGCTGGCCATTTCGGGAACTCCAAAACAGTGCGGCGGCTGCGGCAGCGGTTCTACTGGCCGGGGTGTCGGCAGGATGCAGAGCTACATGTTCACTGCTGCGATGTCTGCACGGCACAGAAGGGACCCAGCCAACGCTCTCATGCACCGTTGCAACAGTACCTAGTAGGGGCACCCATGGAGAGGATCGGAGTTGATATCTTGGGACCATTTCCCATCACAGAGGCCGGCAACCGCTTTGTCCTAGTAGCTATGGACTATTTCACGAAGTGGCCAGAAGCATATGCGGAGCCGGATCAGAGTGCTTCCACGTCGGCACAGCGACTAGTGGATGAGATGTTTGCCCGTTTCGGGGTGCCGGACGAACTTCACAGTGACCAGGGGCGGAACTTTGAAAGTCGGTTGTTCAGTGAGGTGTGCCAGCGGCTGGGGGTAAAGAAAACAAGAACCACTCCCCTCCACCCTCAAAGCGATGGACTGGTTGAGCGGTTCAACCGCACCCTGGCTACCCAACTTGCTATCTTGACTAGTCAGCACCAGAGAGACTGGGACCAGCATCTGCCCCTGGTCCTTTGGGCATATAGGACAGCAGTGCAGGAGTCAAGTCAGTGCACACCGGCAGCGCTGATGTTTGGGAGGGAGCTCCGCACGCCGGTGGACTTGGTGTTCGGGTCGCCCCCCGAGCCGGAGATTGCTGGTGGACCAGAACTGGACTACTTCCGGCGATTGAAGGAGCGTCTGGGCACTGTCCATCAACTGGCCAGGGAGGCTCTAGAGGACGCTGGAGCCCGCCAGAAGCGGGCGTACGATACCCGGGCCCACGGGCCTACCCTTAAGCCAGGGGACAGAGTGTGGGTGTTCTGCCCTCAGAGAAAGCGTGGGTTGTCACCCAAACTGACCCATCATTGGCAGGGACCCGGAGAGATACTAAATCAAATTTCGGAGGTGGTCTTCCGGGTCCGAATGCCTGGACGGGGTAGGCGGGTGGTGCTTCACAAGGATCGGTTGGCACCGTACCACCCACTGGCCCCAGAACAAGAGAATGGTGGAGGCCAGGGAGGCTCCCCACCATCCACTCCCAGCGCTGCAACGGACAGTAATGGACTCAGGGTTGAGCCTGGCGCTGGGGGTAAAACATCAGAGAGACCGAAGCGTGTTCGAAGTTGGCCAGGACATTTTTTGGATTTTGTTGTGGGAGAATAGGGTTGTGGGGACACTAACCCTCTTGGGGGGGGGTTATGTAATGACCCGTAAGTCAGCACTGGCAGCCAGGTGCATCATGGGAATTTGTTTAACGTTCAATTATGAGTTATTTAAGCAAGATGTTTGAGTTCCTTTATTAGTAATGTTATACATGTTCATGTCTAAGTTAATTTGAGTTGATTCGGGTTCATTTACTGCCATGTTATAAAAAGGGGTGACTGTCACCGTCATGGAGAGAGATGTGTAGGGGAGTGACTTGTGATATGGCCTTGCCAGTGTAAGTTTGAATATTGAGTTCTGAAATTAAAGAGTAACAGACACTACTGCCTCCTGTTGGCTGGTTTGTTGACAACTCTTCACAAACAGAGACACTCATGGTCGTGCGGTGTATGGGACGCGAGTGCTCGCTCTCCCCGCTAGCGAAAGTAAGTCGCGCCGTATAGGTGCTAGCACCCTGCTAGCCGTTAGGTTAAAATAAACAGTCTAGCTTAGCTCTAGTTAGCCCACGGTATTCGAACAACTGTACGTTGCTACAATATGTTTCATGACTTCAATTTTATAAATTTTTTATGAGCTCATGAAATGGATATTGTGTGGACAAACAAGGTTAATTATAGATCGGTGGATTCATTTTTAATTAAACATTTTAGTTTTTTTTTTTTTCACTGGTCTATGACAGCAATAAAGATCCACTAATGGGTAAAACAAACTCTAATACAATTATGATCTAATCTTTTTAAATTTTATACAGTTTCCATTCATGTGAACTTAGAGATTCTGCAACACAGAAACAAAGGGGAAAAATCTATACTATCTATAGTTACAGTACAATTTCTATGCTGTGAGTGTACAATGTTTCTGTGTTCTATGTTCAAGGCTTCTCTTGCTCATTTCCTATTGCCCTATGTGGAGGGCAAAGAGAACTCTGTCTTCATAAAGTCTCTGGCAACTGATTGAACTTCAAATTTGACTCCTGGTCTTTATTGAGCATTGTGCATCACTGAGCTTCATTGAGTACACTGGACTCTCTTTGGAGTTTAACTGTAAATGCCCTTGCTTCTACTGCATTTAAAACATTGCCAAATTATATTGCCAAGTTTACAAATTTTGTCAGTGGCAGCTCAAGTACTACTGTCATTAAAACAAATGATGAAATTCATGATATTTTTCACGCAAATTGTTATTCTAAAATATTATTTGTAAGTACAGTATTTTTGTTGAAAAAAAAACAGGTATAAAAATGATTGTATACCTGTATGTATAAAGACATTGTATATAAACCCAACATAGCACTCACCAATGGCAAAGATATTTGCATTTCTGAACAAAAGGTCACATGATTCAGAATATTCATGGGCTGTGACAAGGAAATGTCTTCAACAGAAATGCTCTGTGGCATTCACCATGGTTCACTAGCAGCATTGGGCTAGAGCATTACATAAGTGAGCCCTAAGGTTATCCCAGTGCTGGCTCTGTGAGAAAAGAGAGCACAGATTTGAGTATGATGTGCGGCAAGAACACAATGTATGTTGACAACCCTCTGCTTCTAATACTGCCAACTGACATCAGCTGTCACAGACACTGAGCTCATGTTAAAAATTTTATTTTTAGTATTATATCAGCATGTACACTGTAAACAAAAAAAAAAGATAATTTATTTTAAGGTAAGCAAGGTAAGGTGGTTGCAAACAATTTATTTTAGCTACATTAAAAAAAGACAGTTGAAGGTTAGTGAATACATTTGTTTGTTTAAATGTAGCTAAAATAAATTAATTCATATATTTTTGTAAATTCAATAAATCAATTTTATTTTCAATATAGTCAAATGACAAACATCTTTTCTAGCTATTTTAAGGCATTTTTTTCCATAATTGACAAATTTTTATACTGCTGCAACATTTTTTTTTAAAATAATTGTATATATACATTTTGTGTATATATATATATATATATATATATATATATATATATACACACACACACACATACATATATACAGTACTGTGAAAAGGTTTTTGCACCCCCCTCCCCCCTTTTTTTCTTTTTGTCACACTTGAATGATTAAGATCATTATACAAATTGTAATATTACACAAAGATAACCCAAGTAAATATAAAATGCAGTTTTGAAATAATGATTTCATTTATTACGAAAAAAACCTGCCTGGCACTACGTGAAAAAGTAATTCCCCCCTAAATCTAATAACTGATTGTGCCACCCTTTGCAGCAACAATTGCAATAAGAGTGTTTGCGATAACTGACAATGAATCTTTTACATCAATGTGGAGGCTGGGATTTCTGCTCCCCCTTCTTTGTAGAATTGTTTTAATTCAGCCACATTGGAGGGTTTGAGCATGAATGGACTGTTTAAAGTCCTGCCACAGCATCTCAATTGGATTTAAGTCCAGACTTTGACTTGGCCACTCCAATACCTTAATTTAGTTTTTCTCAAGCCATTCAGAGGTGCACTTGCTGGTGTGTTTGGGATTATTATCCTTCTGCATAACTCAAGTCCACCTGAGCTTGAGATCACAAACTGATGCCCGGACATTCTTCTTCAGGATTTTCTGATAGAGTTCAGAATTCATGGTTCCATCAATCATGGCATGTCATAACAAGCAGCCTCAGACCATCACACTATCAACACCATGTTTGACTCTTGCTATGATGTTCTTTTAATTTAATGCTGTGGTGGTTTTACGCCAGATGTAACAGGACACACATCTTCCAAAATGAAACTTGTCTCATCAGTCCACAGAATATTTGCCCAAAAGTCTTGGGTATAATCCACATTTATTTATTTATTTATTGGGCAAATATGAGACAAGCCTTTGTGTTCTTTTTGATCAGTAATGGCTTTTACAGTACCTTGGAACTCTCCCATGGATGCCATTTTGTCCCAGTCTTTTTCTTATTGTTGAATCATGAACACTGACCTTAATTGAGGCAAGAGAGGCATGCAGTTCTTTAGATGTTGTTCTGAGTATTTCATGACCTACTGGATCAGTCGTCGTTGCACTATTGGAGTAGGCCGGCTTCTCCTGGGAAGTTTCATCACCATTCCAAGTTTTCTCCATTTGTGGATTCTGGCTCTGACCATGGATCGCTGGAGTCCCAAAGCCTTAGAAATTTAAGTGATTTCTTAATTCAACAAATCTGGCAGTAATCAGGTCTTGGATGTGGCTAGTGAAATTTAACGCTTTCTAAAATAATGTAGTTAATTATACTATCAAATAATGTGGTTAATTATACACTGTTCTTTCATAATTTAACAGGAGGGGGCAATACATGTTCACATAGTGCCAGGTGGTATGTATATATCACATGAAACATACCAGAATGTTCAAGGTGCTCTTTTCCATATGGTAACTGATGCTGATTTACACTTAAGTTCCTAAATAAATGAATAAATACTGCAGTAAAACAACAGACCAAACTATATGTTTTTGATTTGAATCTTACCCTCTACCCTAATTCTCAGATCTCTTTTGCACTTGCATATTGTCAGGTTTAACAGAAAATGAGACAAGCACCATTAAATGTAAAAAATTACATGATGACAAAATATTCATCGTTTTACGGGGGTTTGAACTTTTTACCTTTAAATCTTTTAAAACATTTAACGTTCAAGGGAAAGTGTATTTAAATGCCTTTACAAGATTATTACCCAGCTCCATCTTCAGGGGATCTCAGTTGTTCTGAGATCAGACTCGGTTCACTTTACAGTGTGAAATATAGCAGTGGTGTGTCATTATGGCCTGTGGAGTTTAAGAGGGTGGGAAGGTGTTAAAACTGGGAATGAGATGATAAAAGAGTGTGGTCCCATCACACATAAAAACCAAAGAGGAGTAATGTTGTTAAATGTTATGAGAAACGATCAACCACAATATTACCCCTGTAATCTCTTAAGACTTTCTGCACTGAAAGTTCAGTTGCTTGCTTTGATAAAGGAAAATTGAGTTTGAAAACTGTTTATTAAACACAATGGTAAGTAAGTAATCCTGAGTTCCCTATTGATACTTCACTCGTGCTGCTTCTGCTAAGACGTTATGGAGAAAAACGTCGGAGGGAGGGAACGGAGACGTTACGAATGGGATCTCGCCCGAGAGCCCAATCACCTTCGAGTGGTACAAAACGAGCCAATGGTACACAAAGTACCTTGGTCTGCGGAATTTGCATCGCGAGCTCTGCCCCGCAGAGCCGGTATATAAGGAGCAACGCGAGCAACTCGCATTCAAGTCTTCGCTGAGGAGCTGAGCCAGTGACCTGGCCGTTCAGCTGAACAGCGATGTGGCAAGGGGACGTAACGTCTCTGTTCCCTCCTTCAGGGAACGAGGGTTACATACGTAACCAAGACATTCACTTTCAGTCGGTCACGTTCAACGTTACGAATGGGGTCCCATACAAAACGCCACATGGCTGTCTTCCAGCGACCCGTGTGAGTGATAGCACCCTGTCGTGAGGCCAGCACGAGTGAGGGCCTATAGCTCACACAGACTACACTGGGTAGCATATTCCAGCTGGACATATGCTAGCAGGCTGCCTGCCCGTGGGAGGACTTACAGAAGGCAGGATCTACCAAGGTGGTGATACATAAGAACTCTGAGGTACCCAGCCCGCAGGGTGGAAGTTTCAACGACAGAGCTGGCAAGGGGCTTGCCAAGGGAAAGACACATGCTGCGGAGAGACTTACTGTGGACATACACACGTGGGATTACCCAGAAGGGGAATCACGACACATGGAGGCACCTAGTCCCACACATGGCTGACCAAAGGGCATGTACACAAGTGTTGGACATCAACAATGCTGGAGGAACCCAGGGTTCTGACTGAGGAACTCACCTGAGGGGAATAGCGCACGCATCCAGTCCGCGGAGTGGAATGGCGCAGCAAGCGGATTGACACCGAGCAGGTCCTTACTGGCCCGAAGGGGCGAGTACCCGGGAGGACACGGGCTCTACACGGAGATTATAAAACCTCGCGAATGTGTTAGGGGTCGCCCAGCCCGCAGCTCTACAGATGTCTGCTAGCGAGGCGCCATGCGCCAGCGGCCAGGAGGAAGCTACGCTCCTAGTTGAGTGAGCTCTCACCACTAGGGGGCATGGCAGGTCTTGAGCCTGATAACCCAGGACAATAGCATCCACTATCCAGTGGGATAACCTCTGCTTGGAGACAGCCTTTCCCTTCTGCTGGCCTCTGTAACAGACAAAGAGCTGGTCTGAGGTCCTAAGGCACTGTCCACATAGGTGCGGAGCACACGTACTGGACAGAGCAGCGCCAGGGCTGGGTCTGCCTCCTCCAGGGGCAGCGCTTGCAAGTTCACCACCTGATCCCTAAAAGGAGTGGTGGGAACTTTGGGCACGTACCCAGGCCGGGGTCTCAAGATAACGTGAGAGTTAGCCGGCCCGAATTCCAGGCACGCTTCATCAACTGAAAATGCCTGCAGGTCCCCGACCCTCTTCACCGAAGCCAAAGCCACCAGGAGCGCAGTTTTCAAAGATAGAAATTTTAGCTCTACTGAGAGCAAGGGTTCGAAGGGAGCTCTCTGCAGTGCTGATAGAACCACTGCGAGGTCCCAAGAGGGGATTTGCTGAGGGCGAGGCGGATTGAGCCTCCTTGCTCCTCTCAGGAACCTGATGATCAGATCGTGCCTCCCAAGAGACTTACCTTCAACAGGGTCATGGTGAGCCGAAATGGCGTCCACATAGACCTTGAGGGTGGAAGGAGACAGCCTTCGTTCCAACCCCTCCTGAAGAAAGGAAAGCACTGACCCAATCGGGCATTTCCAGGGGTCCTCACGCCGTGAAGAACACCAAGTGATGAAGAGGTTCCACTTCAAAGCATAGGCATGTCTGGTGGACATGGCTCTAGCTGAAGTGATGGTAGCTACCACCTTTGGTGGCAAGGTACCTAAACCTTCCGTGACCCATCCAGAACCCACACATGTAGGTTCCACAGATCGGGACGTGGGTGCCAGAGGGTGCCCCGTCTCTGAGAAAGAAGGTCCTTCCTCAGAGGAATTGGCCAGTGAGGGGCTGTCGCGAGCAGTACAAGTTCGGGGAACCAGGTCCGGCCGGGCCAAAAAGGCGCAACCATGAGGACCTGCTCCTCGTCCTCCCTGATCTTGCACATCTTCTGTGCAAGAAGGCTCACTGGGGGAAATGCATACTTGCGCAGGCCCAGCGGCCAGCTGTGTGCCAGGGCGCCCGTGCCGAGGGTGCCCTCGGTCAGGGAGTAAAACAACTGGCAGTGGGAATTTTCTGGAGAGGCAAACAGGTCTACCTGAGCATCTCCGAAGTGTTCCCAAATGAGCTGAACTGACTGGGGGTGGAGTCTCCATTCCCCGGGGCGAGACTGCTGCCGTGAGAGCTCGTCGGCTGCACGATTGAGCCTGCCCGGAATGTGAATGGCACAAAGCGACCTCAGATGCTTGTGACTCCACAGGAGGAGATGGTGAGCGAGTTGCGACATGCGGCGGGAGCGTAGACCACCCTGACGGTTGATGTACGCTACGGTCGCAGTGTTGTCCTTACGGACCAGAACGTGCTTGTCCTTCAGCAGGGCCCTGAAGCGGTGCAGAGCAAGACGTACTGCTAGCAAATCGAGGCAATTGACATGCCACTGAAGTCGGGGTCCTGTCCAGGAGCCTGACGCAGCATGCCCGTTGCACATGGCACCCCAGCCCGTGGCAGAGGCATCTGTTGATACAACACCATGTCTGGACACTGGTTCTAGGGGCACGCCGGCCCATAGAAACGAGGGGTCCAACCACGGGGTGAAGTTTTGGCGGCAGGCCGGAGTGATGGTCACTCGGAGCGTGCCCTGTTGCCATGCCCATCTCGGGACTCGGTCATGAAGCCAGTGCTGAAGCGGTCTCATATGGAGTAACCCGAGCGGTAAGACCGCCGCTGCGGACGCCATATGCCCCAGGAGCCTCTGAAACAATTTCAGTGGAACCGCTCTCTTGCCCTCGAATTGTCTCAGGCAATTCAGTAAGTGACTGCGCGCGCTCGTTCGTAAGCCGCGCGAACATGGCGACCGAGTCTATTTCCATACCGAGAAAAGAGATCCTCTGCACAGGGGAGAGCTTGCTCTTTTCCCAGTTGACCTGAAGACCCAGTCGGGCAAGGTGTCTGAGCACCAGATCCCTGTGCTCGCACAACCGCTCTCGAGAGTGAGCTAGGATCAGCCAGTCGTCGAGGTAGTTGAGGATACGGACACCTTGTTCCCTGAGAGAAGCCAGGACTCCCTCTGCGACCTTCTTAAAGACGCGGGGAGACAGGGCCAACCCGAATGGGAGAACCTTGTACTGATATGCCTGCCCCTCGAAAGCAAACCGAAGAAACGGTCTGTGTCGAGGAAGAATGGAGACATGAAAGTACGCGTTCTTCAGGTCGATCGCTGCAAACCAATCCATCGGACGAATGCATTCGAAAATGCGCTTGGGCGTTAGCATCTTGAACGGGAGTCTGTGCAGAGCTCGGTTCAAGGCACGCAAGTCCAGGATTGGCCGTAACCCACCTGTCTTCTTTGGTACTATAAAGTAAGGGCTGTAAAAGCCGGACTTCATGTCGGCTGGAGGGACCGGTTCTATCGCGCCCTTTGCCAGCAGGGTCGCGACCTCCGCGCGCATGACAGGGGCATCTTTGCCCACCATCGTTGCGTGGACACCCCGAAACCTGGGGGGACGCCGGGCGAACTGAATCGCGTAGCCGAGCCTGAGCATCCAGATGAGCCAGCGGGAAGGCCTGGGGAGCTCTAGCTAGGCTCCCAGGAACCGAACCACCGGGGTCAAGGGGACTACAGGCATACCCACAGTGGGGCAGCGTGGTGGAGCAGACAGCCACAGCATGGGAGGCATAGCGTCCCTTAGCGGGGGCGGAGTGCAGGCACTCATCTGACTCCAAGTAGCAAAGAGGGCATGAGAAGGCCGAGCGTTCTCTGGCCGGCTTTGCCTGGAAACTGGCAAGGGGAGAGGGGAACGAGAGTGGCGAGGAAGCACATCGCCAACTGTCATTCGTGGCCTCTTGGGACCCGGAGGTAGAGGAAACAGCTCTTTTAGTGAAGGTATGGGTACCAGCGGCCGCAGGGCCAGTGGCGGAACAAAAAGAAAACGAGAACAAAGGATTCTCCCCCGGCCCTCCTCCGGGGGAAGGAGTGGTCCTGCTACCATCTCCTGACGAGCTGACGTCTCCAACTCCGGGTCGCCCGTCTCAGGAACGCCGCTTGGCCTGGAGTTTTGCAGGCTTAGGGGCAGAGACGGGTTGCGCCTCCCTTCTGCGGCCATCTCCTCGCTGCGGCCGGGGTGAAGGCTGCTGCTGTGGCTGAGCAGGAGTGCAGAGGCCGCAGGGGGGTGCCTTCGGCGACGAGCAGGCTGAGGCCAAAACCCCTGGGACAGCACTGCCCTCGTGCAGCTGCCGGAGCAGCTAGGCCTGATAGACCTGAAGTGAGGCCAGGGCATGCAGGGCAGAAGCGGCCTGGCCCGCAGCTCTGTAAGCCTTGGCCACAAGCGTGGATGAGAACTTACAGGCCTTGGAGGGCAGCTTGGGACCACCACGCCAAGCGGTGGCGCTCTGTGGACACAGTTGCATCGCAACAGAACGCTCCGGGGGAATCCCAGCATACCCCTTGGCCGCCCCGCCATCGAGGGCAGTGAAGGCGGAGGAAGTACCAGAACGGTTTCGGGCAGTTAAAGGTGCCTTCCATGAACTGGTTTCCTCCTGGTGCACTTCCGGGAAGAAAGGAACCAGAGGGGGGTGCTGGCGATCCGCATGAGCAGCCCCCAGGAACCAATCATCCAGCCTCGAGCGCTCAGGACAGGATGGAGGGTTCCACTCAAGCCCGATGCTCTCCGCTGCCCGGGAAAGCACGGCCATCAGCTCGGGATCGGACTCGAATAAAGCTGGCACTCCCGAGGGAGGCAACGCAGCCGAATCCTCATCTCCCGAGGACTCAAGCCCGCCTTGTGATGCGGCGATCGGCATACAGTCCTCTTCGCGAGCCCCGAATGAGATGTCAGGAGCATGAGAGGGTCCAGCAAACTCATCCGGAAACTCGACCGGCTGCGGCGTATGTGAGGGGGGTGTGGCCCGAGGAGGTTCGCTCGTCGGGGAAGCCCACACAGTAACCCTCAGATCACCCTGGCCACCAGCCGAAGTAGCCCTCTTACGAGAAGAAAAGCTAGAACGGGGTGTGGCAGAGGGGACTCTATACCTTTTAAGGTAATCGAGTCTCGATCTCAACGCCGAGATGGTCATGTCCCTGCAATGAGAACATGAGCCATCCACGAACTCAGTCTCAGCGTCCTGGAAGCCCAAACACGTGACACAGCGACCGTCACGAGGAGCGATATATCGACCGCACCCAGAAACACACGGGCGAAATGACATCTTTAAAAAGACGCAAGTCGGCCCGTATCTCTTTTGTGAGAGAAATTGCTCTTTTAGCTGTGTTGAAGTGCTCAGGGGAACGCGGGAGCTGTCGCAGGAAACCCAGACGAACCGCTGAATCGCGCCGTCACACCAAGACCAGTGACTCTTGCTTGTAGCACTCTGGTGAAAGCAGCAAGCGATGTTGCTCGCGTTGCTCCTTATATACCCGCTCTGCGGGGCGGAGCTCGCGATGCAAATTCCGCAGACCAAGGTACTTTGTGTACCATTGGCGCGTTTTGTACCACTCAAAGGTGATTGGGCTCTCGGGCTCATCTTGGCCCAGTAAGAGAACAATATATTATCTCACAGATCCTTCCTCCTCATTAACTTAGAATGCCTGGGACTCAGGGTCAATATTGCCAAGAGCACGCTCTCCCCCAGCCAGCGGATATCATTCCCGGGAAGAGTTCTCGACTCAGCATGAATGAGGGTGATAGTCATGCCAGATTGTGCACTGTCTAGTCAGCAGCTTGTGGCCTCATTCAAAGTTGGAGCCCCCTTAAGGTGTTTCAGAAGATGTTGGGCCTCATGGCCTTCAGCTTGTCCTGCTTCAAATGCGGCTCCTTCAGTGATGGCTAAATCCATGAGTTCTGTCCCACACCTAGCGTCATGGCGTCAAGATAAATTGGGCCTGCGTAGAAGCTCTGGCCCCTTGGAAAGACTCTGAGTGGATGGGTGTGCCCCTGGGAATGGTCTGCAAAAGGAAGGTGGTCTTGACAGATGCTTCTAACAAGGGTTGGGGAGCACTGTGCGATGGCATACTGGCTTTCGACCATTGGTCGAAAGAAGAGAGTCGGCTTCACATCAACTGCCTGGAAATGCTGGCAGTACGTTTAGGCCTTCGCACCTTTCTGCCAGACCTATGGTATTCCACGAGCTAGTCCGTTCGGACAGCATGACAGTGGTGTTGTATATAAATCGCCAGGGTGGTCTCTCCTTGAAGTGCCTCTTCGTTCTGTCAGAGCACCTCCTGGAATGGGCTCAGCTCAACTTGCGTTCTCAAAGCGCAGCGCTTATGCTGGTCAGGTTGAATTAAAGGGGCAGACTTGCTATCTCAGACCAACGTCCCATCAGAGCTGTGGATGCTCAGCCCAAATGGTTCAAAGAATATGGGAGATCTTTGGCAAGGCAGAGGTCAACCTCTTTGCCTCAGAAGGCAGACTCTCACTGCCTAATTTACTTTTCAAAGAACAGGGCCCACGACTGGCCCAGCTTCCTAATTTGCACTTTTTAATCACATGATGTAAACAACTAATGACAAAACAAACTGCTAAACAAAATGAACATGAACCAATGAGAGAACAGAATTAATAACAAGAATGGGAGATGATGAACCAATAAGCAGCAACCAGGAATAGGAGGTTACATGAAGTGAAACAGGAACCACATGACTGAACCCAAATTAGAAGACCTGTCATAAAAAAACATGACTAGACCGGAACTGAAATCATGAAACATGTACAAAATACAAGCTGTTCAAACTAACATTTCAACATTAAAAGATGTGGTTTGAAAGCCTATTTCTGATGTCTATGTCTATTGAATGCCTACTGAAATATTATTATTATTATTATTATTAAAATGTGCTGAATTTGTTGTTTTCTCTAGGTGAATGACAGACTAGACCGATCTTGCTGTGGTTTCAGACCAGACCCATCAGAACTCTGTGTAGAAAACCTGCTGCATGTCAAATGTGGAAACCCAAAAGACTTAAATCTGGTGCACATCCTGGTAAAGGAAATATTGATGATATTTGTCAGATTATACAATACTAACTTTTCAATACCAGACATCCAACATCCTCATTCTATAGTAGTTAGTCCAACCCTCAGAGTCCATCACATTATCACCCAGTTGTAGAGAAAGGAGTCCCATATTTTATAGAACTGAAATGGTTTGCAATTACATTGATAATAAATAAATATATATTTTGCTTGAGTAAGACCAGTACTCCATTTGACTTTGAAAAATTTATGACACTATGCCTTCAGTGAAACCTGAAGCAGTTGCCTTTTCATCAAGTTGTATTGACTGACCTCATGACAAGGTTGCACTGCTGGTAAGTATTCATTTTCTACAAGGAGAGTGTAGAACATTTTTTCCCTTCATTCTGCTTTCCAATATCAAAAGTAATAACTTTCCAACAGTTCTCAAGGTCTACATGAAGTGAGCTCACACTCAAACTGTGAGTTGGAAACCCAACTAAATTAAGCGAGGCAGCTAAAATGAGACAAGGCAATCAGTTTCCATGGGAGCCTTTAGATTGGTTCTGTTGTCATTATCTGATAGTGTTCAGAGAGCTGGAGAAATGGAGCTCCAACATGGTTGTGGTTTAGTTTTTTGGAGAAAGTCTGCCAAAGTCATCGGTTTTAATATCGCTTGCCCACAAAATCATTCAACAATTTTAGAAGTCTCTCACTGTTGCTTAGAAAAAAACCTACAGACCACACTGCAACCAGTATAATTCATACAAGCTCACTCTTTTACTCTAAACCCTAACCCTATTATTAAACATGGATGTGAACTGTAAAAACAAAAGTTATATTATATGCTAGTCTCGATTTTCAATGGTAGGCAATTACTAGTCACGACTTTTGATTTTTGTACACACTGAATATACTTTTGGGACAGTTATGTGATTCGAAATATAATTCAACAAAATCTGAAAAGAGGTTTAGCATTTTCTATCAGGTGCTAATTTCTATCTAATGAAATGTAATTCTACATTTTTGAAGTGTAACTTAAAGGGTTAGTTTACCCAGAAATGAAAAATATTTTTGTTCCAAATCTATAAGGCTTTTTGTTCATCTTCAAAACACAAATTAGGGACAAATTAAGGACTTTTAAAACGCTGTCTAAAAATTTTCTATAGATATACAGACATGGACAGATTAAATTTCACAATTGATGTGAATCTCATTGATTCACATGCAATACTTTTACATGGATTACAATGATTTCTTTGGGTTACTTTTACAATGTTCTGTATAAACTGTTTTTCTCTCTCTTTTTTTTTTTTGACAAAATATCTTCATTAGAGTTTAGAAAATAAACAAATGTACTACGTGTTTGAAAAGGTGGAGTAAGCTAACTTATGACACAATTTTAATCTTTGGGTGAACTAACCATTTAAATGTCCAAAAGTTTCCAAATACTTTAGAACCACTTTACATAATGTATATACTGTACACATGAATCTACCCAAAATAAGCTGTATATTATAACTTTTATTTATAGGTGCGGAAGACAGAACCATCCAGATTGGTTTTTATTGACAATGCAGGAAGACCTCATCAACCACAAGACAACCTCAACTTCAGACTGGTTGAAGGTATTGATGAGTAAGTATTGGTATTTGTGAATAATTATCCAGATTTATACTATCAATACTATTTTATACCAGCCTAATTGTTACAAATGTGGACTGTCAATGTTGTAAGTTTGAACCATGACATTAACATTGTGCATTTGATAAAACACTTGTTGACCTCTATTGTAGGGTAAAAGGGGCAACTAAATTAGAAGTAGACAAATTTGTTTACAAATACAAATTTCAGAACAAGGATGCTGTTTTAAAGGAAATAATATTGATTGAAATGTTCAAAACAGTTAGCGTAACTGTTTTGAACATATAGATATGTAAGTATATTTGTTGATTGGCAGGTTTCCAAAGCGGGCTGTTTCAGTACTGCAATCAGGATGTCTGGAGAAGATGCTCCTTCGCTCCCTGTCTGTAGATCGGGAATTCTGGGTGAGCAGAAGAGGGGCGTCCGGACTCAAATCTATCATCCAACACATTGAACAAAGAGCCAAGGCCCTCCTCGAGCACATAAAAGAAAAGAAACTGCACCTTAACAGAGATCTATGACTCTCCAATTGAAGAGATTCCCTTATATTTAGGGGGGAAAGCAATTCTCAAAATTCTCTTGCTTTGATTTTAATTGTCCAGACTCATTTATGTCAGTGTCTGAAAGTCTGTTTTGTTGTGCTGCTTAGAAAGTCATGCACATTATGCAAGACAGCTAAAATGAGAGGAGGCAGTGCATTTGCATGGATTATTGAGTCGATTTCCCTAATCAGGATTGACAATCCTTGAACTGTGATTATGTGATGTGCACAGTGTCTGAGAGAAGACATTCCAGATGGTCATTTGCAGGCAGGACTCATGCGGAGGTCCATCACTGGGTAGAGACTTGCATGTCCTTGATAAAATTGGTTTTCAACAACAAGCAATTTGTCTTTCTATGCTGAATGTTAATTTGCTGTCAATGGCCTACAGTGGTCAACAGCCAATTATAAGATATTTAATATTTAATGTACAGTTATGAGGAGTGAGATCTTGGACTAATGATATTTCATAGTGGGTGAATTGTCACAAAATTAGACACCAAATAATCAACTAAATCTGTCACTTATTTGTTGTGTTGTCATAACCGCATTGGACAAAACCTGCATTTACATGGAAGAAATTAAGCTTTGTCAGTGCATTCAGGAAGAATAACTGCAGCTGTGAATCAGATATGAAGCTAAGCTAATAATGCAGCTTCTAAACAATTTTTCTTTTACAGTATCCTTGAAATGACAGAACAAGAGAATTGTGGTGTACAAGCTAAATCTTTAATGAAGGCTGCTATACTAGAATAGATGCTGAGGACTATGAAACTGTGGTGTGGAGTGAAACTGAGCCTTCGCCATGTAACTCCTGCTGGGCTCCTACAAGGCATTTGGTGCCCAAAGGCACAGTTATGCATTACAATTGCTGAGTCTGTATTTGTGGTGTCATATGTATAGTTGTCATACATGATTCAAGACTTTCATCTGCATCCTATAGGCCACATACTGTACACACACTGCATTTAAATATGTCACTCCCTTCTTCTGAGAAACAATCATTTAGAATTGTGGTTCTAAACCTTTTTGGCTAAAAGGCCCCTATGGTCAGTAACAATGTTCAAAGACCCCATGGCTTCTGCAGTTTGTGATTTACTGGACAAAATGTTTTCTTTCTTTCTTTTTTTCTTTCTTTCATGTTTTGATACCTTTCTACCCAATTCATATCATATCATCTACCCGATTTAGAGATCAAATTTTTACCTGATATTTCTCTTAATTTCAAAGCTCTGCATAACTAATCATTTAAAAGGTCCATGCATGCAATTATTCATTTGAGTGATTTACTTGACTTTTCCAGTAAATCAGGCTTTTACCTTATATATCCAGGTATCTAGATAGTGGGAACCCTGCTTTTTTCTTTTTCAAAAAACAAGTTGAAAAACAGTAAATAAATGATTAAATTAATAAATAAAATGGCGGGGAATTAAAATAAGAAAAAGAATTAAGCTGATATTGCTTTTCTGATATTGCTTAATATTTTAGTGCTTTTTTTTTTACCTTTTTAAGTCATCTTGAGGTCCCCTTTGGAAGTAGACCCCCTTAGTGGCCCCAGTCCTCTGGTTGAAAACTGCTTATTTAGACAAATCAAGTATATGTATATGTGGACATTATACTCCCTAAATTCTGTAGTGTGTAGGTGGCCTTTTTTTGTAAAAAAAAAAAAAAAAAAAAAAAAAAAAAGGCCTATTATCAGTGTTTTGCCCGATTTTTCATCACCCACACTAGTTTATGCATAATTAAAAAGTCATTATTTTTGGAAATGTATGACTGCAACTTTAGAACATTGATTGTTCTACTTTTTTTTGCTGATTTTGGAATTTTCACTTGAGTAAATGTGCTCATCTAAGATTCATGAGAAATTATTTCAAGACTAGCCAAAAACCTCTATCAAGTGAAGAATTACAAGTATCTGACAGCTTATTTATTTTTCATAAATTAATGCTCAAATCCCATTTTGCAAATTTGCAATTTTTAGTTTGTATTTGGTCGAACACCAAATGCAAACTGCAAAATGCAGATATAATTTCCAGAAATCAAATGAATAAAGAGGAGAAGAGTTTGAGTGGCTATATCAACCCCATCTGAGTTGATCTTGTCATTTGCCTCATACTGATTACACTTTTGGAAATCAGGAGCATGTCGAGGGAGGAAAATAAATGAAATTTCAGCGAAATATTAAATCTCCCTTTCATCCAGTTTAAATTCCCACAGGTCTAATTTACATTTACCTAATGTGGGCCAGAGACTCCTGCCTGTGTTCTGCTTCCAATTTCACTTCAAAGTACTTTGACTGCTTCTTTTTAAACGTAAGAAGGGAGTTCACCAAACAGATTTGAACATAAGACTAGTTTAGCATAAATGCTGAATGCACTGATACTTTATATCCTTGGTAAACTGTACAATATTTAAAAACTGCAGTTAATTTTAGTATATTGCAGTGCTGGACAACAATTAATTATGATTAATCGCATCCAAAAAAAAAATTGTGTACATAATATGTGTATGTACTGTGTATATTTATTGTGTATATATAAATGTACACACATGTATGGATATATTGATAATATAAATTATATGAATATAAATTTATACATGTTAATATTTTCTAAATATATACTGTATGTGTGTGTCTTTATATATATGTGTGTGTGTGTGTGTGTGTGTGTGTGTATATATACATATATATATATATACACACACACACACACTCACACACACACATACACACACACATATTATAAATATACACACTACACACACACTTTATGTTCACAAAAACTTTAATTTTGGATGCGATTAATCACGATTAGTTGGAAAGATGGGTAAAACATAAGTACTTGTAGTTTCATAAGAGAGAACATCACTGGCTTTTAACTATGTATTAACAAAACCACTCTAAAATCCTCAGAAATTCAAATTTTTTTGTAAAGGATGAAAATATAGCATTTCTTCTCTGCAATTAACAAATAAACAAACGATTAATTTCCTTAAAGAACATTTTCTTCATCAGAATGACTGCACAGTACTGTGTTACTTCAAAGAATTAATCCCTACCATAAAAAGTAAAGCCTGTCTTTTAAATATTTCATGATATAATTGGTATAATTCTTTTTTTTTTTTTCAATAGGCTGGATTTTCCAACAAGTATAAACATTTCAGTTTATAATATTCCTTTCAAGTTATAAATAAGTGCAACTTGATCACAGTTGTCTAACAAGGTCAGATATATATAGCATTGCGATATATATATATATATATATAAAAGGCTGAAATATAAAACTACAAGCCTTCTCATCATTAGGCAAGAGATGAGTGGATAGAGCCATTATTGCTGGACCATGTAAGAGGGTTTCTCAGAAAACTGAGAGAAGCAAAAGTCACTACCATGAGTTACCTCTGGCCTGCATCCATTTATTAGAAACGTAATTTTAATGAATCCTAACCACGGGAATGATTAAATTAAGTGTAATTAGAAAGAGAAAGAGAATGTATGCAGTTCCGCAGATGATTTCTAACCTCTGTTTATAAATGTTTCTGTTGACAAGTGAGCACATATTGCATTCTTTCCCTTGAGGATAGATAAAAGCATCATCCATGCCTTAAATAAAACTATAGCTGTGTGTCTTCACATGTTTCTGTGTGATATATGTGATATATTTATCTGAGTGATAAAAGTGATTTTTTTATTAGACCAATTTGTCAACTTACCTCAAAAACCATGTGACAGTATTACCCAGGGCATGGTGCCTTTCTACTCTTTTATTCTCACAGTTTATTAAAGGATTAGTTCACCCAAAAACTAAACTTAGACAGTTTTGCACCTACACTCAAAGCATCCTAGGTGTAAATGACTTTTTTGAAGGGTTAGTTCACAGAAAAATTAATATTATGTCATTAATGACTCACCCTCATGTCATTCCAAACCCGTAAGACCTCCGTTCATCTTCGGAACACAGTTTAAGATATTTTAGATTTAGTCTGAGAGCTTTCTGTCCCTCCATTGAAATTGTATGTACGGTTTACTGTCCATTTCCAGAAAGGTAATAAAAACATCATCAAAGTGTTCCTGTAGCTCAATTGGTAGAGCATTGCGATATCAAGTGCAATGTTGGGGGTTCGATTCCCCGGGAACACATGATAGGTAAAAATTGATAGCCTGAATGCACTGTAAGTCGCTTTGGATAAAAGCGTCTGCTAAATGCATACATTTAATTTAAATTTAAATTAGTCCATGTGACATCAGAGGGTCAGTTAGAATTTTTCTGAAGCATCGAAAATGCCTTTTGGTCCAAAAATAGCAAAAACTACGACTTTATTCAGTCAGTCTTTTGTTCGTTATCTGGCTTGGCTCGGTGTTCATCTTCAGTTCTCTCTTCACAGCAGTTCAGTCAGTGTACTGTTTGAGTAAATTAATTACTCCGGGATATTGGTTTATTTGAACTCAGAGGGAGTGTCAGCCACGTTAAAAAAAGTTAACAGCTTAAGTCATTTGTGGATTAATGCTTATTGGACACGTGAACTGTTTCAAATGATTCAGTTCGATTTGGTGAACTGGTTGAAGAAGATCCGGTTACATTGAGTGATTTATTCGCGAACCGGATATCACTCAACTGCAGTGTTTTGAACTCACTCACAACAGACCCGGAAGAGAAGACAATGCTGAATAAAGTCATAGTTTTTGCAATTTTTGGACCAAAATGTATTTTTGATACTTCAAAAAATTCTAACTGACCCTCTGATGTCACATGGACTACTTTGAAGATGTTTTTATTACCTTTCTGGACATGGACAGTATACCTTACATACGTTTTCAATGGAGGGACAGAAAACTCTCGGACTAAATCTAATATATCTTAAACTGTGTTCTGAAGATGACGGGTTTGGAATGACAGGAGGGTGAGTCATTAATGACATAATTTTCATTTTTCGGTGAACTAACCCTTTAAGACAAAATCAGTCAGGGTTATATTGTGAAAACAAGGCCAGGATCCAACAGCGGATGAATGTAAACCGATGGGTTACGATTAGAGACCTTGTTTTGGGCACAAACAGAGCAAGCCAAGACAAACTGCCTGACATCCTGGCCCATAGTGGTCCACCAGAATTGCTGGCGCATAGTAGCAAGAGATCTCCCGACTCCTGGATGGCAGGCGATTCTGGACTCATGACCCCACTGAAGGACCCCCGGACGTAGCGCAGCTGGCACGAACAACCGACCTGCCGGACACTCAACTGGTACTTCCTCCCCTCGCCCAGCCTCCTCCACCCATCGCTCGACGTCCCAGGAGAGGACCCCTACCACCACCCCCTCAGGGAGAATTGTCTCTGCAGGGGCCTCCTCTCCTGATCGCTCGAACTGACGGGATAGGGTATCTGGTTTAACGTTCTTAGAGCCAGGCCGTATGAAAGGGTGAAGTTAAAGCGACCAAATAAGAGTGCCCAGCGAGCCTGGCGTGGACTCAGTCTCTTGGCCGAACGGACATATTCTAAATTCTTGTGATCCATCCAGACCAAGAAGGGCAGCGCCAACCCCTCCAACCAGTGACGCCATACACCAAGGGCAAACCTGACCGCCAGCAGCTCATGGTTGCCAATGTCGTAATTTCGTTCCGCAGGGTTAAGGCGATGGGAAAAATATGCACAGGGGTGCACCTTCCCATCCTTACTGGAGCGTTGGGACAAGACTGCGCCTACCCCAACCTCAGACACATCCACCTCAACGATGAATTGCTTTTCAGGATCTGGAATGGAGAGAACAGGACCAGAGATAAATCAGGACTTTAAATTATCAAAGGCCTCTTGAGCCCGAGCATTCCAGGTGAAATTCGTGGAACTCGCACTTCTCCACTTTGACATAAAGCTGGTTCTCCAGCAGCCGTTGGAGGACCTGGCACACGTGCTGAGTGTACCTGAAGGGATGGAGAGAAGATGAGAATATCGTTGAGATACACAAAGACAAATTGATTAATTATGTCTCCCAACACGCTATTGACCATGCCCTGGAAGACAGCAGGAGCGTTAGTAAGCCTGAAGGGAAGGACCAGGTATTCATAGTGTCCCGTGGGGGTATTGAAGGTTGTCTTCCACTCATCACCCTCATGAATGTGGATGAGATGATTGCCCGCATTGCGGAGGTCTGACTTAGTGAAGGCCTTGGCTCCCTGCAAAAGTTCAAAGGCAGATGACATTAACGGAAAGGGGTACCTGTTCTTTATAGTGATGTCATTTAACCCTCGGTAATCAATGCAAGGACGCAGAGAGCCATCCTTCTTCTTGACGAAGAAGAACCCAGCGCCAGCAGGGGAATACGAGTGCAAATGAGCCCAGCTTTTAAGGATTCTTGAATGTATTGGTCTATAGCCTCTCGTTCAGGACCTGACAGGGAAAATAAACGACACTGGGGCGGAGAAGTGCCTGGGAGGAGGTCGATGGCACAAATCAATGGCAGTGAGGAGGTAGCGAGGTGGCCCGGGACTTGCTGAACACTCGCAGCAGATCAGAGTACTCCGCCGGAACCCCAGTGAGGTCAACGGCCTCATCCTGCAACACAGGAGACACAGAGACAGGAGGAGAGGCAGCACCAAGGCAACATGCATGACATGACTGACTCCAAGAATCATTCTGACTGCGAGACCATTCCACATGAGTACTGTGCTGAACCAACCTTGGGTGCCCCAGAATAAGACTGGCGTGAGGGGACTCCAGGAGGAACAGCACAGCTGACTCATGGTGATTGCCCGAGACAACAAGACTTACACGAGGGGTGGTGTGGGTGATAGTAGCTATAGGCTGACCAGAGAGACCCCAGACAGTGACGGGAGAGGAGAGAGGAACGGCAGGAATGCCCCAGTCCTTGGCAGTAATGTAGTCCAGGAAGCTGGCCTCGGCGCCAGAGTCAATAAGAGCCTTACAGGAGTGGACAGAGCCTTGGTATATGATGGTGGCAGGCAACTGGGTACGCGACTTGGGGGAGATGAGAGGAGAAACGCCCGCTAGGACTCCCCGGGTTGACTACTGGGCTTTGGCTTTTAACGGGCATCCTTGAACGAAGTGGCCTGCCCTCCCACAATAGAGGCAGAGATCCTGCACCAATCTTTGTTGTTTCTCATGAGCAGATAGTCGAAGTTGCCCCAACTGCATGGGTTTAGGTTCCATTAAAGATGATTGAGGCAGACATTGAGCCTTGAAAGACTGGTCTTCTTCTACCTTCATTGATGGGTGGGAAGCCAACCACCGCTGACGCAAATGGAGGCGGCGCTCAACTCGAGTGGCCAGATCCATAAAGCCCTCCAGGTCTTGCGGTAGATCGTGTGTGGCAATTTCATGCTGGATGTCAAAATTAAGCCCGCTAGTGTCTTGAACTGGATGGCGTATTCAGTCACCGAACGTCCCCCTTGGCGAAGCTGCACGAGTTGAGATGCAGCCTCATCCCCTCTTGCCGAGCGAGCAAACAGCTTAGTCATTTCCCTGCGAAACTCCTCAAAATTCAAACAGAAGTGGGCTCTAGCATCGCAAATGGCCGTCCCCCACTCACAAGCTTTTTCTGTCAGCATTGTGATGACATAAGCAACCTTCAGGCGCTCAGTAGCATAACGACGTGGTTGCAGCGCGAACACCAGTGCACATTGAGAGAGAAATGTCAGACATGAATTCGGATCCCCATCATATAAGGGCGGATTGTTGGCGTGCGGCTCGGGCAAAAGAATAAAGCAGGGTCAAAAAACTCGGAAGGCAAGGAGAAGATTAGCGCTTCTAACAATGCTTACGGACTGACACAAGACAACAAACACAAGGGCATGATAAAGGGAAGATAATAAGTACAGAACAGGGTGCAGGTGCAGGAGAACACATTAATCGGGGGTAACAAGAAGGGCGGAGACCGTGAAACACCTGGCGACCCATCAAAACAAAAAGCCATGTGCTCCAGGGCAATAAAAGCCTAAGACCCCACGAGATCGTGACATATATTAAAATTGTCCTAGCTATTCCAAGCTATCATAATCATTGCAGTCAGTGGGTGTTACAGTTAAACAGTCCACAAGTCGTCAATTAAAGCATGCGCATTCATAATACCACGTACAACACATGGCTCCGAGGGGGGAACAAAGGCTCCCTATAGGGAATCCATGAGTTTTTGTAAGAAAATTTACCATATTTCAAATGTAATAAACATTTAAACACTTTTTTTTACTTGCACTGACTGTCATACACTGAAGCAGTTCCGGCGGATGACGTAGTACTCTGGCGTTGGATGATTAGTGATGAATGCGGAGAGAGAAAAAAACAAAATGCCAGTCATGAATTAGAAGTACAAACCGACGATTTGTAAAGAAAAATGTTGAGGATTTCAATATAAACCAAGAGGATACTGGTTTACCTTTGCTAAAGTAAGGAAACTTGCTTCCTTTGCTGCTATAATTAAACAAGCAAACTCGCGAGACTAGCATACCTCAGAGACACCTGCTTGCTGTAGCAGGCCTCACACAAAGAGCAGCTTAGGGGCCCTGACCACTGTAATCCTCCACTGCTAATAAAGATTAATAAAAAAAATACTTAATTGAGGAATGAACAAAAGAAAGAAAGTCATATTTGGGTTTGAAATGGCATTAAGGTTATAAATTATGAATTTAAATTGAGTGTGCTAATAATGAGCTTTAGATAACTTGACAGTCGTACACATTGTGTAGATATGTAGACATTAACAGCCTCCGAGCCCTGGACTCCACCTCTGTCCTTCGACCCATCTGCTCCGTCTTGGCTCATAGCTCCCTCATCTCCACTGTGGCCCGTCATCCCACCCGCTCCACCGGGCTCCCTCGTCCCTCCAGCTCCGCTTTCATTAGTCGACAACCATTCGTCGCCTCGGGAACATTAAAAATGTTTAAAATAAATCCATAGCTTTCACACGCTCTTTGGATGCTCTCATTTCCCAAGTTGTTTTTCCCTTACTGTAAGGCTAATAAATGTATTTCACGATCTGGGTCATTATTTAATACAAAACCACACATAATGTTTCTGCTGTATCTCTGTCAATCACTCTGATATTTAGTTCAAATGAGTGCTGTCTGTCACTGTCTTTAATCAGTTCTGTGAATGACTGTATGGTCATTCTTTATAAAGTAGTATTTTTTTCAGGTAGCTTTGTAGAAAGCTTTCTTTCTAGCTTTCTTCAAGCGTCTTGGAGATATGACCATAATTCTTTTGGATTTAGTTTGTCTCAGTTTCATCTGTTTCTTCATGTAATCACAGGCAGATTTGATGATGGTGTGATCAGATCTCCAAGTGGAGCACCGGCTGTTTTCAGACTGCTTGTGCATTCAAAAATTTCACTAGATTATTATTAAAATTAATGGCAAAATGAATGTTTGGAAATGTAAACTGATATTTTCTACTGACACAGCAAAAGATATAAATAACTGGCCGAACACCATTCTTTGGGGTTAAAATAATAATGTGCCTAAGACTTTTGCACAGTAGTGTATGTATAACGTAAGTATAATTAAAACAAGTATATTTAAATAAGTATAATTAAAGTTTGTGTTCATATGTGTTAAGGGCTAGATTTTCGCTGGAGGAAACAGCTGTGGTGTGATGACCGGTGAACGGTCATCTGGCTCCTTCCTCCTGGTACTATGGACCATGCTGCCTCTCCATTCCTGCCCCTTGCCTGGCCCACACCTGCCTCCTGAACCCCCACCCTCCCTCCTCTGTTGGACTTTTTTGTCAGCACAAGGACATGCCATTCTGGGAGGGGGTGAACTGTTATGGTTATGATCTGAAAATTTTTATATTCATCAATGTTTTGAATAACAACAACAAAAAATATTCAGTGTAAATAGTAGTGTAAAATGAAATAATCATAACTAATGCACATATAAAAACACTTATTTCTGTGCTTTTCGAAATAATGTGCATTAAAAGTCATTACATCCTTCATTAATATATTTTAATTCAAAATGTGTCTCCATGTAGTATTCAGGAAAATTCTAGTCTATAATTCCATTTGATGTTTGGATATGGTAAGATTACATTAATTTTAGTGATTAAAATAACACATTTCAGCTATCAGTTTGTTAGAGTGGTCACACAAAATGTTATTTTACCCTTGCTTCTAAAAAAAAAAAAAATCTGCTTAACAGTTTCGTGTGGCCGTAAACATTTAATTTCAAATTACACTAAAGTTTTACTTTTACCGTAAATGTGGTGTTTACATGGAATATAGTTTACTAGTACGAACCCAGAGTTTGGTAAACAGGCCAATTAGAACAATTAACTATTAACTTAAAACTACAACTAAATTAAAATTAATCAGAGATCACTTACAATTATATATATATATATATATATATATATATATATATATATATATATATATATATATATATATATATATATATACACACACACAGGGCTGGGAAGGTTACTTTTAAAATGTATTTCACTACAGATTAAGTAATCAGTAACGTATTTTGTTAGATTACTCAGGTTTAGTAACTTAATCTAAATACTTTAGAATACTTTGAAATACTTAAGCTTTGTAACACAAAGGAACATATTAACTTGATGTCTTGTTTTTATGATTCCCAACTCTAAACAAAAGTGACATCTACCAGCCCTAAGATTTGTGTTTTCTTTGCACTTTATTTATATCAATTTTCCACAGAATTTCTATGAACGACAAAACAAATGTTATGTCATTTAAATCTTCCAATCAATAGAAATTCAATTTGAATACAATGAATGGGATTCCGGGCTGTTTCATGCTGCATTCCAAGCTTCAAAACAAATCCAGACACACCAAACCCTAATAAAAGTAGCTAAAACAACTCGCAGATTTGTCAAAGTTATACAATAGATTTGTTTAATGAATGGACCAAACTCTAAGTGATGATAATCATCTCTATGGAGAAGCGATCGGCACAAAGTAATCGTTAAGTCAAAGTTGTCAGTGCTCATTTTCCACGGTTGCAAGCAATGTCGTTATTAATGATGCTTTTGGGAAACACACCTCAGGCCTGGCAACATTTCAAAATCCCTGAACTGAACTTTACTTTAGACAAATCAGCATGATCAGCAAAAACTAGTAGCATATCGGGATGTAACAATTCAATAAACTTACGATGTGATAATATTCACAATACACATTTATTGTTGTATACTGTTATACATTTATTTATTTTTACAAAATGAGATCATTATAAATGAAAATGTGTCCTATTAGACAAGACAAAATGCTGCATATTTCTTTGTAAAATTGGAATGTTAATAAAACTAACTTGAAATTTTAAAACAAATCCTAAATCAAATACAAAATCATACAACTAAAAGACATATCTAAATTTAAACAAAGGCTTTGTCTGTGTTCTATTTTAAATCAGAGAAAACCATTTAAATTACTATCCCCTCCAAAAAAGATGCTAAATACATGTTATTTGCATTGTATAATAAAAAAAATGAAGTAAAAACAGAATGGTCGGATTTTATGTGAATGAGATGCAAAAGTCACTCTCTGACAGCAGGTGCCACTAATGGAAATTTAAAGGCTGCTGCCCCTTTAAGACCAAGTGCACGGATCCAATATAAAAATGCAAAGGAGATTTATTTCTCCACTTTACACGTTCACTTGAGACATAACCATGTTTACGAGAATACATGCAGAGACAAGTATTTTGAGATATATTTGTGTATGTGTTCATTTAGAAGCAAGGATACGCGAAAGAGGAATCAATTTTGTGTAAGCTGCATGATTTGTGATTCGTATGGATCTGTTAACTGAATGCAAAATATGAATCCTAGAATAATTTTTGTGTCGTGATGAGTGTTTTATGATGTGTGGTATGCACGCTCACTACGAGTTGCTAAATGGAAAAAAAATATTAATAATAATAAAAATAAATAAATAAATAAACCAGTTGCTAAATGAACATGCTGCAACTGTTTACTTAAATATTTAATTATTAAATGGCATCAAAATTAAAAGTAATCACTTCGGTAATCTAAAGTACTTTTCAGATGTAACTGTATTTAAAATGTAATTATAACGAAATTCAGTTTCATATTTTGTATTTTAAATACGTAACGCCTTTATGTATTTTGTTACTCCCCAGCCCTGTGCATATATATATATATATATATTTACATTTATTCATTTAGCGGACGCTTTTATCCAAAGCGACTTACAGATGAGGACAGTGGAAGCAATCAAAAACAAAAAGAGCAATTATATATAAGTGCTATAACAAGTCTCAGTTAGGTTAACACAGTACACCTAGCATGGGATTTTAAATAATATAATATAAAGAAAACAGATTCTTGAAGATGGCTAAGGACTCAGCTGTCCGGATTGAGTTTGGGAGGTCATTCCACCAGGAGGGAACATTTAATTTAAAAGTCCGTAAAAGTGATTTTGTGCTTCTTTGGGATGGCACAATCAAGCGACGTTCACTTGCAGAACGCAAGCTTTTAGAGGGCACATAAGTCTGAAGTAACAAATTTAGGTAAATGGGTGCAGAGCCAGTGGTAGTTTTGTAGGCAAACATCAATGCCTTGAATTTTATACGAGCAGCTATTGGAAGCCAGTGGAAATTGATAAACAGAGGTGTGACATGTATTTTTTTTGGCTCATTCAAAATTAATATTGCTGCCGCGTTCTGAATTAATTGTAAATGTTTGATAGAATTGGCTGGAAGATCTGCCAAGAGGGCATTGCAATAGTCCAGCCTGGACAGAACAAGAGCTTGAACAAGGAGTTGTGCAGCATGTTCCGAAAGAAAGGGCTTGATCTTCTTGATGTTGAATAAAGCAAATCTGCAGGATCGGACAGTTTTAGCAATGTGGTCTGAGAAAGTCAGCTGATCATCAATCATAACTCCAAGGCTTCTAGCTGTTTTTGAAGGAGTTATGGTTGATGTGCCTAACTTGATGGTGAAATTGTGATGAAACGATAACATATAAAGCGTGAAGAGTAGCGGCCCTAGTACTGAGCCTTGAGGTACTCCATACTGCACTTGTGATCGATAGGATACATCTTCATTCACTGCTACGAACTGATGGCGGTCATATAAATACGATTTAAACCATGCTAATGCACTTCCACTGATGCCAACAAAGTGTTCAAGTCTATGCAAAAGAATGTTGTGGTCAATTGTGTCAAATGCAGCACTAAGATCCAATAAAACTAATAGAGTGATAAACCCACGATCAGATGATAAGAGCAGATCATTTGTAACTCTAAGGAGAGCAGTCTCAGTACTATGATACGGTCTAAATCCTGACTGGAAATCCTCACATATACAATTTTTCTCTAAGAAGGAATATAATTGTGAGGATACCACCTTTTCTAGTATCTTGGACAGAAAAGGGAGATTCGAGATTGGTCTATAATTAACTAGTTCTTTGGGGTCAAGTTGTGGTTTTTTGATGAGAGGCTTAATAACAGCCAGTTTGAAGGTTTTGGGGACATATCCTAATGACAATGAGGAATTAATAATAGTCAGAAGAGGATCTATGACTTCTGGAAGCACCTCTTTTAGGAGCTTAGATGGTATAGGGTCTAACATACATGTTGTTGGTTTAGATGATTTAACAAGTTTATACAATTCTTCCTCTCCTATAGTAGAGAATGAGTGGAACTGTTCCTCAGGGGGTCTATAGTGCACTGTCTGATGTGATACTGTAGCTGACGGCTGAATGGTTGCAATTTTATCTCTAATAGTATCGATTTTAGAAGTAAAGTAGTTCATAAAGTAATTACTGCTGTGGTGTTGGGAAATGTCAACACTTGTTGAGGCTTTATTTTTCGTTAATTTAGCCACTGTATTAAATAAATACCTGGGGTTATGTTTTCTTCTAAAAGAGAAGAAAAGTAATCGGATCTAGCAGTTTTTAACGCTTTTCTGTAGGATATGTTACTTTCCCGCCAAGCAATACGAAATACCTCTAGTTTTGTTTTCCTCCAGCCACGCTCCATTTTTCGGGCTGCTCTCTTTAGGGTGAAAGTATGCTCATTATACCATGGTGTCAAACTGTTTTCCTTAACCTTCCTTAAGCGTAAAGGAGCAACTTTATTTAAAGTGCTAGAAAAGAGAGAGTCCATAGTTTCTGTTACATCATCAAGCTGTTCTGAGATTTTGCATATGCTAAGGAATTTGGATACATCAGGAAGATAACTTAAAAAGCAGTCTTTTGTGTTAGAAGTGATGGTTCTTCCATACTTGTAACAAGAAGTAGAATTTACAATTTTGGCTATGTGAAGTTTGCACAGAACTAAATAATGATCTGAGATATCATCACTTGGCTGAATAATTTCAACCCCATCAACATTAATTCCATGTGACAGTATTAAATCTAGAGTATGATTTCGACAATGAGTAGGTCCTGAAACGTGTTGTCTAACACCAATAGAGTTCAGAATGTCTATAAATGGTGTTCCCAATGCATCTTTTTCATTATCAACATGGATATTAAAATCACCAACTATTAAGACTTTATCTGCAGCCAGAACTAACTCGGATGTAAAATCACCAAACTCTTTAATAAAGTCTGTATGGTGCCCTGGTGGCCTGTATACAGTAGCCAGTACAAACATAACAGGGGATTTATCATTAACATTTGTTTCTCTGGATAATGTTATATGAAGCACCATTACTTCAAACGAGTTATACTTGAAGCCTGCCCTCTGAGAAATTCTGAAAACGTTGTTATAAATTGAAGCAACACCTCCACCTTTGCCTTTTAGACGCGGCTCATGTTTATAACAGTAATATTGGGGGGTGGACTCATTTAAAATAATGTAATCATCAGGTTTTAGCCAGGTTTCTGTCAAACAGAGCACATCTACATTATGATCAGTGATCATATTATTTACATAAAGTGTTTTCGTAGAAAGGGATCTGATATTCAATAAGCCAAGCTTTATCATTTGTTTATCCATATTGCTTCTGTTTTTTATTTGTTGAACCTCAATTAAATTGTTAATCTTAACTTGGTTTGGACGTTTTTTGTTTTTTCTAGTTCGGGGAACAGACACAGTCTCTGTAGTGTGATATCTAGGTGAAAAAGTCTCTATGTGCTGAGAATTAACTGACCTCTGTGACGGGAGGCAGCTAGCAGACGGTCGGTTTAGCCAGTCTGTCTGCTTCCTGACCTGGGCCCCAGTTAGTCAAGTATAAACACTAAGACTATTTGCCATATTTCTAGAGAGAAGAGTGGCGCCACCCCAGGAGGGATGAAGACCATCTCTTTTAAACAGGTCAGGTCTGCCCCAAAAGCTCGTCCAATTGTCTATGAAACCTATGTTATTCTGTGGGCACCACTTAGACATCCAGCCATTGAGTGATGACAATCTGCTATGCATCTCATCACCACGGTAAGCAGGGTGGGGACCAGAGCATATTACAGTGTCTGACATCGTGCTTGCAAGTTCACACACCTCTTTAATGTTATTTTTAGTGATCTCCGTCTGGCGAAGTCGAACATCATTAGCGCCGGCATGAATAACAATCTTACTGTATTTACGTTTAGCATTAGCCAGCACTTTTAAATTTGCCAAGATGTCAGGCGCTCTGGCTCCCGGTAAACATTTGACTATGGTGGCTGGTGTCTCTATATTCACGTTCCGTACAATAGAATCACCAATAACTAGAGCACTTTCATCAGGTTTCTCAGTGGGTGCATCACTGAGTGGGGAGAACCTGTTTAATGTTTTGATCGGAACAGAAGAGTGGTGTTTTGACCCACGACTACGCTGCCTTACCGTCATCCAGTTGCCCTGCTGCAGGGGCTCTGGAACCGAACAATGTACAGGAATCCCTGAGCTAGACTCATCCAAAGCCGTATCTAGAGCCCTAACATTCTTACTGTCCTCAATTAAAGTTTGGATGCGTGTCTCTAATTCTGAAATTTTCTCTGTCAGCCTAACTATTTCCCTGCATTTATCACATGTGAGTCCCTCATCAGCGACAGAGATAGATAAACTGTACATGTGGCAAGAGGTGCAAGTACCAATGACAGGAGAATTTTTTTATTTTTTTATTTTATTTAATTCGGTCCTCACAGACAATCAATCATACAAAAATAAATGAAGTTATACATAATAACCGAAAAGGTGTAGGCTGAAGCCTCTGCTTATTACGCCTACCCTTTGTACATAATTATCAATCAAATGAGCGGCACTTTTTACTAGTAGTGATTAATACAAGACACACATACATATACAAATTATATAAAGAAAAAAAAAAAAAAAACAGAAGGAAAGAAAAATAACTTTTTAATACCCGTTAAATTAAATAATTATTAACCACCTTGTTTTTAAACATTTTCTTGAATTTACAAAGTGAATTACACAATTTTAATTCCGTATGCAAATTATTCCATAGATTTACCCCTTTGACAGATATGCATCTATTTTTTGTATTAGTTCTTACCCTTATTTTTTTAAACATATGCATTCCTCTTATTCCATACTGACTTTCTCTTATTTCAAACAGCCTCTGGATACAGTTTGGAAGCAAATTATTATAGACTTTATACATTGTCTGTACAGTATAGAAATTTACTAAATCAAAATCAAAAAATTTTAAAGCATTTAAATTACTAAACAATTGATTAGTTGGCTCGTGATAGTCAACATGTTTTATAATCCTTATTGCTCTTTTTTGTAACATATATATTGGATTTATATTGGTTTTATATGCATGTCCCCAAACCTCCACACAATAGATCATGTATGGAACTATGAGCGCACAATACAAAATATATAATGAATTTTCATTCAGAATATGTTTAGTTTTATGTAATATTGCAATGGATTGTGACATTTTTCTTTTTACATGATTAATATGTGGTTTCCAACATAATTTGTGATCTATTATAACACCTAGAAATTTATTTTCATATACTCTATCTATTTCCTCATTGTTAATCCTAATTTTAACTTTATTAAAACTCTTTCGATTACCAAATATTATGAACTTTGTTTTACTTAAATTCAATGACAATCTATTATCATCAAACCATTTTTTTAAGATCATCAATTCAATTTCCACTCTATTCAGAAGCTGTTCCAAATTTTTCCCTGAACAATATAAATTAGTGTCATCAGCAAACAAAACCATTTTTAATATTTTTGACACTTCACAAATATAATTTATGTACAGTACAAACATTATGGGGCCTAACACCGAGCCCTGTGGAACACCACAAGTAACTTTCATTAAATCTGATCTAACATCATTTATTTGGACAAATTGATATCTGTCATCAAGGTAACTTTTTAACCAAAAATAGGCTTTGCCTCTTATACCATATCTTTCCAGTTTCCTCATTAATAGAGCATGATCAATAGTGTCAAAAGCTTTTTTTAAATCCAGGAACACCCCCACAGTATATTCATTATTATCCATTGAAGTGGAAATCTCTTCTACCATTTCCATCACTGCCATTGAAGTTGACCTATTTGCTCTAAAGCCATACTGATGTTCACTCAATAGTTTATGTTTGTCTATAAAGGTGTCTAGCCTACTCTTTAGCATTACTCACCATGCTTGATGAAAATTCTTACTGCGGTTGTTTGATGAACTTGTGAAAAACTGGAGCGAGAGGAGAAAAGAAAACAGCGATAGGTTCGAATGAAAATGCTAATGACAAGCTAACGAGTGCTAACGCTTTCCTATTTCCTATTCCTATTTTCCTAACGTAAGTAAGTTAGTCGTATTCAAAATGTTTTGTCTGTAAATGTTTTGTATGGATTCATTATTTTATTTTATTTTAATTTTTTAACAATGGGACATTGGTACGTTTGATATTTCTTCCTATCGGATGATGTTAGACATTGATATCAGTGGCCTTTTACATTATCCCTTAAAAACTGAGAATTTCGGAAAGAGGGTCAGAATAGGGTTGAAATAATGAGGGTCTGTTTAGTCAAAATCAAGAAGAACCTCAAGGGATGTAATTACAATAATAATAATAAAAAAATAAAAATAAAGAGAGAGAGGCAGGCGCTTTTTTGAATATTTAATTAGAAGCTTTTGCATTCTTCGAGTCAGTCCGATCACAGTAAAAACTGTAACAACAAATACAAAAAGATTAGAAGGCTTCTACATTATGTAAAAAACTATATTAGTAAAAAAAACTAATTAAAGGGATAGTGCATCCAAAAAGGAAAAAATAAAATAAAATAAAATAAATAAATAAATAAATAAAATAATATATAATAAATATATAATATGTATATTTGTAATATCGATTTATCAATACTGGCATTAAATGTTCTTTTATGGGCAATTGTTTAGACAGATTTGATGTGTGATTAATATGCAATTAATTAATTGTCACGCTGTGGAGTTGATTAGATTAAAATATTTTAATGATTGACTGTCCTAGTAGAAATACTCCATATTCTATAAACTGTGGTGACTTATTAATTAGATAGAAAAGCAGGACGTCCTATCAGAAGCCAGCATCGGTAATCTTCGGTAGTGTCGGTTGTCTTCGGTAGTCTTTGCATTACAGCTTCACTCCTCTGTGTTCAGTTTCCTGCTGGTTCGCTGTCTTGGATGGTGATGTTGAGTGGTGTCCCTCCACACCATATCTATGGGAAGGAACCAAGGTGTCCGGTGGTGTGATGCTCTCACTCACCCTTGCTCAGCTGAGTCACTCGCGAATACCTGCTTTATATCTCCCACTGACAGTGAAGATCAATAGTGAAGTTTCGCTCGGTGGGTGACGGTTAGGGTACAGTTCAGCTTCTCGCGGGAGGCAGACTTTGTCAGTGTTGTCTTTAGAGCTGCAACTAATGATTATTTTTTTCTGTCAACTAATCTAATGATTATTTTTTTTGATTAGTCGACTAGTAGATTATTTTTATAATTTTTTTTGATTAATCTACTGTTCTTTTTTAATTAGCTAATGGATCATTTTGATCACTTTACAAAAAATGATAAGTACAACTTCTAATATAATATATCAACTTTTATTAAATTTTTTCCAAAAAATACTTCAGTGTGGTTGAAGTTTTTACAGTATACAAAAATAAAGTGGCAAAAATAAAATGTAAACAACACTTTAGCATCAGGAACGAATAATGTCATATAAAATCAAAAGCATTCAAAATGCCATATAAATTCAACAAAAGCACTGCTCAACACTGGGCAAAAATAAGGGTTAATACAGTTTAAATGGGACCTGGAGGTAAATGTGTATCCTGGGTAAAACATGTTGATCATCTCACAAATAGAATACAATAGAAAGAGGTCTCATATCTTTTACAATCATGTTGAGTATGCTTTCGGTAAGTGTAACGGCCATCTAGGTTATGGAAACAGTGGCATCCTTTTTATGAAAGAAATCTTGTACACAGCTTTGCCTCTTTCTGAGAAAAAAACAAACACAATAATTAACAATATGAATAAATTTAAACATGAAATCTATGAATGCTGGCAATATATAAACTGTAGTGTACTGTATTTCAAAGAGTGTAGTAAATCTGCATTTTTATGAACTGAATGTGATTAATTACAATGTTTAATATGAGTACTTTGATTACAACATTAATTAGGGCCGTGTAAAAAATCGAATGCAATTTTAATGCGCATCTCGTCAGTAAAGGCGCTCCTGTGATTAGAAGTACATCTCCAGCACGTGCGTTCAGATCGGGGTTGCCAAGTTTTCAAAACAAATCCTGCCCACTTACTTCTCAAAACTAGCCCAATCGTGTTTCCAGGAGGTTTGCAGATAAAAATTGCATCCCGGGGTTAAAATACACGTTTTTTGGCAGGGTTGCCTTGGTAAAATTAGCATTTTAGGGGCTAAACATCACGTTATTGGTTAGTGTTGTCAAAAGACCCGGTACTTCGGTACCAAGTCGGTACTAAAAAAATGAAAATGTCATGGTACCAGGTTTCTGTAATTACTGTCCAAACCAAGTTAAGATTAACAATTTAATTGAGGTTCAACAAATAAAAAACAGAAGCAATATGGATAAACAAATGATAAAGCTTGGCTTATTGAGTATCAGATCCCTTTCTACGAAAACACTTTTTGTAAATAATATGATCACTGATCATAATATAGATGTACTCTGTTTGACAGAAACCTGGCTAAAACCTGATGATTACATTATTTTAAATGAGTCCACCCCCCAAGATTACTGTTATAAACATGAGCCACGTCTAAAAGGCAAAGGTGGAGGTGTTGCTTCAATTTATAACAACGTTTTCAGGATTTCTCAGAGGGCAGGCTACAAGTATAACTCGTTTGAAGTTATGGTGCTTCATATAACATTATCCAGAGAAACAAATGTTAATGATAAATCCCCTGTTATGTTTGTACTGGCTACTGTATACAGGCCACCAGGGCACCATACAGACTTTATTAAAGAGTTTGGTGATTTTACATTTACGAGTTAGTTCTGGCTGCAGATAAAGTTTTAATAGTTGGTGATCTTAATATCCATGTTGGTAATGAAAACGATGCATTGGGATCAGCATTTATAGACATTCTGAACTCTATTGGTTTTAGACAACACGCTTCAGGACCTACTCATTGTCGAAATCATACTCTAGATTTAATACTGTCACATGGAATTGATGTTGATGGTGTTGAAATTATTCAGCCAAGTGATGATATCTCAGATCATTATTTAGTTCTTTGCAAAATTCATATAGCCAAAATTGTAAATTCTACTTCTTGTTACAAGTATGGAAGAACCATCACTTCTAACACAAAAGACTACTTTTTAAGTTATCTTCCTGATGTATCCAAATTCCTTAGCATATCCAAAACCTCAGAACAACTTGATGATGTAACAGAAACTATGGACTCTCTCTTTTTTAGCACTTTAAATAAAGTTGCTCCTTTACGCTTAAGGAAGGTTAAGGAAAACAGTTTGACACCATGGTATAATGAGCATACTCGCACCCTAAAGAGAGCAGCCCGAAAAATGGAGCGCAGCTGGAGGAAAACAAAACTAGAGGTATTTCGTATTGCTTGGCGGGAAAGTAACATATCCTACAGAAAAGCATTAAAAACTGCTAGATCCTATTACTTTTCTTCTCTTTTAGAAGAAAACAAACATAACCCCAGGTATTTATTCAATACAGTGGCTAAATTAACGAAAAATAAAGCCTCAACAAATGTTGACATTTCCCAACACCACAGCAGTAATGACTTTATGAACTACTTTACTTCTAAAATCGATACTATTAGAGATAAAATTGCAACCATTCAGCCGTCAGCTACAGTATCACATCAGACAGTGCACTATAGACCCCCTGAGGAACAGTTCCACTCATTCTCTACCATAGGAGAGGAAGAATTGTATAAACTTGTTAAATCATCTAAACCAACAACATGTATGTTAGACCCTATACCATCTAAGCTCCTAAAAGAGGTGCTTCCAGAAGTCATAGATCCTCTTCTGACTATTATTAATTCCTCATTGTCATTAGGATATGTCCCCAAAACCTTCAAACTGGCTGTTATTAAGCCTCTCATCAAAAAACCACAACTTGACCCCAAAGAACTATTTAATTATAGACCAATCTCGAATCTCCCTTTTCTGTCCAAGATACTAGAAAAGGTGGTATCCACACAATTATATTCCTTCTTAGAGAAAAATGGTATATGTGAGGTTTTCCAGTCAGGATTTAGACCGTATCATAGTACTGAGACTGCTCTCATTAGAGTTACAAATGATCTGCTCTTATCATCTGATCGTGGGTGTATCTCTCTATTAGTTTTATTGGATCTTAGTGCTGCGTTTGACACAATTGACCACAACATTCTTTTGCATAGACTTGAACACTTTGTTGGCATCAGTGGAAGTGCATTAGCATGGTTTAAATCATACTTATATGACCGCCATCAGTTCGTAGCAGTGAATGAAGATGTATCCTATCGATCACAAGTGCAGTATGGAGTACATCAAGGCTCAGTACTAGGGCCGCTACTCTTCACGCTTTATATGTTACCCTTGGGAGATATCATCAGGAAACATGGTGTTAGCTTTCACTGTTATGCTGATGATACTCAGCTCTATATTTCTTCACAGCCCGGTGAAACACACCAATTTGAAAAACCAATGGATTGCATAGTCGATATAAAAAACTGGATGACGAGTAATTTCTTACTGCTAAATTCTGAAAAAACAGAGGTGTTAATTATAGGACCTAAAAACTCCGCTTGTAATAACCTAGAACACTGTCTAAGACTTGATGGTTGCTCTGTCAATTCTTCGTCATCAGTTAGGAACCTAGGTGTGCTATTTGATCGCAATCTTTCCTTAGAAAGCCACGTTTCTAGCATTTGTAAAACTGCATTTTTCCATCTCAAAAATATATCTAAATTACGGCCTATGCTCTCAATGTCAAATGCAGAAATGTTATTTCCATGCATTTATGACCTCAAGGTTAGATTATTGTAATGCTTTATTGGGTGGTTGTTCTGCACGCTTAGTAAACAAACTACAGCTAGTCCAAAATGCAGCAGCAAGAGTTCTTATTAGAACCAGAAAGTATGACCATATTAGCCCGGTCCTGTCAACACTGCACTGGCTCCCTATCAAGCATCGTATAGATTTTAAAATATTGCTTATTACTTATAAAGCCCTGAATGGTTTAGCACCTCAGTATTTGAATGAGCTCCTTTTACATTATAATCCTCTACGTCCGCTACGTTCTCAAAACTCAGGCAATTTGATAATACCTAGAATATCAAAATCAACTGCAGGCGGCAGATCCTTTTCCTATTTGGCGCCCAAACTCTGGAATAACCTACCTAACATTGTTCGGGAGGCAGACACACTCTTGCAGTTTAAATCTAGATTAAAGACCCATCTCTTTAACCTGGCATACACATAACATACTAATATGCTTTTATTATCCAAATCCGTTAAAGGATTTTTAGGCTGCATTAATTAGGTAAACCGGAACCGGAAACACTTCCCATAACACCCTATGTACTTGCTACATCATTAGAAGAATGGCATCTACGCTAATATTTGTCTGTTTCTCTCTTGTTCCGAGGTCACCGTGGCCACCAGATCCAGTCTGTGTCCAGATCAGAGGGTCACTGCAGTCACCCGGATCCAGTACGTATCCAGACCAGATGCTGGATCAGCACCTAGAAAGGACCTCTACATCCCTGAAAGACAGTGGAGACCAGGACAACTAGAGCCCCAGATACAGATCCCCTGTAAAGACCTTGTCTCAGAGGAGCACCAGGACAAGACCACAGGAAACAGATGATTCTTCTGCACAATCTGACTTTGCTGCAGCCTGGAATTGAACTACTGGTTTCGTCTGGTCAGAGGAGAACTGGCCCCCCAACTGAGCCTGGTTTCTCCCAAGGTTTTTTTCTCCATTCTGTCACCGATGGAGTTTCGGTTCCTTGCCGCTGTCGCCTCTGGCTTGCTTAGTTGGGGACACTTCATCTACAGCGATATCGTTGACTTGATTGCAAATAAATGCACAGACACTATTTAACTGAACAGAGATGACATAACTGAATCCAATGATGAACTGCCTTTAACTATCATTTTTGCATTATTGACACTGTTTTCCTAATGAATGTTGTTCAGTTGCTTTGACGCAATGTATTTTGTTTAAAGCGTTATATAAATAAAGGTGACTTTGACTTTGACCGGTGGTACCGAGGACCCGTTCAAACCCGGTTCTGGATGCATACAGCGCTATGATTTCCGCGAAGCAGAAAACACGGACGGAATCTCAAAATCCAGTCATGAAAATGAAACTTACATTTTAATATGCACAGTCACGGAATTTGTCAAAGTTAGCATAAATTAATCAAATCAAATCTCCATATGGACCAGTATCTGTAAATGTTAAGCCGCAAAAGTTGGTTGAAATCTGCATCCTGCATGTTCTGCGTGCATGTCTCTGTGTGAATGAATGAATGGTTTGTTTACTACATAGATTGAAGCGCATGACGCTTGCAATAATGAGTACATAAATACACAAACAACATCACCAGAACTGTTCTGAGTCACTTCACAAGCATTTTACCGTTTCATTTGAGTAAAACCAGTGTCAATTTAAAGGTATTCACGGAAAACCGTCAAAACAGCCTCTACCTTGCGAGTAAATCACTCGCTTATGTGAATAAATTTTACTCAGGGCGACTAAATTATGTCTATTGTTAGCCATTGGCTAATAAATTCTTAGATTTTACTCGCCAGTGTGTGTGTGTGTTCGAGGCTATTATAAGATTGGCGCAGATATATTTTCACTCGCTGAACACTGAGCGCTTCAGAGTTCTCTCTCCATCAAGCGATCTGTACTTTTCAATTCATCTCAATGGACGCACAGTACACCTGTATTTGCCTCTTTTACTGTCTATGGTATTTGCCGAACTGTAAACTCTGTATGAAGGAGCACGACTCGCCGTCGCTTTGCTGATAGCTCTGTTTCTCACACATGCAAAGAGAGAGAGCGAGAGTCTTACCACGCTGAATCAACATGCTACATGTAAACTATATTCTTTGTTGTCTTCTCCTGTCAAAATAATGGAGTTCATTTAGAATTATTCATATTTTCGAACAAGCAGAAGATATGCCGGTTTCTCCGGTAGTGGGCGGAGCTAATTTCATTTGCTGATCGGCTCGGTGTTCATCTTCAGTTCTCTCTTCACATCAGTTCAGTCAGTGTACTGTTTGAATAAATGAATTACTCCGGGATATTGGTTTGTTTGAACTCAGAGGGAGTGTCAGCCACATTAAAAAAGTTAACAGCTTAAGTCATTTGTTGATTAATGCGTATTAGAGGTGCGAACCGTTTAAAATGATTCAGTTCGATTTGGTGAACTGAATAATTCGTTCGCGAACCGGATATCCAGACTGCTTTGTTTTGAACTCTCTCACACAACAGACACGGAAGAGAAGACAATGCTGAATAAAGTCGTCGTTTTTGCTATTTTTGGACCAAAATGATGTCACATGGACTACTTTGATGATGTTTTTCTTACCTTTCTGGACATGGACAGTATACCGTATACACAGCTTCAATGGAGGGACTGAGAGCTCTCGGACTAAATCTAAAATATCTTAAACTGTGTTCCAAAGATAAACTGAGGTCTTACGGGTTTGGAACAACATGAGGGTAAGTTATTAATTACATAATTTTGCTATCTGGGTGAACTAAAATCCACAAGGAACTGCTCCCATCCAGAAAAGATACATACCTGTGTGCCATATACATCCCACCATCAGAGTCCCCCTACTACAGAGAAGACACGTTCTCCATATTAGAGGAAGAGACAAGCCACTTCCAGGCCCAGGGAAATGTGCTCATCTGTGGAGACCTGAACGCAAGAACAGGACTACAGCCGGACTTCACCGACACACAAGGGAGCAAATACATCAACAACAAACTGACTGTTATTAATAACACATTATCCCATATCCACAGAAATATCCATGATCACATAGTAAATAAGAATGGGAAAGACCTCCTGCAGCTCTGTTGAAGCTTGGGTCTGCATATCATCAACGGTAGGTTACGAGGAGACACTTTAGGAAAATTCACATTTTGCTCACCTCTTGGGAATAGCACAGTTGACTATATGATAACAGACATAGATCCTTCATCTCTCAGATCATTCACTGTTAGAGAACTAACCCCTCTGTCCGATCACAGTCAAATCACTGTGTATCTCAAAAAGACTGAAAATAACATTAACACAAAGCCCAGTAAACTGTACAACATCAGAAAACCATACAGATGGGCTGAAAACAGCGCTGAAGAATATCAGAAAGCACTTAGCAGCCCAAAAATACAAGCACTGATAGATAACTTTCTAAATAACATCTATGCTCACACCAATGAAGGTGTCAATCTTGCGGTCAAAGATTTAAATTACATATTTGAAAAATCAGCAAAACAATCCAAATTGAAAACAAAATCTGGAAAAAATCTAATACCCAAAAATGACAAAAATTGGTTTGATCAGGACTGCTAAACTACTCGCAAAAAACTGAGAACACTGTCAAATCAGAAACACAGAGATCCAAATAATACAGAGATCCACATTCTTTACTGTGCAACACTAAAACAATACAAACATACACTCAGAACCAAAAAAGCACAATACACCCAAAACCAACTCACAATAATTGAGAAGTCAGTGAACACAAACCAATTTTGGAATAACTGTAACAATCTGAAAAAAACTGATCATGAAGAATTGGCAATCCAAAATGGAGAAATATGGGAAAGTCATTTCGAAACACTGTTTAATAAAGTACAAACAGACACAAACTGTAAACAAAACCAAACAATCAACCAATTGGGAAAACTAGAATTAGCAATCAAAGATAACCAAAACCCATTAGATTTCCCAATAACTGATAAAGAACGCAAAGAAAAAATCCTAAACATCCAACCCAAAAAAGAATCTGGACCTGATGGGATATTAAATGAAATTATAAAACAGACAAGCAGTAGCAGCTTTTGACTCAATTTGGCACCAAGGACTGTTTTACAAACTTATTGAAAGCGGCATAGGAGGTAAAACCTATGACCTTATCAAATCAATGTACACTGAAAGTAAATATGGCGTAAAAATCGGCACCCAACGTACAAGGTATCTTTCCCAAGAGTGTGGTGTGAGACAGGGCTGCTGCTTAAAGGGTTAAGCCAGGTGTAGTATTTGCATTGCTTCACTGTGTTGATGTGGTTGTGGAGTTTTGATTTGTACCAGATTATTTGTCCTCCTGAGTCTCTTCCCTGTTGGACTGTGTTGAGTTTTTTTGATGGTAGGATGTTTTCTTTGTAGTTGGGTGGGCAGTGGGTGACGGTGTCTGCTCCATGTCTATTACCGTCTATTATCTATTACCGTCCCTGTTTTGATTTCAGCAAATCAGTTCGACCGAACGCAGACAACGTGATTAATATTCATGAACCAGCAGCTCATCAATCCATAGTGCATTGTATATTGTTAGTATGGTAGTAGAATTAGTAGTATTATTATCTTTTAATAATAATTATTATGATCTATTACTATTTTTTTTTTTACAGAAACCCTCAATGAACAAAAATATCTTAAAAAAATATCTTGGATTTTCATTGGTATCGGTACCGAATACTGAAATTTTGGTAACACTATCATTGGTATTGGGGTCGCTTCAACCTGCGGACATGCGGACTTGGCAACACTGGTTCAGGTGGAGCGGCATTTACTATGCAGAGCCATAGTCCACCGACACGCTACACAAAATCACTTTCAAAATCAACAAAGAATCGTCTCTGGTTTTGAAATAGATTTTAGGCCAACCAGTGTTGCCAAGTCTGCGATTGTTTTTCATGTTCGCGGTTCGAAGCGACTCCAATACAATTAACGTGATGTTTAGCCCCTAAAATGCAATTTTTATCAAGGGAACCCCGCCAAAAATTAGTATTTTATCGCCTGGAAAGAAACGCGATTGAGCTAGTTTTGAGAAGTAATTGGGCAGGTTTTTGTTTGATTTGTTTTGCAATCCTGATCTGAACGCACATGCTGCTAATCACAGGAGCGCCTTTACTTACAATATGCGCATGAAAATCGCATTCGATTTTTTTGCACAGCCCTAACATTAATTGTATTTCAGAAAGTGTATGGAATGTAATTTTATCATGAAATACAGAAAGCATTTTAATCCCATTTAATTTAATGAGATAGTTTGTTATTAATCACGTACTTATGATTATGTTTTATTTAATTGGCTTGTGACAAAAGTAGACAAAAGTGCACTAGTAGCCTATTTATCTATATGTTCACGTACACTACTAGATTACAGCATACTGTTAATGTAAATCTAGTAGTTAAATTTTTTGTCTACGTGTGCATAAACAACTTCTAACAACCAGTATGTTAATTAAAAGTTTGTTTTATTTTTGCCAAAGTAACCTATACTGTAATATATGTTTACAGTTTATACAATTAAAAAAAAACTAATTGTAATAATAAATACTTACATAGATGGCTCGTCCTTTTGAGGTCGGAGAGCAGCAGGATGTTTTCTCCTGAGGTGCTTGTGCATCGTAGTTGTGCTGCAATGGTAAGCCATTTCGGTTTCGCAAAGGGAACAAAGGACCATTTTATTTGGCATCTGTTTAAAGTAGACCTGTGCCGGTATTCGGTAATGCGGTATATTGCGGTGATTAATATGCACGATATTGTTATCGTGGGCACTTCTAAATACTGTGAATAAATATACATTACAAAGTATTCCGAATTTGGAATGCATTTTAAGAATAGTAATCCCATCAGCTGCTTAAAATGCAAAACATCGCTGTATGCTGCTTGAAAGAGCGCATGCGCTTTGATGTAAACAAACACGCATGATAAGCGCATGGAGGAACATGTGAGAGACGCTGAATGAAAACACATTCACTCTCTGACAGCAGATGGCGCTAAATGCAGCCCTTACCCTGTAAACACAGTAAATAAAGCATCTGTTACTTTCTAAACCATATTTAAATAATCTTAAATAACCATTCAGATTTGTGTTTTCCCTATGGTGTTTATTACAGAGCCAACTACTGAAATATTTAGACTTAATAGGCTAAAGTGATACCTATTGGTTTTTATTGTTCTTTTGCACTTTAATATGTAAAACATGTAACATTTATATATTTTTATGTATTGCTTTGTTTTAAATGTTTAGTTATTTTTGTTATAAGAAGAAAAGTTATTTAACCTGTTATACTGTATTATGACCACTTTTTTAAAACAAAATTTCAATACAGTGATAAAACCGTACACAGTGATAAAAGCATTATCAATTAACCGCAACAGGAAAATTTGATACCGGCATATCCCTAGTTTAAAGTATTCCCATACTTTTGATAATCATGGTCTAGCTTTTTGTGAAAGCCTGGAATTTTCTCCATTCCCAGGAGCAGATTATGCCGGCATTACGCGAGATAAATGTAAACAGTGTGATGCGTTGACGCATTTCATGCATGTTGCAATGCTTCGTTGCAGCACTATTTGTCTTTGTTTAATGTTTCTTTCATTCTTGTCTTATCTTTACACGGTGCTTTATCTTTGTGTCTTCCATGTGTTCCACCTCCTTTCTTCCATTGGTCACGCTCTCTTGTTTAACCCTTGTCTTGTTCTCATTTCATTAATTGTGGTCAACTGGCCCCCGTTTTCCTTTCTCCCTTTATATTGTTCTGTTTCTTCCTCTTGTTTTGGCTGGTTTGTATTGTGCTCTAGACAGTTACAGACTTGCTGGTCTGTTTTCCAGTCTTATCCTGTTATTTGCTGTGATTGTGTCTCCTTGTTGTAGATTTTGCTTTTGATATTTCTCTCTCTCTCTCTCTCTCTCTCTCTCTCTCTCTCTCTCTCTTTAATCTTCAATGATGTAGCTCATATTTACTGGTAATGTTTTCTTTAGTTGTTCATCAGTATCATTTCTAGTCTTGTATTCTCCTTATTGCTTTGATTTGATAGTGGTAGTCTAATCTCATATATTTCCTTATTTGTTTAGTTTTTCATTTCTTCTTTTTCTTGTTTTCTTTTTCCCTTTTATTACGTCATGTTGTTTCTCCTTGTGTTGTGCCGAGTTGTGTTTTGTGTTCTTGTGTGTTTGTGCGGTTTTCCCGCCAGTCCTGCTCTACCAGCCTGACACCTTTATCACAAATACTCTGTTTGCAATATGTATGCAGCCATAATAGATGCACTTGTGGAGGTAGAAAAACAAAGTTCTTTAAATATAAAGTGTGAATGCTTTAATCCAGGGGTGCCCACACTTTTCTGTGTGGGGTTCTACTATTCAAATGACAAACTCAATGAGATCTCCCCCCCCCAAAAAAAACTTGTGGGGACCATTACATTTATCTATATATTCAATTAATCTATTAATTAAATAAATAAAAAAAGTTAAATTATGATATTCTTCAATTTTAACATTACATTGAAAACACAAGGTTGTTGTCTGGAAAGGTCCACGAGCCTGGACTCAAACTCAGGACAAAGCGCAACTGCGTTTTGTGCCACACTGCCCAAAATGTAATGGGAGGTGACAACTGTCACTCAGTGAAAAAATTTTAACGATTGACCTCCCTAGTAAAAATTCTCCATACTCTATAGTCTTTAGTGACTTATTGCAGCTTCACTCCTCTGTGTTCAGTTTCCTGTGGGATCGCTGTCTTGGATGGTGATGTTGAGTGGTGTCCCTCCACACCATATCTATGGGAAGGAACCAAGGTGTCTGGTGGTGTGATGCTCTCACTCACCCTTGCTCAGCTTAGTCACTCTTACCATAGCGAATACCTGCTTTATATCTCTCACTGACAATGAAGATCAATAGTGAAGCTTCGCTCGGTGGGTGACGTTTGGGGTCCAGTTCAGGTTTTCACAGGAGGCAGACATTGTCTTTGTTGTCTTTGTTTAATGTTTTTTTCTTTGTCGTGTCTTTACACGTTGCTTTGTCTTTGTGTCTTCCATGTGTTTCACCTCCTTTCTTCCCTTGGTCACACTCTCGTTTAACCCTTGTCTTGTTCTCATTCCATTAATTGTGGTCACCTGGAGCCGGTTTACTTTCCTCACTTTATATTGTTCCGTTTCTTCCTCTTGTGTTGGCTGGTTTGTTTTGTGCTCTGGACAGTTACTGACTTGCTGCTCTGTTTTCCAGTCTTGCCCTGTTGTTTGCTGCGATTGTGTCTCCTTGTTGTAGATTTTGCTTTTAATTTCTCTCCCTCCCTCTCTCTTTCTCTCTCTCTCTCTCTCTCTCTCTTTAATCTTCAATTATGTAGCTCATATTTACTGGTAATATTTTCTTTAGTTGTTCATCAGTATCATTTCTAGTCTTGTATTCTCCTTATTACTTTGATTTGATAGTGGTAGTCTAATCTCTTATATTTCCTTATTTGTTTAGTTTTTCATTTCTTCTTTTTCTTGTTTTATTTTTTCCCTTTTATTACGTCAATTTGTTTCTCCTTGTGTTGTGCCGAGTTGTGTTTTGTGTTCTTGTGTGTTTGTGCTGTGTTTTTCCTCCAGTCCTGCTCTACCAGCCTGACACCTGTATCACAAATACTCTGTTTGCAGTATGTATGCAGTCGATCAAACATAATAGATGCACTTGTGGAGGTAGAAAAACAAAGTTCTTTAAAGATAAAGTGTGAATGCTTTAATCCAGGGGTGCCCACACTTTTTTGTGTGGGGTTCTACTATTCAAATGACAAACTCAATGAGATCTATGTCTAGTCCATGACAATGAGCAACAGCTGTGTGTGATTGAGAGACAGGTGTGCGGAGTGAAGGTAATGAGTCCGGGAGCAAGGGAGAAACACAGGTGGAGCAAATAAACAGTAATGAGGTGACAAGGTGGGCGGGGTCAGAAAAGGACAGGAGAGAGCACATGGCACCAAACAAACACAACACTCACAGAAGACAGTGACAGAAAGACAGAAGACTGTGACACTAACTTCACAAAGATTTTCCTATACTAGTGATGTGTCGTTCTTGAACGATTCGTTCATTTTGAACGAATCTTTAATGTGACTCGGGAAGAACGAGTCGTCTCGGGGAGTGATTCGTTCAGTCGCGCATGCGCAATATTCTATAGGTTCTGTTCTAGTAGTAGTGATTCACCTGTCAGTCAATACAATCTTGAGCCGGAAAGAGAATTGATTAGTTCATAGTTCGGGTCTATCGGGTTTTTGACTCGTTCCTTAATCACGTGACAGCCCCATACGCTTACCCAATGCAGTCTGAGCCGGAAAGAGAATTGATTAGTTCATAGTTCGGGTCTATCGGGTTTTTGACTCGTTCCTTAATCACGTGACAGCCCCATACGCTTACCCAATGCAGTCTGAGCCGGAAAGAGAATTGATTAGTTCATAGTTCGGGTCTATCAGGTTTTTGACTCGTTCCTTAATCACGTGACAGCCCCATACGCTTACCCAATGCAGTCTGAGCCGGAAAGAGAATTGATTAGTTCATAGTTCGGGTCTATCGGGTTTTTGACTCGTTCCTTAATCACGTGACAGCCATATACGCTAAAACCAATGCAATATGAGCCGGAAAGAGAATTGATTAGTTCATCTCATGAGTCTTCGGGTCGAGTCATTCCTTAATCATGTGACAGACCCATACGCTAACAGTTAAAGAATGCAGTATTGAGCCGGAAAGATAATTGATTAGTTCATCTTTCGGTTCTTTGGGTTGTTTGTTCTTTTGTCCCGTGATGTGACAACATTGGCTAGAGTAATTATTAAATCAGATTTTCTGTATAAACCATACTTTTGTAACATATGACACTTTATAAACATTAAAAAACACTGTGTACATAATTTTGAATTGTTGTTTATTGTTTATTTTTGTGCCAGAAAAGCTTTGTAACAAAGAGGACAACTATTCCAAAATAAATCTAAATAATAAAAAAGTAAATAATTAAAAATAAAATATAAATTAAAAGATAATAAAGCCACAGGGTCTAATAACCTTAACAAATGAACTTTAAAAGTACAATATAAAAAAAAAGAAAAACAAAATATTGCACAACAAGCTTTGCTTTTTTTATATAATAATTTAAAATGAATACATTTTAAAATAAATAACACTTTTGTGCCAAAATAAAAACTTTATATCAAAGAGGATAACTATTCCCCAAATAATTTTAAACCATTTAAATATAAAAAAATGAAAATTAAGAGATACTAAAGCTACGGAGCCTTATAACAATAACAAATTACCTTTAAAATCACAACAACAACAAAATTATTGCACAACAAGCTAGTCTTTTTCTAAATAAATAAAAATAAATAAGCTTTAAAATAAATAACACACTGTGGCTATTTTTAGGACTTGCTTTAAGGCATGTTTGCATTTAAAAAAAAAACAAGCTCCCTGACCTTGGATGGGCTGAGTCTGTTTCTTCTATCTGAGATAATCTGCCCAGTTTTAGAAAAAATTCTTTCAGATGGCACAGATGTGGCCACAATGCAAAGTCTTGTCTTTGTGGCTTCAGAAAGGCTTTTGTATACTGGTGAACATCTCCTCCACCAGGCCAGAGGGTCTGATGTGCGGGGTAAGAGTGGCTCTGCAAGGTAGGCCCGCATCTCCTTTATAGCATCTGAGGTCTTAGAAGAGGTAGCAGAAGGCCTCAAGCTTGCTACCCTCTCGTCAAAGTCTTCCCAAAACATGGCCCCTGCACTGGCAGTCGCACCAGGATCTGAAGTATCCTCCTCACTCTGAGCTGGGTTAAAACTGTTAAAGCTGAAGTTATCATAACCTTAATGTTTTAAACTAACATTAATAATTCAAATTCAAAATTGTATTTGCTTTTAATGTATATGTCATTATGTCCTTTTTTGAGCAATCTTCTTATACATATATTACACCAATATGTCAAGTCTGCCTAAGAAAAGCAATTATTATACCAGCAAACTCAAAATTGGAGTAAAAATGAACAAACTAGTATAAATACTTTTTATTGTAAGCTTGAATTATTATATTATTATATAGCCTAGTGTTTATTTACCGATAGACAGTCAAAAAGACAAATTAATCAATATTTTATTTATAACAGGGTTTTATTTATTTATAGAATAATAACAAACCACAGATCCTCAACAAACAGTAACAAAAACACAGTGACAGAAAATGTCAGAAATAGCGTATGGGGCTGTCACGTGATTAAGGAACGAGTCAAACTCGACCCGAGACCCGAAAGACTCATTAGATGAACTAATCAATTCTCTTTCCGGCTCAAGACTGCGTTAGTTTTGCGTATGGGGCTGTCACGTGATTAAGGAACGAGTCAAACTCGACCCGAGACCCGAAAGACTCATTAGATGAACTAATCAATTCTCTTTCCGGCTCAAGACTGCGTTAGTTTTGCGTATGGGGCTGTCACGTGATTAAGGAATGACTTAAACCCGAGGACTTCCTGTCAGATAAGAGGTGAGGTGAGCTAATCACAGACTGAAGACCCAGGTAAAGAATGAATTTTTTTTTCTGTATCTTATAGCATTTTAGTTTTGTATTGTTTTTAGTGTGATCAACGTTTGCGTAAGTACTAGATGTGTTGGGGAAGTAACACATAACATTTTCATTACATTTTGCTAAAATGAACGAAATGACTCGAAAAAAGATTCGTTCATTTTGCTGAACGAGACTCAAAAGTCCGAGTCGGTAAAATGATCCGAACTTACCATCACTATCCTATACTTGCCTGTTCAGAGACTATCGTGTGTTGTGCAAGAGCTCTGCCCTCTTCTGAGTCTCTCTGATGCAAATGACAGTCCTTAAGGTCCTCACCTTAGAGTGTTGCCATGACAATAAGCAGTCAGCTCCAGGCACCCTCTCGGGTTCATTGTGACGTTGTGATTGACAGATCCCTCTCGAGGCTGTTGTCTCAGGTGTAAGGATGTGACAATAACAGGAGAGAGTGTCATTTGGCTGCCCTCTGTCTTTCGTTCTACAGCTTTAATGATAATTTACACATCTAGCAAAGGCTCACTGTAAACCTGGACCTAAGACTGAGATAATGTAGAGAATTTGAGAGGAAATCTATCACATTCATTATATTCAAGTTGGGAACAGTCTTTATTGACTGAGGGACAACACTTGACTTGACTGATTCTAGAATAACAGGAGTGCACTAGGATGACTCTGGGAAGACAGAGGTAGACTGAGTGATGACTGTGGTAGACACAACTTGTTCCTGGATCACAGTATTGAAGGTGACTTATTATTATACCCCTCATTATTATAGGGATGCCAGAAGTTGACTCTGAGGAACAGTTGACAAATTTAGACTAACGAAGACAAAACAAGGGGTGTGGCAACGGGAAATGAGGCAGGACAAAAGGAGCACCAGGTAGACAACAACAAAGACAGAGCCATGTGCTCACACGCAACACAATTAAGGAAACATGAAACAAAGACAAGACAGACAGGGCGTGATCCTGACACCATAGTTGTGTAAACTTCAAACTTCATTTTGAATGAATTATATATGATTTTTATATGTGATATATGTATATAAAAGAAAAAAGAATAGACATACATTTTTTAACCAGACTTACAATGTTAATAACTGTGGAAACACTATCACAGGCTGTGAAAAGGGTTCATTGTTGGTCTCTTGCAATTTCAAGCTTCAAAAAGCAAAAAGTCCTATAAAACTACCATTTAAAAATTCTTTCATAACACTGTAGTTCTATTCCAAAACTGTCATGTAATGGATTTTGGTGAGGAACAGGCAGAAATTTAAATAATTATTTACTGAAAATATTTATATCTGCCCTAACTCCCTCTGGCACACTGATTTATATATATATATATATATATATATATATATATATATATATATATATATATATATATATATATATATATATTTCTTTTTTTTTTTTATGACAGAAGTGATGCGGCGATACAAATTTTTTGATGACAGAATTTTAAAAATGACGGAAAGAATTAAAAAAGAAGCTCTCATGAACAGGTAAGTTAAAGGGTTATTTCACCCAAAAATTAACAATAGCCTGTTATTTACTCACCCTCGAAGCATCCTAGGTGTATATGACTTGTATATGATCCGGTCGGAGTTACATTAAAAATTGTTCTGGCTATTCCAAGCTCTATCATTGCAGTAAAAGCATTAAAGCATTATACGGTGAATAACTGAAACTCAAATGCTGTAAGCTTCACCCTTCTCCACATCTTTATTCAAATGGGTTATTCTCAAAAATAAAGTCAAATGAACTAGCCACATTTCCTTTGTAACATCTTCCTTTGGAAGAACACTACCAATGTATTATAAATCTAAGAAATATTTGGTCTTGATCATTATTCAGATAGGGCTTGTTTTCCATGTGGAGTTTAAGTACATTTTTTGCTTTTAAAGACACACTTTGCAATTTCAATACCATCTAAAAAATGTAGGACTACTGTATATCTGGTTATGACTCATATAACCTCTGTAAAATGATGTAGCAAATTACTTGCTGATTTTTGGCGAACTCTGAGGTCCTATGAGTAATCTAATTCAGTCTGTATAGGAATCTCTGTTATTGCAGGACTGTATTATTTATAACACCACTTCTCCCCATTTATTTTGACCTTCTCAAATATAGCAGTTCAGTTTGTAGCCCTAAAACCTGAAAAACAATTAGCATCTTCAGCCATGGGTTCTCTAAGGAGCTCCTACAGGTTTCTAGAATGGCAGATTTTGTTTTGAGTTAAATAAGGTCTGTCATTAACTTCACATGAGGAGACCATCTTAATTTATGGTATAAATTTCACATGCACCTTGACTTTTGAATATTTTTTTTTATGTAAATAGAAACAAAATGGACAGCCAGATCAAGGAAACTTGTTAAAAACGGCCACTGTAGTGTCAGCATCATGTACAATCAGCACCTTAATTAACTTTTCCCCTTAATTATGCATATAATGTTGTTATTATATATTCATATTTTATTAGTTTAATGAAGCACCCATCCAGACAATCCCAATCCTTTCCAAATCTTATCTGTATAGTTATTTTAACCTCCTTACACCACTAAAGAAGCTACATTTCAAATGATTCCTTTAAGAAAAGAATGATAAAAACGTTTGGGTTATTGTATTTAAAGCAAGCTGATGTAATTTGTACTACCTGCCTGAAACCTGGTTCGAATTGGTCTCAACTTGCAGAACACACCACACACACATTCCATCCTTTTCATCGGCTCATCGCAGTTCACCAATATCCCCTACGGCTATACATAACACCATGAAATGAAACTGCCCTTCATGTAGACACTCAGTATATTATCAGATTTACAATTCTTTCATGTTCCATTCTGTTGGCAGATACATCATCCATAAACAAATTTGTCACTTGAGGGTCACAGTGATTCTGATATCAAAAATTAAATGGCAATAAAATAGCAAGCAGAAGAAAAAATGGGTTATTACAGAAAGAAGAGTATTATTCAACTGTCCTCCAATAGAACATTATAGCATTATAAATGCTTAGTATCAGATAGTGCTCTCAAAAGTACAGACCGCATTACCATTCAGTAGTGAAAATTTGATTGAAATTTTTGAAAACTTGATTTGCCGCTAACATTTGAGCACTGTTGAGCATACTGGTCATTGTGTTCACACGCTCAACAGATATGACTGTGATTGGCTACAATGATCATCCCTTCACACTCTTCACCGAGTGCTTATCAGCAGATCCATTAGGTATCTGCTGACGGTGATGGATCCACTGTTAGGTGTGACTTTGAGACGCTCTTGTGCAGGGATATGCACAGATATTTCGGAGGGCAGGGGCTCAAGTGGAAAAAAGGTCACTTCTCATTTTTATAAAAATAATCAAAACATTGAATAGGCCTTTATTAATAATAGGCCTATACAACTCTGACTTACCAATTTACTTTAATTCCCTCACACTCACCCAGTTGTTTCATTTGCACACACTGCTGCACACAAACATGCTATAGCCTAATAAGTTTTGAGATTCTAAACTACTTTAGTGATAAATCACAGGACAGCGCTGACAACCAGTTTCTGTGTTCCTCTGTGTGCGCGATCTTCACATCTACTGTTTATATGAGTGTTCGTGCCACAATGCAGCTGCGCGAACATGGTAGCTCGATATAAGAATACACATCCGTTCATCTAATCGCTTGAATGTCCAAACCATAAAAGAAATACAACTGACAAAGTTTAGTGAAGACGCAAGGATCACCGCTCACAACGCTTTGCTTTTATGCCACTGTCTGGACGGGGCAGAGTCATGTGGCTACACACGCGCTAGTATGCTTTTAAGGGGGAAGTGTTAAAAGGATTAAAAAACCGAAATGGGAAAATTACGTGGGTTAGAGGTTATGAATTTCGGTTTTGATTATTTTTCAATTAATCGTCCAGCCCTAACTGGCGTTTTGTTTTCTCTCCGCGTTCGTCTCTAATCCCTCTACCCCAACATCCTACATCACCTGAATGACTTCCACATATCACAGTCAGCAAAATTGAGAAAAAAAGTGTTTATTACATTTGAAATATGGATATTCATCTTACAAAAATCGCATGGATTCGCTACATGAGGACTTTATTTACCCGCTGGAGCTGTGAGGCATGTTTTATTATGGATGCGCACACTTTATTTCACGTCGTCTGGACTATTGACAAAAAACACCCACTTATCCCCATTGCAAGGATTGGAGGAGCCAGCACAATTTTTATTTTTTATAAAACTCTGATTGGATTCGTCTGAAAAAAGAAAGTCATATACTTTGAGGGTGAGAAAACACAGGCTAATTTTCATTTTTGGGTGAAATACCCCTTAATGGAGAAACAAAAGCTGAATAAAAAAAGTTAATAAAGAAAAATTATTTTAAAAAATAATTAATAACGTTATATTGGATGAACCCCCCTAAGTTGGCCTGTATGCAACTGCCTTAGCTAGCCTAAACTTTAGTTAACTTATTACATGGTAACTCATGGGTCATGGATGTTAGCAAGACAAATTACCTTTATTTGCCTTTGTCTTTGGGGTAATTAGCTGTAAATTCGAGGCACAGGTAGCGTAGTCTTTTGTTCATCACCACTCACCTCCACACCAAGACAAACACAATTGGAAAGGGAGTGAGGGCTTCACTTCTGCGCTCTCTGTCTGTCTGTGATGTATATGTGCCAAACAATGCAGGGTTGCCAGGTTTGCACAACAAAACTAGCCCAATTGCATTTCAAGAGCGGTAAAAATTACATTCCAGGGCAATTTTTGGTGAGGTTACCCTGGGAAAAGTGCCATTGCAGGGTCTAAATATCATGTTATTGTGGTTGCTTTAACCCACGACAATAGTGTAAAATTGCGGACTTGGCAACACTGGATCAACCTGTGCTACACTGCTGTGCTGTGTGGAGATGCTGAGGGGAGAAAGACATCGGAACTCAGAGTCTCAAAATTTTCTGACATGATATTTTGCTTTTTTTTTTTTTTTTTGCTTAACAGGGAAAAATGTGCGCAAACACAAACGTGCACACAAATAGCTATCTATATAATAATGAGATTCTAGCAGACCAATCACTGTGCTTGCGGTCCGCGTAGAATTGATGCATTGTTAGATTTTTGGAAAGGTGCACGTTAGGCTACGGTGTAAGCTACGGTTTAGGATGTGCGTCTATGCGTAGGCAACGGCATATGTTCGACACAGAAGTATAAATCAGCCATGTCATTCACACCAAGCATGATAGCAATAAAGATAACTATAAAAATAATGATATTTGCATCCACACCAGCGAATGATATTGTTGGTTTATTCGAAGCGCACGTGTGTCTGTCGCTTTAAATTCTCAAGCTCGATATAGCAGGATGGATTCTAAATGACAGTCAATGTCTGTATCCTTAATCAGCTGGAAAAAATAATTGTTCTGAAAATAATCCAAACGATATTGTTTCTCTATGCCTTTATCATTATAGTAGTGGTGTGGACTGCTATTCTTTAATATTGAGAATATTTAGAACTATATATTTATCATTATCTTTATAGTTATAGTCCTTGTTAACAGGGCATAGAATCTGCTCAACAGTGCTCAAATGTTAGCAAGAAATGGCAGTTTTTGCTAATGGTATTGCATTCTGTAATTTTGACAACACTAGTATCAAACATATCTGTATATTATAATCTGTAATTGAGTGCAGTAATTTAAATTGGGCACATATAATTGTTTGGAGCTAAAATGACTAGTTAAAACTATAATCTTTAGGTTTAAATTCATGACAGCAAGACTGCACATTCTGCCAAAACAAATAAAAAAAATCCAATTCATGACTGCTGGAGTGATGTTATTTACCAGTCCATTTGTTTTGGGTTTCTGTCTAATAATACGTCTTAAAGGTTAAATATTTACAAATCTCAAGATTCTCAAGACTACAACAATACAAAAAATTTTTAAATTATTAAAACATTAAATATGAACGATAGAGACTTTGAAATAAAAACGTCACACAAACATCTGGGAAATTGTACATTTAATAAAAGTGACAAAAATGATGTATGACATTCCAGTGGCACATAATGGTAATCTCACAAACTGGCACAGGAAACAATGTGGTTTACAGGAAAAAAGCCTGCAATCATATATCTGTTTCTACATTGAAAACTTAATTATTAAAATGAGATAATGAGAAACAAGCAAAGTTTTCAACCATAAACATCTGCTTCTCAACTTATCAACATGCAAGCTTTTCTCTTTTATTATATGCACAGGACATTTCTGCTATTTTGTATTACAAACAGAATTCAATTATTATCCTCATACTTGAATAAAATTACCATAGAAACACAGTTATGCTAATAAACTCCATGGCCGAGGTTTGCCATTTGTGAATTTCAATTAGAAATGTTCTTGGTTTAACCTGTAGAAAAAAACAAAACAAAAAAACACACAATACAGATGACTTGACAGGCCATTCAGAGCAAAACACAAACAAACCTTGTGGTTCGTTGTTGAATTTCTCATGTTCCATTCGTTGATCATAGTAGTGAAAGAAAATTTCAACAGTGCAAATCTGGGCTACAGTATGTATAGCATTCCAGAGTCTTCTTCAAAAAATAATTGTCCAAGATAAAATACATGTTTCTATCTTCTTAATTAACCATAAGCCACTACAACACAGCTTGTCATTTCAGAAATTCAGATCAGATATAAAGAATATGCACAAGCATCTTTAAACACTGGGACTGTCCCTCTCTAAAGCAGATATAGATACTGTTTTAAGTTAACTTGTTGAATGGCAGGATATGAAGCACATCTAAACAGATTTTTTTTTACACAAATATTTAACTTCAAATCTTTAATATTGCATTCTGTAAGCCTTAGGTTTGTACTGTTACTCCTCTACTGGACATGTATCAAAAACCCTACAATTCATGAACTGGACATTTTGACCCAAAATTTCTTTGTGCTACTAGCCCACTAAGCTGTTATCACCAAACACACTTCATTGCTTAACACAGTGGTTCCAACTTAGACCTACTTAACATAGAAGTGATTACTGACATGCCATCAAAAAAAAAAAAAAAAGGCTTTCAAATTTCAGGCCACTATCTTAAAACTATTTCACCCCAGTCCTCAAAAATACTACTGACTTGAATATATAAGTCTTCATTCTGTGATGCGATTTTATACATCTTAATGGTAAACAAATTCAAACATTTTCCATTGAACAGGTAGATAATAATCAGTGGTTTTGAGGCTGGTTAAAAAAGAACATCGAGACTGCAGCAGCAAACTAGAGTCAACCCACACAAAAGCAGCCTATTTTTTAAATAGTATAATATTCATCTTAAAGTTATCTTTCGACTTTTCTTCTACCCTCTCGCAGATACTTCATACTAATTTCTAAAACCCCCGCCCCCGCCTTTTTATGAAAAACAAAAAGCAGCAGCTTCTTCATAACTAAAGTAAATAAATAAAAAATAAAAAGGGCACACTCACAAGGTCACATAAAATTCATATCAGGTTGCTTAAGCCACAGAAATGTGTGCATTATTTTAGTTAACCAAAGCAGGTGTCAGACAAAACCAGTGTTTTGGACTTATAAATGCAAATTAAAATTATGCATTGCATTTATGATAAATAAAGCCATTGAGAACTTTGCTTGGATGATGGTAGGAACTAAAAGAACTGGCAGTTCTGCAAACTGCATTCTCTTCTAACCTTCCTTGCAGTCAGGCCGTTCGTTCTCTGTGAGTTCATGACACTGTATAAGGACCATGAAGAACAATCAAGTCACATGAGTGACAACCAAGTCCAAAAATAATTCAGCCATGTCACACCTTATAATTTTCAGGATATTTCCTGAGAATTAATCTTCAAATTAATTCTTTGCTAGCTGACAGTGTTTACTTCTAACCTGATTAAAGAATCAAGTTTTACATATAAGAACATCTGCAAATGGGCCCAAGAGGTTCTTGTTGAAGATGCAGCGCACCCATACTAAATATGTGGTAAAGGGTTTGATGTTTTCCGAGAAGGTGTAGTTCTGATGGGGCAGAATGTAAGGCATATACGTGTTCTCTCCCTGCTCCTGGATCCACACCTCATATTTCACCTCTTTAACCTTCAGGTACTTCAGGTTCCAAGGGATCTGCCATGACACTGAGAGCTTTGCTTCATTGCTAGCCTGTACTGACGTCTGACACTTGGGCTCTCTGACTCGACCAGGATGTACAGTGCTAGCCACCTTGGCCTTTTTCGGATTAGGCTTTTTTACATTTTCTCTAAGTAGGTCCAGAAAAGAAGCAATGTCCACAGTAGTGTCCTGGTAAATGCGGAAAAGCCACTCTGGATTACGACAACAAAGATGCCTTGGCACATCCTTGCTGGCAAGGATACGTTCTTGTTCCTCCTTCTCAATGTGGACGATGCCACCCTGATCCCAGGGGCGATCAGGATATGTAACAGTGTTCTCTTCCATGGTGTTTCTCCATGCAACATACTGAAGGTCCATGCCAGGTAATGAGGCCAAGGTTTTGTAGGGTGTGTACTGCTCTGGGTTTATAGCATACGGGAAGAGTTCAACCACAGCGGCACCACGGGGCAAGAACATGGAGGTAATCATCTGGGCTCCGTGCATGCTGACCAACATTGTTGCCCCACTAATAATTTGGATAATGCTATCAAACGACTGCTCCTCCAAAGACACAGTGACAGTCCTCATCTGAAACTCTTGGGCTAAAGCCAGAAGTAGTTCCGCCTCATTGAGAATGAGCCTGTTAGTGGTACGCTTAAAAACAACAATGTAGTCATCGCCCTCCTCTCGCGTGATGTTAAGCCTCTCAGTCAAAAATGATGCAAACTGGCGGATCTCGTTACCTGAAATCAGAATGTTGGCTTTGGGTCCTTGCGGTTGCACAAAGCCATATTGGTACCATGTTGTCATCTTTGACAATCCAACATAAGACTTGGTGAAACACATGAGTTTGCCAAAGGTCTTCAACTGCTCCTTGAGAAGGGGTTGCTTACTGCTAAGCAAGCGGTAGAGATCGAAGTGAGCCCCTTCACCCCACCCCTCCATGAATACGAGCCTGGCCTCATCGTCCAAGTCTGAATACTGCAGCATGGTGTAGTATATGGGCAAAAGATCATCATGAAAAATGTGCATGAGGTTGTCTGGGTTAAAACGGTTCAGAATTAAAGTTACATCTGGCACAAACACAGGTTTCGGCATAAACTTCAGAGCCGCTGCCGGGAGCTCGAGAAAGTTAAAGTACTGAGTGTTGTGGTCTTCTACAGACGAGAGGTCCAGCAGGGCGGGCTGGAAGCGTCGAGGGCCAAGGTTAGGCAGCATCACAGAGGCATTACTGTGGAAGAATACAAACTCCTCAGCCTCCGTGCAGTAGCAAAGGTAGTCAAAGCGGCAGATGCGATCGGTGTGCATCTTGCCAGTGCAGACCATTCTGGTGCCATGCTCTTGGAGTGTTAACAGGGCACCATGGTAGTCGATACGCACCTGTGAGAACTCCTGTGATTGGCGTGTTAGCTGTAGCTCCTCTTCCAACTGTGATGTGTGTTCAATCAGCCGAACATATTTCCAAAGCAAGGCTGCCACCACTGACACCAGCAGGCCATTCAGCACTGCCGGCAGGTTCATCCTACACCCAATAGCGCGCATTGCAGCAAGACTCAAACCACACACTCATGCTCCACCTGCAACGATCAGAATCAGAATACTAAGTTTGAACAAGGAGGTTCATGAGTTGCATTAATACATCATAAATGTAGGGTACAGAATGAGCACAGAGGGTAAAGAGTAGGGCAGGGGTTTCCTAACTCAGTCCTGGAGGGACACTGTCCTGCAGAGTTTAGCTCCAAAAAACTCTGCAGGACTGTCGCCCTCCAGGAGCAGGATTGAACACCCCTGGAGTAGGATATCAAGAGAAAGAAAATGTACCAAATATTTTAAACTCCTTTAGGGTGATATAAATTGATGTTAGACCTTATTTTGTGACAATGACTGAATATACATTACTCTCTACATGTTTTAGTTATCTTACCTTAGCCCTCGTTATATGTTTTACATTGTGAATTGTGAATGTCTTTATTAATCTCAAGCCGCCAAATCTGACTTGCAAAAATAAACCACATTTCAAATTCAGGAATTTTTAGGACTATAATCATCAGTTTTTAGTTAAAGCTAAATTGAATTTATTACCTCCCTGCAGTACTGTTTTTTTTTTTTTTTAATAAAATAATAATATCATTCTTTGAGCTTTTGGCATGCTACGTTAGCCAACAGCCATGGAGACCAGAGAGTGTCTTAAGATGCCCACCTGCATCTAAACATTTAAAGCATTTAGTACTAAAAAAATCTATGTGTGTTCTCAGCGCACCATGCATGCAACAGTCTATAAGCTAATTCTTGAGCCTGTGCCTTCTGGTTTCGGACAACAAACAGACAGACAGTTTTTAAAGGGAGATAAGGAGACCATTTTTACAAAAAGACATAAAAAACCTGATACAGTAATCTAAAATAGAAACAATTCTTTCTATAGTTCACAATGACTGAATCAAACTGAACGAGACAACATTCTAGCTATGTTAAAGTCTTTATTAGTACTAAAAATTAAAGATAAGCTTGGCAGAGCTTGCAGTCACATCTCATGGATAAAAAATGCCAATTTTTAGGATGTGAAGGACAATCTTCTTTGTTTGTTTTCATCCATAGCATTTTATGTTTTTGAGACTTAAACGGCATTAACGTCCAATCCACAAGGATACAAACAGCAGAAACGGCAGTGTCGCCAGTTGTGCATTTAATTCCCTTCACTGCATAGACAACCCTGAGGGAAACATTAAAAGGCTTTGCCAACTAACAAATGCAATCAGCTACAGATTGCAAATCACTGAGCAAACCCTCAGTGGCACCATCTCAGCTAACATAACTGTTTAAGACTGAAATGTCTTTGATGTCTGCTTGGAAATTAGGCATAAACTGAAAAATAAATGGTTATAAACCCAACATTGGTTGGTCTCCCCTGGGTGCATTACATCATATGCTGGCAAAATTTCACATGACCTTCTAAAACAGAAACAGTTAGCTTCTACTAATGAATCATTTTCATAATACTAATTATTAATAATCAGCTATTCCTTCTATATTATTAAATAATATATTATCAAGAAAACAGAAAAAGTCCAAAATAATTCAAGACCATCCAACATTTGGCATATACTGTACATGATAATTAAATCAATATTGCACTTCATCTTATACATATCTTTTTAACAAAAAAAAAAAAAAAATTACAAAAAAATAAATTCAGCAAGGCGGGGGATAAAAAAAGAATAGTTTTTTAATAAAGAACAGTCATGAGTTCCAAGTAAGTCCATTTCTAAATTGAGTATTTCGGTTTCGGGTAACATTTACAGGTACATACGTTTTAATGTTTAGTCGGTCTCTCTCATGGGACTTAACACCCACATCGCTTCAGAGTTGTTTCGCCCACACCATTCTGCCAGTGATTATTTCAAATAGCTTCACTCAGCTCAATGACTCTGCACAATAACCACTCAAAGACAGTATAGGCTTGATTAAACATAAACCAACAAAATGATGTTCAGAGGCAAAAATATGCAGTGCTGCCATAATAAAGGCTTATTTCGGATTAACATACTAGCATGCTACTCACTCATACAGTTTCTGCAGTATGTAGTACAGTATGCTGTGTGCAGCACGTGCATTTCCTGTTTATGGAATAACCAGGTGACCTATGTCATACAACACATACTGCATGAAATACTGCAGTGCCTCAAATTTCTAACGTGATGAACGAATTACAAATAAAATCAGCAGTAATTTGTAATAAATATTTTGACTCATTATTTGAACAGACTGAAAAACCTTACAACATTTTACACAATATTTATTTATAAATTACCATATTTATTTATTAAAATGATAACTGGATGCAATGTGAAGTCACGTAGCAACAATGCAGCATAGACCGTTATATGCATAAGTACATTCCTTACCATTTCACTTAAAAATAAATAAATAGTACATTCTGTAAAAATGTACCCCAGTGTACTGTACTAATATGAAGGAATTATCTTTTGATTTTTTAAATTGTGCATTGCTCTGTGTTGTGTTTTATAGTTTAAGGAAATGTACACGCAGAAAATCACTACTTTTTCTACAGACTTTTTTTCATATATCGCATGCAATATACAGCATGGACTATGTAGTATTCAATAAATAAAATATTCCTTAACCATTCCTTTAACATTAAAACTATAAAGCAACTTGGGAATTTGATATTCAACACTCCATTAGTAGATATTCTGGTTTCCAATTATAAATATCATACCTAAACAGGCAAGTTGTTAATTTTTTTATCCGCACCATCTGATATTTTTAGCATAAGAGTGCGGATCAGATTTAAAAATTACATGCAAGCTTATGTGCTTCCCATTACTGACTGCTTTGCTATCATGATATGAGCGAAACTGATGGTTAAACCTAAAGGGAGGAAAATGTTAAACTGCTTGCACGTAATGCACTGTGAAATGGATCAGATTATGGGAGGTTCATTCACTGTTACAACAGAAAAATCCAAGCTAAATCCACACCATTGACGCATATTAGCTTTTCAGACCTCTTAACGTGGGGGGGAAAGGGTTTAAAACTGATTTGTTTGGCGAAGCGATTTGCAAATGCATTAAAAAGACACAGAGGCGAGTAATATGCTAAACGCCATAAAGACTCTGGGAGCACATGACACTAAGGAGCCTCAGTCTATTCGAGCTGTCCAGATCTACATTGCTCTGCAAGAGCAAGCAGATCTCATGTCCTTGAAACCTTGTCCTTTCTGTGCATATGAAGAAAGAGAGCAGGGGGTCGCATCATGCAAGAGAGGGTTTTTGGAGGAGCCGGGTGCATGTGTTTATGACTGTATAAGAGAATGGGAATATGGGCTTGGCTGACTGGGCTTGCCCAGCTCCCTTGTGTACAGCTGAGCTGTTTGCTATGTGGATGATAAGCACTACAATGATGGGGGAAGGCAGCCTAGTGCTTCTAATGCATTTTAATAAGGCTCCTGGAAGACACGGCTCTCAGTCTTTCAGTGGCTTTCTTCTCTGATGAGTCCCTTCAGGATAGCCAAGGAGATTCCCTACTCTGCTCCCTGCCCACGACAGAAAACTCTTGGGGTAAAGAGACACAATCATTATGCCTCTTCTGCTGTCTGCCTGTCCTTCCTGCTTCTCAATAACGTTTATAAATTTTTTAATTACCTTGTGACCGAGATCTTGGGTCATTTTGTGCTATTTTCTGTGCAGATTTAAAATTTTGTTGATGTACACACACTTCAGACTTTTTTAAACATCTTTCGCCACAAGCATCTTGCTGCTCTATTGCATATACAGCTGATTTGCTCCGCATGCTTAGTTAACACCCTTCATCGTTTCCAAACAAAGTGTTGAGTACTGATTTAAAAGTACTGGCACACATTGCATCCTGATAAAAACCAGCAGGTACCATTAAAAATGACACTGTAACCAATAAAATAAAATTTGATTATTGCGGTCACTTCTGAGTACTAATACTTATCCTTACTTGTGACATGTCAAGTTAGATGAACCAACTTTATTTCACAATTCTTTGCTGGTGACAAAACTTCTATCAAGTGCATTAGAATGCTAGAGATAATAAGAAAATGTCAGTCCAATGGAAAATATTCATTCTGGAATCACAGAACTTAATGTTATTGGTATGACAGGTTTTAATGTAATCTATGCTCATATATATGCTGTATATATGGCGAAAGTGATTTCACAAAGTACACCATGTTCCTGGATCAACATATATAGTGTGTGTTAAGTGTCTTTAGCTTCTATAACTAATTCTAAGTGTAATAACTAATTAACCATTTAAGACGCTGCATTAATTGTGTACATACATTTTTACACTCTAAAGACACCCAATATAGAGAGGAATGGATTAAAAAAAAAATACATCCTTTTTTAAAAATTCCTAACTCTTACACATAATGCACAATAAAACAGCTACTTCTAATTCCACACAATATCAGTCTTGGTCTTCTTATATTTGCCTCTTATGTTCTATAAAGCATCATAGGCTAGCGAAGCAGGCTCCAGAATTATATAGGTTCACCTATCATTATTACCCTTAATAAGCTGCATGCTGATTGATATAGTAAGCACTGAAGCAGGCAAATATCTTCAGCATCGCTCTGTTCCTCAGGGTCAGATGAGGAATGGGTCTGAAAGAGCTTTTCAGTGGGGGTTACAGGAAACAATGTCACTTTGCCTCCTGGGAGAAGGACTCTATGTAACAGTGCAGAGCTGGGTTGAGGACAGCAAAATGACAAAATACTGGAGCAGGCTAAGGACAGGATGCAAATCAAAAAGCAGAAATATACTTATATGAAGGAGTTTGCTTATGGATATTGAGGCTACTGCAATAGCTATGAGATTTCTGTTCCAACATAAACAGACGATGAGGAAGAATGATCCGAAATACTTTTACAGCTGATTTTAAAGATAACATCAACCCT